>NC_067285.1:7710000-8029000 GCF_020740795.1 Apus apus | reverse complement strand
TTCAAAGATTCGTAAAAACAAACAAACCAAACTGAAATAGATTACTTCCTAATAACAGTAACAATTAATGTAATAACTCTAGGCTCATTTCTATGGTAACCCAAGCAAGAACAAGAAAGTTTGATTTTGTGGATAGTACTAATGAGTGTAAAGAATATATGAATTTCAGCTTTTTTTCTACTTTATATTGTGACAGCACTTGTGTTTTCAGAGAATTCTTTTTAGAAAAGGTAATAATGGCTTTTGGTGTATATAATATTGTTTATGGAATGCAATCTGTTTAGTTTAGGTATATTAGTATAGAATGTGGTATGTTCTTGAGCAACTAATGAAGAAGCAAAAGGAGTGCCTTGGTTCATCTTCTCTGTGTTGTAATGTGGTCAAGGGACCACCAACAGTAGATGTAAGGAAACCAAATGTTAATTCATAGCATTATCATGCCCCAATGTGTAATATTATTCATGTGTGTAGTAGTCTACAGGATTATATGCTTTATCTTTAAAAGTTGTTAACCTGACAGATCACTTTCCTGGTAGCTTTTTCTCTGTTGCTTAGCAAATATCTTACACTTCTACATGTACTTACTCATAAAGTGTGTGCGTAATCCTACTGAAGTCAAAGAGCTATTCATAGGGCCAGAAGCTAACTTGTTATATTACTCAAGCTCTTCTGAAATCAATAGAGCTATGACTGCTTATTTCAACTATGAATCTAGTTTATGGAGGATAACTGGGGCATTTATTTTAGGCTGACATTTCCAGCATTCTCTCCAATCTACAATTTAGGTTCCTCTCTGAATGAACCTTTCAAGCAATATGCCTAGTGAGTTGACACTAGATCTTGTCTCAGGACTCCCTCTGCAGTCAGTACCAGAGACACTTCCAAATGACAACTTATCCCACCCAATTTTTGCAGTGTTCACTTTATACTCTGATACCTGTGGGGAGCTGACTTGTTATTAATGATATAAATAACCCAGTGAGTCAAATGTCTTAATACTGGGAGTTAATCTTTGCTTTAATTTTGTAAAATTGAAGTGGTATTTAGAATACTGTCACTTCATAAAAATAAGCATCTGATTGATTCCTATATTAGCACTGCTCACATTATGCTTATTCCCTGTAAAGAGAAGCTTTAAATGGTACCAGTGACAGACGCAATATTATATTAGAATGAGTTATTTTGGGAGGTGAGTTAAAAAAATTTGATCTAATGCAGATATCTCAAAAAATCGTACAGTGTTTATAGGATTCCATGAACAATTATCTTGAGACAAGGGGCATGAGACTGAAGAGTCTTAGTTATGGATGACTGTGTACCTCCTGCCAGAGGCATTTACCCCAGGAAGTAATCCTAGATGTCCTGTGTCAACACTGTTTATGGATTGCGATCTTTGCTAGGAATTGACCTGACTGTGTGGACTTGACTCAAGTACTGTTTGGGCCCCACACAGTTTTAAAGCCCTGTGCCCTTTAGGGGGATAGCACAGCCTCTGGAGGCAGAGATCTCTGGGAACAGTGTTAGTGTGTAGGCTGGAGGAAATGAATTATACTAAGAAAATCACCAGGAAGGAAGAGAAAAAAGCAGAAGCCAAATGATGCATCAAGTGAAAACATTCATTTGAAAACACTACAGGAATAAAATGGAAACCTTGAAGTATGGGATAAATATGTTTTAAGGAAAAAAAAAAAAAAAAAAAGTATAAGGCAAAAAATAGTAACCTGGTTTTCTTTGCAGACATTCCCTTGCACAAGTTTATCAGTTTAATCTTGAAATTATCCTGTCCAAAGGAGAATTGAAGACCATTATATTATAATACATCTTACCTCTTGAAGTTGTCATTCTTTAGAACTCACATAGGTATATAATTTTCTTATATATTGGACTATCAAATTCTTTGTCAAGGTAATTGCCTGAATAATATTTTTTTTGTTACTTATTTTTTAATTAATGCTGGAAAAAAATTTCTGAGTTGGAATTAGAGGCTTGGCTTTTGGCTTTACCTTTTCTGGGGACCAAGTTCAGAACAGAAACAAATAAAGCCAAATCAGCTGTTCAAAGATGTACATCTGAGCTATGAAAATTCATTCCTACCTCTAGTACCTCTACTCCTTTTTTTCTTAAAGGAATTACATGTAAACATGCAAGTGTACTAGGCTGAGCTTTCCAGTTAACAGGAAGGTAAAATTAGTTAAGAAGGTTAAGAAGGAAAAGGTTAAAGAAGGTAAGAAGGAAATGGTCAAAATACAAAAGTCTGAGGCAACTGGCCATTTGGCATAGCCTAAGGAGCCTTTAAGCTGTATGATCTGAGAGGTCCCTATGGGACTAGTTGTGAACCTAAGAACATTGGGATAATTTTTAGCAAACTACCTGTCAGCAAAATACTGCAGACAGTGAGAAAGGCTGCCCTTAGTGGTGCCCTGGGAAGAAGCCAGGTAACTTCTTTTGAATTTGCAAGAAGCAGAATTGCCTGGATTTGTCTCCACAGTGTTAAAGGAATCAGGACAGTAAACATGTTCTTTGTAAATGAAGGGGATTGCACCAAATAGTTGATTCATTTTTGTCTCTGAACAAAAACAAAAGAGCAGGTGTTGAATGTTGGCCCACGGTGGTAAGTGTCTACTTTACTTCTGTATTTCCGCAGTGTTTGCAGCAGAGTGTAATTTTTTTGTCCCCTGTTGAAACACAAATAAACCTTCCATTCCTCAATGCGCTGTAAGAAAGCAGTGAGTGGAGTTAGGTGCAAACAGAAACGCTTATAATCTTGGAAGAACTGTACCAGGAAGAGAGAGTGGAAAGGTTTGATGTTTTACAGTTACCTCTTTGAGGGAAATGCAAATACTCCTCTTTAGTTCTTCCTTGCCTCTTCTCAGATTTGGGAGCAATTTTAGTTGCACTGAGTTGACAGCTTTGGCCAAGGTAAGTCACCTGCAACAGGGGAAGCATCAAGGAAACAAAGTTAAAATTGTTCTTCCTCCAAAGAACAGGGACTCAACTCAAAGTCCAAAGCCTGGAAGACATATATAGCTCCTCTTTATTATTCTACTCCTTCTTTTACCTAAAGCTGTTTATTTACAGTTGAATGTTAATCAAGGCTTCTGGAAATTATATTTAATCATGGTAACAAAATTTTGATTGCTTGTAATGCATGGAACATTTGCTACTGGTCTGTAGACAGCAGATGGTAATATTGTTGATATTCTTTCACAAATACACCTACTCCCACAAATGTCCGACTTCTTGCAAATGTATCATATATAATATTATTTCTTCAGAGCTGATTTTTAGGTACACCTCTATGTGTGCAATTAAGTAGCAGTAAAGAAGGATTAACATAATGCCTGAATCTGTTCCAAAGTGTTTGCATTTTACTTTTTCCCAGCATAGACAGTCTGTGCCTTCTAAAGTAACCACACTGACCTTTTTCTTTCTAAAAGTTATTGCTGATAATATACATAATTATTCATTCATTAAAAAATAAATAAATACATTTAAGACACTGAAGTTTCATATATGTGGACAGGTCTCTGCTAAGGTCAGAGCTTTAATAATTTTCAAGGCAAAGAGAATGCAATGATCAATGCAACTGGATATTAATTAACTTCACCAACGATTTTTTCACTGTCTGCACTATTAATTGGTTTACTCTCAGCAGAACGTGTTCAGTGCCATGTATGTCAGTATTGCTATCAACAAACTCTTAAGGGAAACTTCTACACTTTCTGTAGATGCTTGTACACACAAGCATCCCTGGGTGCTATCCTTCTGAACAAACACTGGCTGTGTAGTTCATTTGGGCACCTTCTAGACTTCTACCCTTCTGCCCTTCTCCAGGGAGAAGGAAGTAAGTATATGGTGACAGAATAGGCACATCTTTGGTTATTTCTTGAGGAAGTTGCAAATAAAAGTGACAGTGGAACTTTAGGCTGGGAAAATGAAAACAAAACAAAAACCCTTTCAAAGAAAACATGGGTGTAGGTCAGAGTCTACAAAAAGGAAGAGTAGTTGCTCATTCTCAAGGACATAGTGGTGCAATGTTTATCTTTCCTGGAGCTCTAACAGTTCACAAACAATAGTTGAGAGTTAGTATGGCCTGATATAAACTAAGCTCATTACGTTCCTTTTCAACAGATAATTAATAATTAACATATAACCTTTGGCATTCCTTTTATCTTCAAGTATTGACAGAAGTCGCATAAAAACATACTGTGTGTGGAAAAAATGCTTTGAAATGCAAAATTTAATTCAAATTAATGTAATTTTATTTTAGAACAGTTGTATAGTAGCAAAAGTACCACAGGGAATATGAATATTTGAACAGACCATTATTTTTATCCATGCAGTATAATTTATACAGAAGTAATTTCTGGAAAACAGAATACTATTTGATATTTTGGTTGGATTTTACTGGATTGAGTGCACCATGGCAGTTAAATAGTAACATCAGTAAATTGCTGTAGACTGCTTTGACAATCAATTGACCCGCTTGTAGTTAACAAAAATGAAACCACAATGAACCCTGGAGCCTGAGCTTTTTTGGCTTTCAGTGCTCCATATACATTTTGAAAATCCCAGTTAATTAGATTTACAGTATCTAAACAGCTGTAGTTTCTTAGTCTTTTATATTTGTTCATCCATGGTCAAGGAAGGAATAGTATGTCCTGGTCAGTAAAACTTTGGATTTGGAAGACTGTAATTTGCTTCCTGTTGTTATAGGTGCCCTTGTGATTGTTTTCGAACAATCCTGTTACTCCCTAGGCAATTTATTTAGAAAACTGTCCATTTAGGAAATGCACACTAGATTACTCTCATACTCTGGGTGCACTACTTTCTTAATTTCGGTGTAACCTCTTAGTCTGGGAACATTGCTGCTAATTGGAGATACAGACATGTTGTGAAAGAATCTGTTATTTTAATGTGATATATTTAAATATTTGAGAACATACATTATGAAAGTATGAACTGTATCATATGTATTTCATTTTCAGCTTAATTAAAACCTGCCACCCATTTCTTAGAGTTTTATGCTTTCTGAGTGTGTTAATGATGCACAATACTGATTCTGCACTCCTTTTTACCAGCCTTCATAATTTATGCCTTCACAAAGTATGGGAAAAATATTTCCAGAATGGTGGGAGTTCGTTACAAAAATGCCACACCCGTGTGTATGTGACCCACGTGCAAGTGTCAGACACCACATTTTGACTTAGTACCTTAACAGTGCCTGCTAGTAATAATCCTGAACTTGTCTTCTTCCCCATTTGCATGGAAAGCAAGTCCATGTTGTTAATGAATAAATCAACCATGCATGAAATGTCCAAGTATCACCTCTGGTTAGAGCATCTGATGTACTGTAAGCTCATAGTAAACAAGGAACGTAAATCATTTTGGTAGAAAGGGAGGAAAAGAGAAGCCAGAGAATTATGGTCAGTAAATTCCCAGAAACAACCTTCAACAAAAACTAAGCTACAAGCACGTATGAAAAAAAAATAATTAAAATTAAAAGCCTAGATGATTTTCATTAAGCAAATCACAGGAAAAGAATATGCTTTTCTTCCAAGATACAATAAAAGTCCTTTTTTAATAGAGGGGAAAGCATTTGATGCTTGTACACTTTGGCATTTATAATGCTATATAGTTTATAATGCTACAAAGGCTTAAAAAAAATCTATCACATGATACTTGAATAGGTGAGGTGAGGAAGCATTGTCATGATTACATAGCTGTGGAGTAGGTGCAAAAGTGGTGAGAAAAATAAACTTACATGCTCATTTTCAGGACAACGAGGTATTACCTAAATGTGGTGAACTACAGTAACTACAGGTTAACTTTAAAGATTTGTCCTAGCTCTAGAATTGGTCAGTGTTGGGTTGTTTTCTTTTATTAATGACCTAAATTATGCAATCCATTAAATCTGCAGATACTAGAAGCTGGGTTGCAAGTGTGTTGCAGGCAGGATTAGACTTCAAAATAATCTTAACAAATTGGAGTGCATATCCATACTGGTGAATGCAAACTTTTCACTTGGTAGAAATAATCATCTTTGCAGAAACAGCACAAGGAAAAAGCTGAGTGTGCTAGAATTCTTCAGAACTAATCGGTGGCTTAGAAAGATTCACAAACCGAACATGGGTTGACAGAAACCTTGTTTTAAAAAAAGAATATAGTAACTAAAGCATCTAATTCTTATCCTTTACTGAGTATGGTCTGAACTGGAGTATCGTGTCTAGTTTTGACACTCTAGCTCAAAAAGCCTGTGGAATGTTAGGATATGTTCAGAGGAGAGCAACTGGAAAGTATGTCTGTCTACGGTTGTAAAGTGTAAAAGAGGACAGTGAAGAGATGTGATGACAGCCTTGGAGGTAGGGAATGGAATAATGCATTTGCTGTATCTGTTGTCGAGAAGATAAGAAGTGAGGCACCTGTGTTGCAGCAAAAAATAGTCAGGTGGCACAATGAAAAAGAGTGACTGGGTAGTGTGGAATAGATTGTCTTAGAGATTGTGGAGACTCTTTGAGTGAAATGAATAAAAGCATTTAAGGGTAGGTTCGGTGAATATAGGACAGAAATTAGAAGACACAGATATTTTTTTTGCTGGGGGGGGAAGATGAATGATTTTTGACAGTCTTCTGAGGTCTCTCCCTGCCCAGAGAGGTGGTTGAGTCACCCTCTCTGGCTGTGTTTAAGTGTCTTTTGGATGTGGTGTTGGTGGACATGGTTTAGGGAAGAACTTTGTAGAGTAGGGATGATGGTTGGACTCGGTGATCCCAAGGGTCTTTTCCAATCTGGATAGTACTATGATTCTATGATTCTTTTAACCATAAGATCTTATATTTAAAAAGGCTACTTCATGTTGAAGGCAAAGGAAGACATTTTTATTTATCAGAGAATCATAGGATTGAAGGGGACCTTTAAAGCTCACTTAGTCAGATCTCTGCCGCCATGGAGCCCATCCAGCCTGGGCTTGAACACTTCCAAGGATGGGGTATCCACAGCTTTCCATAGTCTGCCCACTTCTGGGTGATAGGAAATTACAGCAGCATGCATCTGATTGAATAATTCATGTCTACTGTTAAATCAAGTAATCTTTAGTTCATGAACTGGTTTTGGTGGTGATTTTTATTTTTTTAACTCAGCATGACTAAACATCTCACAGGTCCTCGAAAGATAACAACTGTGAAATGTTGCAAGTGCTGGCAAGTGCTGTAATGGTACCTGCATTTCCTCATTAAAGACTATTTTAAAATCTACATTAATTTGATATTTATACTTTCATCGCAAAACTGTGTCCCAAATGACAATAAAGGCAAGTAATTATCCAGAAGTTCAGTTGGTCTTTCACTGAAAAGGCTTTCAAGTGGCAGCTTTCTTCTTTATAAATCTGATATGCATAAATGCAGCCTTTGATGAAATTGATATATTGTACCATGCTTAGAACTTGAAAAATCTCAGATACTAGGAAATAATGGTCAAAACTAGCCCTTTGCACTTTATATAATTTAAGTTCATATCCATGATGTCTATCCAGCTGACTGATTGAGCCACTCTGATATTTTTTTCTTCCTCACTTTATCTATTATTAATGTTTTGCTTTCATGATTTGACCTGGATTAATTGTTCTGGACCTGACATCCCTTTCATTGTGCAGTTCTACTGCTTTCAATGCAAGAGTGACAAGCAAGGCAGATAACTTGTGTAAGGTTAAAACTGAAAACCATACACAGATCAGAAATTGAGTCAGTTTTTTGTTGGTTTGGGTATTTTTGTTTGTGCTTTTTTTTGTTGGTGATTTATGTGTGTGTGTGTACGTGTTGGGGTTTTGTTTTGGTTTTATGGTTGGTTGTTCGTTTATTTTTTTCTGTAATATTTATTTTTGCAATTACTCTAGTGCTCCTGTAGCTGAAGCAGCTTCACCAGTCATTCAAAATACATGTACCCATTTTTTACAGCAGCACTGTTTAGCACATGTAGAAAATTCTTCTGAAAGCTAGAATACTGCATCTTTGTGAGTCATTCTTCTGGCTTTCCTCTATCCTGTGGCAGATGATTTATCTATCCTGCAGATGGACAATATATTATGTTTCCAGTACTTTCAGAATGGTTTGTTGTTTGCTAACATCAAGCTAGCATAATTTAACCATACTTTTTTTTCCTTTAGATTAATACTAATTTGCATATAACCTTTGGCTTTCTTTTTCATTTTGAGTCATTGATACAAATTACACAAAATCATACGATTTCAGTGAAAATGCTTTGAAATGCAAATTCTAATTAAAATTAATATAGTGATAATTTAGGACGTGTGTTGTTGAAATATAGTGTTTGAGACATTATCAGTATTTGAATATGCTATTAGTTTTTCCATGTTGTTTGTGTCCAGAAAGTGATTTTAGGTAAAAAATTGGATCAAGCCCAGTGTTACACAAGCTAAGTTATAGCTTAATTAAATTGCTTTACCATCTGAAATGCACGTAAATAGCAAATGAATAAAACACAACTTGCTTTTAAATTTTATTATTTGTGTCTGCTTACAATGCTATTATTAATTGGAAATAATACTGGCATAGAATATGGAAATAGTATGGCATAGAAGCTATTACCAAGCACCTTTTTTGACAGAGATATTTATCTGCAAGCTGAAAATCTCACTTTTAGTGGAAGGTAAGAGGCTTCATTTAGATTAAACTTTTTTTGATGGAAGAGACAAGTTAAGTATATATCTCTAACATAAAGAAATAAGGTGATTTAGCTGGATTGCTAGGAAAATAGGATACAAAGAAATATAGTCTAGCATCCCAGCAGTAAATAGGTTTTTCTAGTGGTTGATACAGTCAAAAAGTCACTGTCAACCCATATAAAATTCTCCTTCATAGCTAAGACTTATGAAGAAGAGCTTATATCCCTCTATTTTGCCAGCATCTCTCTCAGATCAGTATGATATTGTAATTGTGAAAAGTTTCAGATGTCTTTGAAGCATCTTCCTCCAATCCATATATTTTATGGGATGCTGTTTCTGCTACCAGTTTGAGCATTGGCTTCACTATTTCATGGCATCCCTATTCTTAAGCTCTGCAAATGTCCATTTACTACTCAACCTGCAACCTTCCTTCAGCCAGCACAGGTATTCATAGTTTATGGGACTTCTCAGTCCAAGAGCAGGGGAGGTATTGTCTATGCAGTTTTTTTTAATTGCTTTCTTCTTTTGTTTGATTCTTTCCAATATGAGCTGCAGCATGGATTTGTATGAAAATACTAACTTTGCTTTTTTTTCCTCATAATGGAGGGAGACCTCAGGCCACTAGCTGTCATGCAGCACTCTTTTGCTCAGTGACCTTCAGGTGGTGGGAAAATATCTCTCTGATTTACCATAATAATGTGGCACAAATGGGTAATGAGCAAATAAGGAATATGCAGCCATAATTCCACCAGCACTTAATGCTTTTTCTAAATGTACTGGGAGGCAAACTAAAGTTTTGAATAGATAAAATTGCTAGAAGGGAAATCCGGTAGAACCTACTATCAGATTTCCTATTGATTTAGTGGGTTTAGAACTTTGCCTGTTCAAATTATATGACTAGCTCTATTCTAGATGGTGCTATGCCCCATCATGATATTGTATATAAGCCTTCCAACCTTTGGAAAAACTTGAGATACCCAAGTGCTGATATATGGTAAAATGGGCATGGTGACTTCATCTTGTAGCTTTTCTGTACCCACCTCACCTATGCTTTCCATCAGGTGGGTGCGATTGCTTTGAAGAATCTAATATAGTTTGTAGTTCACATAATTTCCAAACATTAATTTTATTTTAAGCTGGGGAAAAAAGCCATAGTCTAAAAATATATTTTTTTTAATTTTTGGAGTGCAAGCAGGTGTATTTTTTAGTAATCTTTTATTTATGATTGTCTTTGATTTTCATACCTCAAAGTGCCATAAAATCAGCTTTTGATCTTCATACATTCTTAAAACAATTCAATAATTAAGTGAACAAAGGGAAAAGGTAAAAAGTAAAATTGTTTAAGGAAGATAGTGAATCAAGTGATAAATAGGGTTTCTTTGTCTGATTAAATTAGAATGATGTTTTGGCTCAAAAAAATTACATGGTGACACTGCCCCCCCATATTCACATAAAAGTTAGTCGAGTGCTGCTTATGTGCTTTTGATAATAATGAGCAAAGTTCTGAAGTTCTGTAGAGTTTCATTCCCATTTTAGCTGATGAGCATATTTAATATGTCTCATTAATGTACTTGTAGAGTTTTTTCTTCAAGATAAATGTTTGTTGAATCCTGAGTGAAGGTGCCTTTGATGTTGAATGGCTGGTGCTTGTGATAACAACGAAGTAGTGACTTGTGTGAATTCAAGTGCAATCATGTCTTGCAGCAGGTCATTGTTATGTGTGTGAGGCCAGCATATTTAGTACAACTCTGAAGAGTTTGTGTAGCTAGATACATTGGGACCCCCTGGTTAGATAAGGAAAAAAAATACATCTTCCTAGTGTCTTGTGGAGTTTACCATCGTAATTTTATTCCAAATGGAAACTCATTCATAACCTTGGTGGAGTGGAGTTCTGCTTGGATTAAATATCGTGATAATATATACTAAATTGTGATAATATAATACTAAAATACAGTGTTAAAAATTATACTTACTGTCTTTCCCTGATAGAAGGTAGAGATAGGAAAAGGGGTAATGGTTTTAAAATGAAAGAGGGGAGATTTAGGTGAAGACATCAGGAAGAAATTCTTCACCATGAGGATTAGAAGGTGCTGGAATAGGTTGCCCAGGGAGGTTGTGGAAGCCCCTCCCTGGAGGTGTTCAACACCAGGTTGGATGAGGCTTGTGCAGCCTGGTCTGGCGGGAGGTGTCCCTGCTCATGGCAGGGAGGTTGGAACCTGGTGATCTTTAAGGTCCCCTCCAATCTTAACCATTCTATGATTATATGTGATACTGGTATCAAATGTCATTTTCCCAGAAAGAAAAAGCTCTATCACTGCCTTAAAGTTAATATTTAAATATACACCATTAATTTTATTACCTTTGTGTGAATGAAGGGATGTGCTTTAATGCACAACTGCTGGTAAGCACAGGCAAGCTCTGCCATATACAAGTTCTTCTGAAGCAGAAGTGGTAACCTCAAAGCAAAAAGCAGTCTGAAGATGATTGCTTTGAGTTTTGAGTGGATAATCAGTTAGACATTAAAGTGGGAAGTTTAGAAGTAACTGGGGGCATTTATTAAGGCAGTTGTGTCAGTAATATTTACACCTGTAGTTTATTCTGTTTATATCTGTTCAGTGTTGCTTCATGGGAGATGTCTTTGATGGCACAGCTGGGGCTTATCTGAAGTCTGGGATGAAGAGGGTTCCTGAATAAACAAATTGACACAATCAAAGGGCAGGTGGTCACTGCCAAGGAACCACAAACACCTACGGGAAGGGGATCTGGGAGTGATCCCGGTGTAGGAAGGACCCTCACACCACTGGCACCGTCCCACGTCCAAGGGCCATCCAGAGTGTCCAGACAGGTGAACAGTGGCAAAGGACTAGACTCAAGGCTGCAGGCAAGGCTAAAAATTAGGTCCAGATCTGTCCAGTTGGCAGGTCCACAGCAATTAAGACATCTTGCTGCCCTCAGAGTCCTGACATTTACCCTAAAGATTGTTGTCATGATTTTAGACAAGCGAAATAATGTAAGTTTTCAACCATGGATTTTTTTTTCCCCCACATGATGTTAGCATTCTCTAGAAACATTGCTTTATTGGTATCGGTGTGGTAAAACAACCCTTCTTTTGCACTTAGCTATAATTCAGTGACACCTAGTATTTTGTTTTATAAATATACAAATGCATGCTCTATCTACCACTTATTCTGAGAGCTTCCAGAAGGAAAAAATAGCTGTTGCAAAGCTTTTTTATGAGAAGCCTCTCCATATAAGTAATAAACTTGTTCAGTTATATTCATTTTCTTACAATATTAGTCTCTGCCAGAAAATATGGGAAGAGGTTGTAATAAGCATATTAATTCATCTTATATCTTTCTTCCCTTATCCTCCTGATTTTGATTGTATACCCGTTATCTTTGATTTTTCCCGTTCTCATTCCCTCTTGCATCACATACATCAGTTTCTATTTTCTATTGTTCAACATTGGTTGTCTTTTCTATTTTGCTAGTACTTGAATATGCTCTTATGAAACACATCTCAGCTGTGTTGTGTTTTTGATAAAATTGGCACTTCTAAAGGTTAGGCCGCTGCCTTTTGGCTGTTACACTTGCACTCAATTGTCAAAATGATTTCTCTAGATTGATGGCTCTTTAGAGAAAGCACTTCTTTTGCCTGAGTGCATTGCTGGTCCATAATAATCATTAAAGATTAAACTACCTCTTGACTGTCACAATCACCATACAAAAGGTTTAAGAGGACAGAAGGGACAGTGCAACTTGGTGTAACGAGGAAGAGGGGCTGTGACAGTGTAATATTATTATCTTGTGCCAGGAGAGCACTTGCCTTGTGCCCAATGCAGGAAAGGAAACAGGAAATGGAGGGCTTTTCACTCCTCTAAACTTGGATGTGAACATTTAGGGCTCTCGTCATCCACAGGGATCAACCTGAGGGCTGAGTATGACCACAAGGAATGTTTTTTTCAAGTTTCATTTATGCTAAGCAGTTGGGCAAACCATGGTTTAGTATCCACTCAAAAGGTGGGAGTAAAAGGAAATAAGAACAGTTCCAATAGAACGAGATTTCTGTCAGGTGGATGTGATTATATTATTTTTATAACAGGGGTATGAATGGCTTAAAAGTATATACTATCAAAAAAGATATCAGATATCAATACAGCACAAACATCATAAAGTATCTGTCAGTGCATTAGTAAAGTATTATACCTTTAATTCTCCAGAAATATTTTATTTGCTGAAAGCTTTCTGAAATAAACAGAGCAACTGTTTCAATCCCCAGATGGTTATTTATAGGTGACATTTTTTAATTTAAAAATATATACAAGAACATTTTATTAATGCTTTTAATTTAAAAAGCTGTGTCCTCATTAGTGGTGCATACACAGCAGAATATGAAGCAATGTAGAAATGGAAAAAGCAAACTGTAATATTCTTAAATAATTTCTTAAATAAGAAATAACAAGTTGCAACCTATTAATATGGATTTCAGACAGAGCTAGCAAGTTAAGATTGTTTCTTTCAAGTCAATACATTTTTTTTGAGTACTACAGGTGAAAGAGGAATCCAGAAAGCTCTCATCCCTTCATTTAGTTTTTTGTTAGGGATGAATTTATAGGTTGTTACCTACATATTTTTCCCACAGAAATTTGCTTCTGCAGCTTAATCCTCTTGAATATATAAATGAGTCTGCCCTCCTGGTGTCTCGGGGACTGTCCTAAACTTAGAAGGTGCATTTGCAGAAGTAAAGGGCTACCTGGGGCTGGCAGGAGGCTTGCATTGCCCTGTGGAGTAGCATGCCTCTTTCTGCTGAGGCCTGAGACTTGATTTAGATTCCTAAAATTATAGCACAGGACTTCCCCCATATTACAGGAAGCAGCATAAACACAGCGTAATACGTGATGCAAGCTTCTCATCATAACTGCTTACCCTTCTGTCTCTGTATATACATATATGGACATGCCATATGTTAAAAGAAAACAAAACCAACCACAAAGCAATCCCTTCACCCCCCAAAAAAATTCACCACAAAGGACTGGACTGAAGGGCTACAAAGATACCAATAAATACTCATACAGCTCTCAGTTTGTGACTCTATGTTAGGAACTATTGAAAGAGTTTGGACTTTGAGGATATTATTTGGCTATACTAAGTGACATGGTAAATGGAGTATTGCAGTGTTCACTCTTTACACCCTTATCCTTAGAATTTTTTTCCTTCTGCTCATTCCTTTTTCTTAGAAGAGAGTATTAGCGTCCAAATCCAGGTAGTAGTCTGAATTTAGTAGCAAGGCTTGTTCCATTTTGCTGTATACTGTATCCAATAATGTTCAATATCTTGGGAGAGAGTCAGCTCCCAATTAATATTAGATTTTAAAGTTGTTTCCTACTTTAACTCTGTTAGTATTTTCATCTTTTGTGTGTGTTCTTATCCTTTTTTTTTCATGAATCTTGAGAGTACAGGTCTGAAACCCAACATTATGTCAGGGGACTAATTTCGGGGGTGAATTCTGCCGCTGTAGAACAATTTGACTCATCAGTAGAAATAAAAAAAACCAACTGAAAAGTGTTCATCATTAAATTGTTTTGGTTTACAGCTATGACCATACATACCCTATATATTTTATGTAACCGGCATGATTCCCAGTCTTTATATGTTGAATTTTAGGGTAGGTTATGCAAGGAAAACCGGCAATAATGATCGGTGGTTTTGCCTGAAATTGTTGGGGCTTTTTGTATCTTTGATTGAGAACTTTTATCTGCTGATGCAGAGGCTCAGAATGTTTCACAGTGCACCTTGGAGATCTCTTCTGGTTTTTCATAGCATGGCATTTTTAAAAGAGTGCAAATGAAAGTTACGGATGCAGCAAGCATTTTAATACTGAAGCAACATTTTGTGCTGTTCTGTATTACTTTTGGCATGTGTTTGTTCTGCTTTTAAACTTTGAGAATGAATTCTATGCATATTTGTAATGTATTTCATGACTTTCAGTTATTTTGAGGTACTTAATGTTTTATGTTTAGTACTAATTGACATTTTTCTTTTAGTACAGAGAAATAGGCTTAATCTATGTCAGGTGATACTTTGAGTTGTGTCTCTTAATATGAACAGGTTGTGATGCACAATCGTTAAGCCTTCAAAGCTTGATGTCACTGAAGACATGTTTACCTTCAAATGGGTTGTATCAAAGGCAGCAAAGATATTTAACCAGTTTCCATTGATTTTGCTTTACAATCAGTGTTCAGGACTCTTCATTTAGTTTATCTTATCAATTGCCCTCAACTGTACTAAGTTTGTTTGAGTTTTTTGTAGCACAGAGAATTATGTGTAGTACTTTTGTCCAAAATTATTAAAATCAGTTCATGAGATCCTGGTGAATTCAGAGAGAGTTTGATTCTGCCTCTTTATCTGGACTGATGTCCTCATCACCACCTTTCACATCAATACCAGACATACTTTAGATAACAACACTATAAAAACAGAACACTGACATGACTGAAAATAGTTGCATTATTCATTTTTAAGCAGGACAATAAGTGTTACAGGGCTCTTCGCATCTTTATTGTAGCTGAATGAAATGCCATCATCTAAGTTTCATAAAATTTCCCTTAATAAGAGCTTTGTGAATAACAATTCTACCCAACAGATGAGCACTGATACAGAAATAGCTTGTAGATTTTGAGTCTGTGGGGGAGGGTTGTTTCTTTCAGGTGATGAGAGAGGCAAAAACATTTTGTGCCCTTCCTACAAAGTTAACAAAGCATTATATTGCCATGTGGCCATCTGTTAGGATAAAATGGTTGTTGTTTTCAGTGATGTTGCTTTGATTTTTTTTATTTTTTTTTTCCCCAAAACTTGTGATTCACATGTCATATAGGGGGCATTTTTTCCAATGTTTTTTTAGTTGAAAACTCACTGATAAATTCTGCTTGGTCGAGGGTAAATACCCATTTTCACAAGTTGCTTGTGGAGGGTTGCATTTTATACATTGTTGGAATTCTTATAGAGGCAGGTACCGTTATTTTGCTCAATGTTAGGTAAAGCAAACCTATGCAGTTCTGTTTTCCAGGAATCAGATTATGTTCACTTGCAGCCAGGATGCTTTGCCAGTTCTTTCATACTCAAAAGGTTAAATTCCCCCTTTCCTGTGTCCCCAGCAGGCATATGCTAATGTGGCTGTCTCTGTGCTGCTGCTGCTCTTCTAGTGGCCCATCATCTATTCAGGTTAACCTTAATTACACCAGAACGATTCTGCAATTTATTTATTTTTAATTAATAATATCATAAGCATAAATGATTGCATTTCATTTATGTATCACACATATTACATGTTTTGAGACAGAACAACTAGTTGTACCTCCTTTTTTTTTTTTTTTTTTTTTAGAACAAATACACTGTACAGAGCCTTAGATACACAATATGTCTGTTTATCATTCAGTTCTATTGTTTCAAGTCAGGAAAAATGAGGATTAATATATCACTGTGAATCTGTGTATCTTGTGCTGGGAATTTTATTTTTTCTATGGTTGTGATTATCAAACTCATGTTTTAAATACACAAAAGGAATAAGATTATGAGTAAGATTTTACTGAAGATTGTAAAAATTCTGTAAGCAAAGCCAGTGTTTCCTCCTACTACCCAGAAAAAGGAACTACAGCAAATGGTCTGTGCAGGAATTACATTAACTTGGATTGCAAATCTGAGCTCCTTTGTTTTTTGAGGATTATACAAAGTGAACATATGTGGAATATTGCTACCAGCTTGCATTCTTTGATAAATCCAGACAGACGGAAGAATGCTGGTGGCAGAGAGTCTAGGATACTGGTGTATGGTTAAAACAAAATCTGGACATTCTAGCCCTTTTCAGCAACAAATTACAGGAAGATTAGAATGCAAATTGTTGGATGAATGTTTCAAGTGTTAAATATCAAATGTTAGTGTCTGATGTATTTGGCAATAAATTAAAGGTTTCCGTTTTGTGGTCTCTATAGATCTTCTGCAGTGCATGCGTGTAGCAGAGGTACAAGCAGCGAGATTTCCATTCATAATCAGAGCCAAAAAGTGGTCTTTTTGCACAAACCATCTGATTTGTACTGAGAGGCTTTTATATGCTGGTGGAGTGTTCCAGCTCCCTGCAGCCCGGCGGTGGGCAGGGGTCAGGGGCTGCCTCTTCAGACCTTTGCTGTTCAGCAGACGTGAGCTGGTATCATTATGCAGCCTGTCAGTGCCAGGCTCAAACTTCATGGGGTTTCCTGTCACTCTGAGTGACCAACCCCGGGATATCATTGCTGAAATGAGAGAGGAACTGTGAGTACTTCAAGGAATATTGTCTAGTGTCTGACTTAAGAGAACCTTCTCACAAATTTTTGCCTAAGGAAACAGAGATGGTGTGATCTTTCTCTGTCCTCTGTATCCTCCTAAAATTTGTAATCCATTGGTGAATGTCACACTTACTGGACAAAAAAAAAAAAAAAAAAAAAAGAGAAATTACAGAGATGATTGCCTTCAACATGTCAAGAAAATCAATGGATGGACACAGGAGAGAGACTCATCCTATTACTCTCATTGAGGGAGGGATCAGCACACCTACATGTGTTGCTAGTCAATAACCAACAAAGCACTCTGTGCAAAGATGCAATAAGCAATCCCTAAGCACAGCATGATGGACAAAGAGAACCTTAGGGAACCAGATACTCTTAGGAATGAAGGAAGGTAAAGTCAAGGGACGAAGCCCACAAAACTGAAGGAATCAAAGCGTCATTAGTTCTGCTTTAATGCAGTTTTTGTGTTACAGCTGTTATTAATCATACAGGATATTCTGGCTTTTGGTAGGATAAGTATTCTAGAAAGTGGAAAACAAGACCTTTTTTAGATATTTTTTAAGTCTATCTCACAACATCCATGTCAATGACTTAAGCGTTGATTGGTTATTTGGTTACAATAAGTAGAGAGGACTTGAAATGGGATAGAAACTTTCCATTAGTACAAGCAGAAATTCTTAATCTGTTTTCAATAGAAATGTGTGTTAAAAATTGCATTTCATCATAATAATCTGGTTCACTTTGGGGCTTCAAATGCTGTGAATTGGTCTTAGCCTGCATTTCCTTGCTGGTCCCAATAGTTCTTTGCTGAAAGGCATTGTCAGCATCAAAGCCACCACAGATAGTTGAACTTGCTGCTGTGATTTCCTTACATACATCAAGGTTCTAGGACATCCTCTTTTTTTTTTTTATTCATCTGGGACATCCTTTATTTCTCTGAAAGATCAGAAGGAATCTGAAATTAAATCAAACTGCTGAGGAAACTGGTATCATATATTTTGGAAACCTTCAAGTTGATATGTAGATTCAGCAGACTCTATTATAAAAATATTTTTAAGTGTTTTTTATCAATTTCACCTGTTATTTTTAGTAGTCATCTGATAGAAAGGTTTTGCCTTTTATGTGAAACTTTTTTACTGTATACCCTATTGAATTTTACTTCTGTAAAATGTTATAATGGTGATTCTAGAGATTCATTCTCTCTTCTAGCTGAAACACATTATAATCTACACAAAATTTGAAAGTGGTAGCCTAGTCAATAGTATATTTTTTTGTAATATAAACTATGTAAATGTAAAATTATACCAAATTCAAGTAAATTTTACCTTCAGTAATAAATAGTTGTGAGGAAACATCCAATTTTAACTTAGTAAAATACCATAGGAAATCCCACAATATTCAATTTTTTATTTGCAAATATTATTTGCTACAAAGAGCATAGTAACAACCTTTAGCCCAAAGTAGAGCTGAAGATCAAAGCATGAACATACTCTTGCATTTGTTATCTGCTGTCTGAGGCTTAGGGTTGCTGACATCTGGAATATTTCTCAATGTGTTTGTATAATGTGTTTCTCTCTCTCTCACTGTTATTGATCATACATCCATTCGCCATGCAGTCAGATTTTCATAAACGTTTGGGGCCTCACTTTTACTCTCTCCCTCTCTTGCTACAGCAATTTTACATTTGTTAAAATTTTCCTCAACGAACAGTGGAAAAAGAGTCAAAAGTTCAAGAGCAGACCAAAGACAACCACCAAATGGAGCTGTTGCACATGGAAAATGTAGCTGAGGTGGTTTGTTTGAAATTAAGGGAGATTGAGTTTGTTTTACTTCTCTCTGACCAGATATTTAAGATAATATCAGTTGAGCAGTATTGGCACAGGTTGACAAAGATGTTTCATTTCTGCCTGCACAAGTGGGGCAGAGAATAAAGATGCACAGTTCAGTACAGTGGTGGTAGATGAAGGAAGTGTAGATATTCAAAGAACAATTAATATCTTTCTGTTTTGTTGGACCTTTTTACTGAGGAAACCTTTCATCAACTTCTGTGGATGTAGATTGTCCTGGATTTCCATAGGGTCAGTGTTGTGAGAGACACCCACCTGACTCCCTGTTTTTTTAGTAAAGCTATTATATATCAGTCTAGAAGACATTATCCCTTTGAAACCTTACTGAGCATTTACATTGTTTTAACCTGCTCCTTTACATTATCAGCAACATTAATCCCAGTACATCCCAGTAATCTGTATCTTAGTATCCACGGTGAGTGTAGAAAAGAGTGTTTATAACACTGGAAGTAATACAGATTTCTATTTATAATTTGTTTTATTCCTGTTAGGAAATATTTTCCGTTCTAATGGTGAGCATAATTTACTTCATATCTTAAATGCACACAGAGTGACCCAGTTTAATAAAAATTTGCAAGGTTTTAGTTTGCTTCGCTGTGGTTAGTTTTAAGTTTCTCTGAAAGCTGAAGGTAGATTTTGCATGCTCAGCTACTAGTTTTTTTCCTCATCCCATTGCTGAAATCTCATGGGCCAGATAATCTACAAAAACCCAGCAGCGTAGCTGCAGTGAGCATGAACACTTAGATTCCCCAGTTGGATTTTAAGTTACTGTGACACAATCTGCTCTTGAATAAATGATTTTGTTTAAAATGCATAATTTGTACTGAAGGTTGCTTTTTTGTTTTGCTGTGGTTTTTTGTTTTGTTGTTGTTGTTGGGGTTTTTTTTGTTCGGTTGTTGTTTGTTTTGGTTTTTTTTTTTAATGGAATCATTGATTAATCACAAGACAAGGCCCTGACCTAGTAGTAGAAAGATCAAGAGAACATAGTCAATAACTATGTGATCATGTAGGTAGGGCAGGCATCAGGCTTTCTACATTGCCACAGTGTATCAGGCTTTTTTCTGTGATGGGCAGAATTGTAGCTGACACAATGTGTGTGTTAGATATCTGTCAAGAAGCTTGAACAGAGAAATGTATTCCAATAATGTGAAACATAGCACATAAGGAGTCAGAACAAATGAGTTCAGTTTGACCATTGTTGGGTTGGAAGCGTGGACTGCAGCAGCCTTAAGATCAGATCTGAGTTGCAGGGTCTGATTGTTAAATGATTACAATCGCTAACTGCCATAGGCTATAAAAATTAAAAAGGTCTAAGTGCTTCTTTCAGACAGAGATGCAGAAACTAATTTTACATGAATGCATATCCTAACAAGATTAGCTGGCTTATTCAGGCGTATGAATTGCACTTCTGTTCTTTGTGTTAAACAAGCTTGTATCATCGAGCCACTTGGACCTTATCATGGTCTCAATCAGGCCTGTACTTTCACTCATGTTTGTCCTCTATCTCACTTCTCTAGCACTAGATCTCTTGGGTTTTGCCTGTTTTCATGCCAACCTTTGCTGTTTCTCCTGTTTGAATCCTTCATTTTCTATGCTTATATTTCTTTATTTGTAACATAGTGCTCTCCTAACAACCCTGCATAAAATGCAGATTGATGCCATAGTTTAGTTGCGCTGTGCTAACAGAAGAATAGAAACAATCAATTTTTAACAGCATTTTTCTTTGTTTCAGTATATGCTGTATTTGTTTCACTATATGCTATATCCCTACAGCTTCAGCAGTGCTATTAGGAGAGCCTCTGTTTCTACAGCAGTTATGCAAGCAACAAAGAATTCTTTTCCTGACATGGAATTAAAGATTGATTTTGTGCTGGCTAATCTATTGATGGTGAAACATTAAAAATGACTAGATTACTGCAAATATAAAAAAATCAATTCTTCTGAAATTTCTTCAGCTTCTAAGATCAAACACAATGTGCTGCTTTATGTTTTATGAAGCAGTCTTGCTGAAAAGTCATTAAAAGCCGTAATACTTTTGTCATTTTAGATAAAAATTTCTGTAATATTTGCATCAATATATTTTTAAGGGAGCCAAACAGAATTTTATTTTGAACAAATGTGGCTTTCTTTCCAACTCTTGCAGTTTGTCCCTTAACTTTGAATTCAAGACTAGGATATGTCATGCATCACCACAGAGAAGCTGGGAAGTTCGTATATTTAGTGCATCTTGAAAACACTAATTCAGTTACTATTTTGTTGTTTTTTTAATATACCCAGATCAGTAAGTAAAGGGGTAACTAGTATTTTTAACAACCATTTTTTGCTACTTTGTATTCCTACCAGCTGGCATACACTTACTTTATTAGTAGTAACACCTCTCAGGAATGTGATCTTTATTATCTGGAAGCTAAGCAAGGCTTCACTGAGAGAGTTTTTTTTACCCAGGGCACACCGTTTTCCAAGCCCCTTGTGCCTATGGATGTGTGTGTGCCCACATATGCATATTTCTACTGTTAAAAATATATTTGGTTGTCAAACTATGCTGAGTAGTCATTTCCTTTCCACTTTTCTACTAGAAAAATGACAACTAATTTGCTTACATAATTTAAACTTTCATGGACCGTAGGTACAAAAGAAAGAATAAGAAAGCTTCCTAACCCTAGCTTTTATTTAAAAAGTTCATATGCAAGAAGGTTTCTATGTTGCATGTTCATATTACAGCAGTAAATTGCTAGCAGTTATTAATAATATTTAGAATGCATAATATAATACTAATTTTGCATTAGCTTAATCTGATCACATTTAATTGTATTCCTTTGAATACAATTTGGAATCTTGAATGCCTTGGACACCTCCTGTTCTTTTGTACTGTTTTTATTATCACTCTTGACTCAGTTCCTCCTTTGTTATTTCGCAACACTGTGAAAGTTCAGATCTTTAATATTGTGTCTTGAAAGAAGCACAGGAAGAAGTAAGCTGGGTAGATACAAGAGAAATAATGCAAGATAATAGGGGGAAATACATAAGGTAAAAAAATAATACATGAGTATTGCAAACAGCATTGAAAAATAGTAATAAAAAAAGGAACACACTAACATCCAGCAGTCAGTGGTCAATGTTAGATCTGCCTCAGAAAAATTGCTTCAGTTTTGACTCAGATACATTTTTATGTCTAGAAAGTTCAGATTAAACATGAGTCTGACATACATTCCTGTTTTATGTGAATGTGGTTTCACATGACATGGGAGATCTTTCTTTGTAGCTAGATAAAAAACATTTTGTTCATCCGCTTTCTTGAGAAGTTAGTTCTCAACTAGTAACCTCTGCAGTGTAACCCTTCCCATCGATTTGATCTTCAACAGTCAGGAAACAGACTAGTTTATTAGTTGTATGGTGAGGTCTTTTGCAATACCTGCCCATGTTCCACCACTCATGAACCATGAAAAGAAGCAAATTGTAAGTATAGATTTTTGAGACAACAGCTGCCTGGTAACTCATCTGAGAACAGCTTTAGGAAGTGGTGAATGCAGCATCCCATCTCCTCACAGCTGCTCCCACAGGCCTCTGGAAGAGGCCAAATGCTTATGCATTTTGCTTAAATGCAGTATGGTTTTACACATTATAAACAACAGCAGCATCCTAGAGTATGGTGCAGTACTGCTCTCACTCTTCTCTGAGCTTTATGTATTAGGAGAATGTTACTCCATTCTGCATTTGTATGAGTCTTCCAAAGGGTCTTCAGAAGCAGCCAAACCCAAAATCCAGATAAGCCAGGTTTTTAGATGAGGTGCTGAGTAAAGAATTGCAATTGAGATCATGTTTACACCTTTGTGGCTTGGTTTGATGGAAATTTTTTTAATCTGTGATCAGCAAAGCACAGCTTTTATTTAGTTCATTGTGGAGGTTTTTGTATGGAAGTATCATCATGTCCAAGCAATAAAACTTGTCTTCTGTGAAGAGATAGCTGGTAAAACAGACTTGTGAGCAATTCCTCATCCCTGTTAGCCATAGCAGCACTTCAATCTCAAGTCACACACCAGCCTTCTGATGTAAGATTTGAACTCAGTTATTCAAATTTTAGACTAGCTCAGAAACTTGTGCCCTTGTGCTACTCTTGCCTTTAGAAAGTGAAGCTTTCTGCACAGGGGAACAGGATTCCAAATATGATGCCATGGACAAAATGATCTACAGAAACCTGTTTCTGTCTTGGCTAGAATGAAAGTGATGTTTGGTTTTTTTTCCCTGGACCGTGGGAGGTAGGTTGGGTAACTCAGAAGAGACACTGCCAAACCAATTATATGCAAAAGATGAAAAACAAATACAAGGGCAGGTTTAAAACCATATGTATGTTCTTCAAGTTTATCTATAATATTCTGATTGAGGTCCTACATACTGTTTATCTTGTTGAAAAATATATGAATACATAAGTGACTGAAGATGAAGCCCCCAAGGGATTGAAAGCCAGCCTGGAATGACCCTCAGACATATCCCTGCAACTTGCTGCTTTGGGTCAGTTACAATAAATGAAGAGCAGCAACAACAGAGATATCATTCTAGTAAACCTTAAGATTGTTTTTCTTTCCTTCATATTGTGTGCCTGCTTACTCCCTGGCATCATCCTCACCTCCCTGGGAGCTTCCTGGGGGGTGGGGAAGTTCTGCATTATTCAGTAAACAATTTGTCATGAAAGCTGGAGATCATAGAGCTGCAGTAAGTGACACAGCTTAATAATTTTGATATAGCCTCATGCTGATATGGGTCTACTGATATGAGACTGAATTGTTTTCATGAAGTTGCACTGTACCATAAGGATGTCTTGCAGAACAAAACATGTCTCTGAATCTTTTGCCAGGCTTTAGCAAATGCCTTATTGCAACATTTGAAAGAAAATGAGCATTTTGTTGCCTTATGGTGCCTGTGGTGACACATTTACGTAGCCATCTGAAAGCCAGACTTTCAACAAACAAATACGTGAAAAGGGTTCAAAAATATGTAGACTTTTTATGAAAGAAGTACCAGGAAGAGGTTCTGTTAACGGGAGTGGTATTCAACTATGTGGAAATAATTTTCATTTAGTGGGACAATGGCAGTTGCTAATTAACTGCTGTAAATTCCCTTTACGTTCACTTGTCTGTCTACTTGCTTGGTAGTGTAAAGGCAACTTCATTCAACGTTCTGAATAGGCAGCTGGCTGCTTTTCAAATGTACAGCCTTTGAAACGGATTTGAGGCTCTCTTGTGCAGTAAAACAAATGTAAATTGTTGACGAACTGATGACATTGCACACACTGCATTTCTGTGAAAGAGCAGAATCAATTATTTTGCCTTCCACAAAATGAATCACCAAGATGTAAACCTAAGCAGGATCTTTTCTGGCTTGAGTAGAAACATTCGATTACTCAGTGTTTTTCCAGAGGTGACATTTATGATTCACATTTTCTGTGAGCTGCTTCATCTTGTTTCTCATACATTAAATTATTTCAACAATTTAGTGATAGATTTCTAATTCACATAATTAATGTAGAACACAGCTATCTGGAAGTGTATTGCTTGTATTGAGATGCTTCAGTGAGTGAAGAACAGTCTCAGTTTTGGAAGCCTGAATGCATGTGTGTGCATTCTCTGGCTGCTCGGACGAGGAAATGCGATGATGTGATTAAGCACTGCCCTATGTGGCCACCTAAGACCACATGTTCTTATCATTACATTTAAAAAGAATTTGTCAGCATGAGTTAGTAGTTCATTGAACTGTTAGACTTTAATTATTCCTGTCCTGAATTTATATCTTTAGATATAACCTATCATTTTTCTGACACTTTGAGTTATTAGTAAGTTAGAAAATGAATACAATTTTCCTTTGTGCAGAATATTGTTTTAGCCTCATCTGTGTCTTTTTCCTTCTCAAATCCTGTGCAAGGTAGTTGCGGTATACAAAGTTAGATTAGTTAATCCAAGCTGTTGCCCTGTGATAAGGTTAGCTACCAAAATATTTATCTGAATGCCAGCTAGCTCATTCAGCTCACTTAATTTCCATACTGCTGATCTGTAGTGTTGTGAAAAACCTGATTATTAACCTCAAAGCTAACTGAGGTATGTCTGTATTACTTGGAGGAGATGTACCCTCAATTGTTCTTTCAAGCTATTCTAAAATGTTCCCATAGATGTTTTACCTATCATCATTTCTAAAATACATCTTATGAAGTTGCATGTGATCAGATGTAATATTAGGTTTTATTTCTGTTTGTTTGTTTGTTTTGGTGAGGTTTATTTGTCTGTGTATATCCCTTGAGACATACAGGGATGGACAGTGAGAAAAGCAAAACATCTTCCTTAAAAAAAATTAATCTAATGGTCTAGTGAACATGAATTAATAGCACTATTTGACACAGGCATGTCATGTTCTTGATAAGAAAGGCTCATTTTAAATTATGGTTTCCAAAGTTTAATATTTGGAAGATTCAGAAAGCTAAAGAATTTTTTTTTAGCAATTGACTTTAAACATCTTTAACGTAGAGCTCTACCTCTGAGCTAGCAATTAGCTGCATGGCAGACTCTCTGCTGCTTAGTATACCTGTTCAGAGCCTTGGGGTAGTGGCTGTCAAGTGAGGGCTCAGGGTATGTGAGGCAACCATCAGTAAACTTTGCACCAGACTGCCCCAGTGGCAGTAAACTTGACTTTCTGAGAACAGACACCTCCAGCTCGCTATTCCAGCACAGTCTTTCTCCTCCTTTTTCAAAGAACAGAGCAGCAAGAGGTTAATTTGATGTTGACCTCCTCATTCGTGGAGTGACAAAATATAGTTCTTGTTACTCTGCTCAGATTCAGCATTGAGATAACGCAGAAGATGAAATTTTGCTTAAACTTGTAAAGCTTTTGAACATGCAGCAATATCGTGTATGAAAAGTGAGACATCACTTTTAAGGTACCTCCAGCTGACATATATTACAGCCACCACATTGCCTAATGTAAATGATAATAGAATAAATCCCCTCAAAGGCACAGTATAGTAGACAGTCAAGTACAGATCTCAGCTGTTTAGCATCAGCTCTCTCTGAACCGTTGAATTGAGTTAAGAGAGCCTCACAGTCTTACACAGTTTCCTGGATGTCAGTCAGGTGTGTAGATGAAAAAGTCCTCTAAGTTTAAATTTCACCCTGTCTGCTTGCAATCAGGAGGACTCAGCATAGAAAGGACCCTCTGAGAGATCTTGTAATCCTGCAGTGCTGTGAGCCTTCTTTTGTCTCTCCTCATTTAATTAAACACATTCCTGTCATTTACCTCCTAGGAGAAGATATATAGAGCTGAGAAGGCTGGAAGTATTATTTATGTTAACTATCACTCATAAAAATAATGGAGCTCTTGACCTCACTGGGCTAGACCTTATTGTTTTTTATCATGTATAAGCATGTATTTGAGAAACAGCTTTTCCTTCCAAGTATGTTTAAGGTCAACTTGGGCAGGAATGAAGAAAGTTTGGAAAAGAGAAAGTACAAGTTTGTTTAGCGTGAGCCTCCTGCTATTTATTTCCATACCATATGCTTCCTCATGCACATTCACACTGGATAATTTTATTTGGATAGACAACTGAAGCATCAAAAAAGTAACAATGTATTTTTGCCCAGTGTGAGGCTTCTATTGCAGCAGCTTGCCATCCGCTGCTAAGTTCACTTCTCAGCTGAGCCGTTTTGACTGCAATACAAAGAGAGAAAGCTGGCACTTAGTTTCATTGTCACAGTAACCTCCACAACTCATAACCATGCTCATTTTTTTCCTTTGAAACAGCTCCATAGCTTCCAATATCACATTTTAGCTTAGTGGCCTGAGAAATACATTTGTGCAAATACTCTGTCCGCTGACTGTCAATAATAATTTCTGAACCCAGTCACCAACTCTAACTGGATTACTTCAAAACAATGTCCAAAAGTGGTCAGTTTCTCCCAACTCTTGTGAAAAATGGCAACAACTTAGAGGAAGGAAGCTCAGATTTGTCTAGAGCAAAGATGAGAGAGCTGAGCATTTAACTGTTCTGTACCCCAACCAGGCTCCCAGTGAGGGGACATGTGTTACTCAAACCATCAGCTTAAGCCCAAGTCCTGCCACCCAATACACCCACCCTCTGGCTGCAGTAGATGCTGTTTGCCCAGCAGTGTTGGGGAACATGGGAGGGAAGATAAGTAGTTATCTGGGGAGGTATTAGGGGCATAGAGTGGAGCCAAGAGTTATGTGAGGGGCCTTATAGGGGGGGCGTGTAGAGATTTTAGAAGGTCTGTGGATCTGACGAAGACTTAAGAGGGATTAATCTATAGGGGTATGGAAGAATTGGAAGAAAATCTATTACAGTCTCTTTCTCCTGCTTCCAATGGTGTTTCTTTGGGAGCTGCTGGTGAGAGCTGGTTTTGTGTCTGTGCCTGAGAATGTTGGGACTTTATGATACAGGAATAAAGGCATTTGAATCCAAAAGCTTTATGTTGCACCCAAAAGCATTCAGATTTACATTGTGTGTATAGAAATGGACAATTTCATGGTTTCCAAATGTGCTTTCTAAATCTTTGGAAATATTTCAAAACAATGTTCAGTTGAGCATAACAAACAATATGTTTAATAACAAAGAAGTATTTAAAAATCTTTGTGAGAGGAAGAAAAGAACTAAAGGTTAGTTTTGTGAGAGGAAGAAAAGAACTAAAGGTTAGTTTTGTGAGAGGAAGAAAAGAACTAAAAGTTAGTTGTGTGTTTTGCTTGAAGAAGGACAAGTTAGAGGGACAGATTGAAGTGAAAGGGAAAGAAGGGGAGCTTTACACAGTAACATAATTAAACCATTAACAGCTTATGCTGAGGTCTAAATGGATACATGGTTAATTTCATTTTCCTAAAGTGGGGCTCAGATCTCCAAAAGGTGTCAAAGCAAAGCTTTAGATACCCATTAAACCTACACAAAGAAGTACTGCTTTGCAAATGTTTGCCACTCCAAGTTTCAGTGCTGCTTGTCAGCTGAAAATTAACAACGTGCACAAAAATATTTGCTAATCAGCATCTCTGGGACTTCCTATACTCACATTTAACTGAACAACCTCGGGTTTTTTGAGGATTTTTTTTGCATATACATTAGTATCTTTTTCCTTGTGTCATGTTGGAAGACTCTGAATGTTACAAGAGGGAACTATCTATACTGCAATCCAAGTGCCTTAAGTACAATTTAATAAATGAATGGTTGTTCTGAGGGGCTAAGTGCATAGAACTTGGACCTGCTATACTGAAAATTGAGGTTGTCATTCTAGCATTGCCAGAAATGAACATAGTAACCAAAACTTTCTGTTTTGTAAGGTAAGAGAAATGAGATCTCTCCAAGATGAAGGGCTCTAAGTGGACAGAGTAATCAGTAACAGTCGGTGCAAAGCTGAGAGGAGAACTCCTGTCCTCCCACTGGAGGACTCCCATCCTCCAGGCCACAGGGATGACAACAATAGCTGCTGTTATTGTTTCCAGAGATGTTGTTCTGTGTCTCTGATTGAAAAAATGTTTATTAGAGGCCTGGAGCATTCTCAGGCTTCAATTCAACAAAATATTGACAAATACATTTTAGACTTAGTATTCTGCAACAAAGCCATAAGAAGTGTGTTCCCCTGAAAATTATGCTCAGAAGATCTTCCAGTGCTCATTCTCTTGCCTTAAGGAGCACTACATTCTGTCCAATTAAAATAAACACTATTTGAAATAATGGTGATAATTATGGATACATCATCTGGCTGATTATGTAGGTTGAACTCTATAAATGTCATTAACATGCACACTTGCATTATGTGACTCAAAAGATCAGGACATTTCATAAATATTTCTTATTTCAAACACATTAAAAAAAAAAATTTACACTTTCCAGCTTGTCACAGTGGTTTACAAGCATTTCAGTCAAATGGCCTATTATCTAACAACATGTTGCTTCATTCTGGAGGAAGTTCGTGTGCTTTTGAGACATTTGCATTCTTATGATAAAATCAGCATACAAGAAATGCTTTATATATTGGTTTAATGGTGATGATCAAATTAAGGTAGTTTTTTTTTTCCTATTTTGTTGGGAACATTAACATACATTTTTCTGTTAGCAAGAACTAGCAATAGCTGTGCTATATTAATGTAAGAATTTACATTCTACTGCTGTAAATAGAAATTCAGTTTATGTTGTAGAGAAGTTTTGTCCTAAAATTTCTTGGTCATGCAACACATAAACATATATAATCTTACTAACATGGGTAATTCCACTGGTTTTGATAGCTCTGATTGGGTATTTGCTTTCATGTTTTCGAACTGCTAGCTTAATGAGGAAACGTTATTGAAGTCTGAGTCATATGGATTAAATTAATATTATTCTTAGGCCAAACTGTCTTTTCATCTTGAGACATTAAATCTGTTGAGGTGTCAGGGACCAGCAGTAGGAGTAGATTGCCCAGCAAGAGAAGAGGACCTGAGGATACTGGGTACCATACTAGGTACTGGTACTGGTACCAGCACAGGAGGAGCAGAGCAGGGCTGGTGGCCACCATCAGGCTCAGCCATTACACAGTGAATGCCAAACAAGGGGCCACGCCATGAAGCTGAGTCAGCAGCAGGCCAAGGTCAGGCTCTGCAAGGGACAAGGCACAGGTAAGCCTGGTTTGGGAAGGACCCAGACCCTGGGTTTACATGCAGCTGCCAAACCAGAGGCAGATTCACCAGGCTAGTGTGGCTCTCTTCCAGGCCTGCTCCCAGGTCCCACAGCTACCCCAGGTCAGAGCTGACCTTAAGCTTAGGCAGTGGAACTGCTCAGTGCAGGGCAGAGGACACAAGGCTCAACACCATGGTTGGTGCAGCAACTAATTTACTGTGACAGCTGGTTGGTCTCCCAGTATACAGGTGGAGTACCTTGGTCATAGCATCCAACAAACATTGCCTGATAAAGAACCGTTTTTTGAATAAGGCTGAGTATTACAGGCTATGCCTGTGTTAGAAGGTAATTCAGCTCTAGGGGTACACCAGTAGAAGCAGCTGAGGCTCCTACATATCCTTCCTACAGAGTTCTAAAGATTTTCAGCCAGATTTAATCTGCTTTCCTGCGTTCCCGCCTTGTGCATGGTTCAGTTTTCCAAAGATCTACTCATAAATAGCTCAGGACACTCACAGACCCATTGGGATTGCTGCATTTATGCTGCACACATGGAACAGTTTCTTGTTTGGTTTTCTCCGAAAAGAGTGTAGTGCATCAAAAGTTCTCTGTGAATGTAGCCAAAGACAGAAGGAGGGTAATTAGCTTCAAAACCACAATACTGAATTTGACCAAAACATTAATAGTTTTTTTGTATGTGTTCCCCTCTCTATTTCTGTCTTGCCACCCTTTCTGCTCAGCTTTTGTAGACAGTTCTGCAATACTTCCATCCAAAATACTTTTTCACAATTGGACCTACAGTAAAAATTCTTGAACTTCATATCCGTGCCTCTTTTGAGTTAGAAAATATGAAGAACATAAACTGTATTTCTGTTTTGTAGTTTTCACCACTGTTGTAACATTTAATTAAGTGGCAATAGAAAAGATCTATATATACTGAGTTCTTTGTAGCAAATGTGGTATGTTTCTTTTTTATTCTGCAGTGTCATTTTTTAATATTAAAAATCCTTTTACTGTGAAAAAAATAGCCATAGATGTGTGTCCGACAACTTCTTTTTAATCTTTGCTTTTAGCTAAGAGCACAAAAAGAAGTCTTTATTTAAAATCTTTTAGAGAGTTTGAGTATGTGCCTTATAAAATGCTTTCTGCACTGCAATCCTGTATGCTTAGTTTCAGATTGCAAAGAATTTTGTCCTGAAGTTATAAACCCTCTGAAATAGGGACATAAAAGAGTATCTAACAGACCATTAACTACAGGGGTAGTATCAAGCATAGCTTTAGTGCCATACAGATCTTGCCTTTTAGAAAGTTTCAGTACACAGTGATGTGAATTTTAAGTATGGTAGTCAAATATTTGTAATACATATATGGTCAGACTTTGAGTGAAATACAAACCCAAAACATAAGAAATACATCTTGAAAATTAGCATCATATCTTTGTTGGGTGTAAAAGCTGAAGACTGAAATAAGGAAATAATCAGAAAGCTACTGTTTAACATTTCTAGGTCTGAACATTTTAAATTAAGATGCTGGATTTTTGCGAAACCTCAGAAAAAAATAAAGCAATTTTTGTCCTTGCCATAAAATAATGCTAAATTCATTTAGAACCAAGAATCTTCTCCCTCTCTGAAGACCTCTTGTCTGGAGAAGCACTCAGTAGTAAAAACTAAGAATGCAAAATACTAACTGCAGCTTTCAAATGAACCTTAGATCACCTGTCATCTCTGTCAAACTTCATTTTCCACTGCACTAAGTGAAGGAAAAAAGTGGTTACTGTAAAAATGGCTTTAATATGGCAGTTTCAAGTATCATTAAGCTCTGTTCCATCTGCTTAAAGAGAATGTGGCCATCTAATTGCTAAGAGCGTTGTTACAGACCAAGCAGCCAAGCATGCAGATTTATCGTATGGAGTCTGAAGAAAATTCAAGTGTGTGGATGTTCTACTACTGTTTGTTGCATTATTATTAATTCACTCAAGTTTGTAGCTTTCTCATTTAGTGTTTAATCCATTCAGAGAAGATAAATAAGCAATTAAAAATCAGGGGGTGTTAACTGTCTTGTATATCATCATAGAATAGGATTGTAAGGGACCCTAAAGATCATCTAGTTCCAATCCCCTTGCATGGGAAGGGACACTTTACACTATATCAGGTTGCTTAAAGTCCCATCCAGGCTGATCTTGAACACTTCCAGGGATGGGGCTTCAGCAGCTTCCCTGGGTAATCTGTTCCAGTGTCTCACCACCCTCACGCTAAAGAATTTCCTCCTAATGTCTAGCCTAAGTCTCCCCTCTTCCAGTTTTGATCCATTACCTCTTGTCCTCTCACTACAAGCCCTTGTAAAAAGTCCTTCCCCAGCTTTCCTGTAGCCTCTTCAGGCACTGGAAGGCTGCTATGAGTTCCCCTAGAGTCTTCTGTTCTCAAGAATGAACAGCCCCAACTCTTTCAGCCTGTCCTTGTAGGAGAGGTGCTCCAGCCCTCAGCTCATCTTTTAGCCCTCCTCTGGACTTTCTCCAGGACCTCTTATGTTGGGGGCTTCAGAATTGGACACAGTAGTCCAGGTAGGGTCTCATGATATGGATTAGTAGAACATCAACAGAGTTGAATTATTTTCAGACTCCATGTGATAAATCTATGTTCTTGGCTGATAAACTATAGAAGAGTAGGTAGCTGTAACCTCAAAGCATATGTATTCGAAGAGAGTCCTTCAATTTGCAACACTATATGCTTTGAATGAAATGCACACTCATCAAAATGATGAAAGAGGAACTGTAAGCTGTAGTTGGTACTGGTAGGAAGATGCAGTCCACCTTGTGTACTTGTCATCTATATAAGGTTCAGCACTTGAATTTAATTTTCTGATTTTAAAATGAATATTTAATTAAATTACATTAGAAGTGGTTAATGAGAAAACTCAATTTACGGAAAGTCTACTCTTGGAATACTTTTGTGACATTCCAAGCTTGATTCCTCATATGCAATTACTATGTAACTATTATTGCCTTGGCAAATGACCTTTGCTATTAATTGTTTTATAATTGTGCAAGGTTATTGAATGCTGTAGATGTTTAGGGTTTTGGTTGTTTTTTTAGCTGTGGTTTCTGTGACAATGTTAAACATAAGACACAAAGATAGTTATTGACAGTAGAAGCCTCTGCAGTTGTAACCAACTCTTTTCTGCATTTCAAAAGTGTCAGCAAATGAGATATTTAAAAATATTTAAAATGTATTAGTTGGTAGTTCCTGAAATACGGTTGCTATGGATGGCAGCTCATCTTTTCCAGTAAATGTGAGAACTGTGATTGTGTCCAGCTTTTCTTTTCCAGCTGTCACTAGCAGAGTGTCATAATATTTGGAGATACGCTCTATACCTGTCAGAGTTTGTTACAGTTCAGTGATGCATGATGAAGTGTGAGGGACATAGTCTTCCTACACTACTAACGGTATAAATGCAGTGATGATACTTCACAATGACTCCTTGTTCAAGGTCAGTACAAAGAAACTCATCTGTAGTGTTCAACAACTCACTCATTAATTGTTGCATTTTGGAATGCAAGGCCAGTATCTTTAATATGACTATAATTTTATGGAAATATTCCTGGGTATTTATGAGAAATGCAACAAACTTTTATAACAAGTGCTATTTTCCTCTACAGTTTCTCTTTCAAATTGAACTGATTCAATCATCTGAAATTATTTCTTTGTTCAAATTCTTTGAAACTAAATATGATAGCATTAAGCTTCTGCTATTTTACCTGAGGATTAGTCCTGCTGGTTTTTGAAGATATAACTGAAGGGATACTTCTGATGAATACTTATTCTGGTAATTTTTATAACACCTTGAAAAAATTCAAACTTGCTAGCTAAGGGATCATTATAAGCATATAAGAATAATATACAACTAACTAATTAGCTTTATTCCTCTGTTCTGCTAAAATATGCAATTTTAGGGCTTTACCACCTCAGGTGCTGTTGGCTTTAAACACATGCTTCTGTGAGTTATTCCATTAGAATATTTGTATGTGCTACTTCTCCAGTCGCTAATTCTCTAATAAAAATACTTGCTAATTTACAGATGTTCTGTTACTGCACTGTTGTCCTGAAACCTTTTTCTCCTACACTGTTCTTTTGAAATCATAGGACTGTAAAGAAGATATGACTAATTTCATCCTTGGAAAGGCTTTTTTTCAGTTATTTTTATATCTAAAGAAATACATAAAACATTTCTATTTTCTGTTTAAGACCTACAGCTCTGCAAACTTGAGCAACATTTTATTTAAAAAAAAAAAAAAAGCTGTTTAAATTATACAATAGAAAAAATCCTTTACACAAAACCATTTCAGGTAGAAAGTATTTTTGAAAATGTGAGAGAAAATTGTTATGAAAAACATCTTTAAATCACAATAAAGATGAAAAAGCTAAATCTGAAAAAAACTGGTGAAATAATCTCGGTGGGTTATGGCTCATAGCAGGGCAGCAGTAGCAGCATTCACCAAGCTCCTGGGTGCCATCTCTTCAAACCTGAAAATGAACCAGGGCAGCACAGACACGCACAGTGCACCTAGGGCTGAGGTGAATGAGATCTTCTGGGTGGAATGTCTGTTACTGGGCATCCTTCTCACTTCCATTAACATTTCTTGAGGCAGTCAGGGGTTGTGACTCTCCTGTTGTCTTTATGCATCGTCTTGTGTTGCAAGGTTTCAGCAGAAGACACATTTTCTTGTTCTGTTTTGGGGTCAAGTGTGGGGGTTTGTTGTTGGTTTTGTTTTTTAATCTGTGCTGAGTGTAACAGGGGAGGAGAAGTGTGGACAGACTGAAACATGATGTGTAGTCTAGTACATATGCTAGTTAAAAAAAGAGTCTACCTGAGACTCATAAAGTCAGCAGCTTGATTGATCAGTTTGTTTTCTGGGCACTCATGTGGAACAAGAACAAGGAAATGTGCCCTTGGTTCCTAGAGGTTTTGGCTCCTCTTATATCACTTTAACCTCCAGGGCAAGGATGTATTGGAGGTCAGAACTTCAGCTTCCAACAAAGGTCCCTTCACAGATTCGAGGGAAAAAAAAAATAGCATGTATTTCTTGCTTATGTCACAGAAGGAAGTAAATAATGCCTGTTGAGACCTGTAAAGGTAGGAGGAATGATTGATTTTAGTGTAGATTTGCTTTTGGTTGTAATGTAGCTTAGTTCCTCTACATGTCGACGGATGTTGACATCAGAATAACTGATGTCAACTGAATAACTTAGAAGCGTGCTATGGAGATTCCAAACAGTATTTTAAGGCAGAAGAATTGAACTGCTTTAAGCCCCAAAAACTTTACCCTTATCCTCAACATTTGCCTTGCTTATTGAAAAACAACCTGATGTCCATCATGCATTTTGCTTTTTGACATGAAAACAGAAAACCCTAAAGAGCTGTAAGGGTAGGAAGTGAAGGTGCATAATCTTAGGCCTGAACCCTGAAGTCCTATAGTAAAGCTTACAATAATTTAGAGAATGTACCAAAAGCATACATGAGCTTACAAATTACTTTTATTGTAAACCATTAATCTATCATATTTTCTCCTTTCTTTAAATATTTATCAGAAATATCTCTGACTGGATAATTGTTAAGGGATCAACCAAAGAGAGACATTAATTTGCCTGAGGTTTCTAAAAATGGTTATAAAGACAGAGACTGAAGATCTCAATGTAGTTAGCAGAATGAAGGTTCAGAGGTGAGCTGACTGGAGTTAATCTCCTCTTTAGGGATTAAATTACCAGCTTTAAGGCAAGGTTCTTTAATGTAGCAGGAAATGTTATAGTAAGATCCTATAAAGAGGAATATCACTTCTCAAATGTTTCAGGGATTCTGTGTCACTACATAAATGTTGTACTGTTGATGCATAAACTACTGGGGGCAATTCTTCAGAGTGTGTTACGGATCAAGTCAGACTGGATCATCATAATAGCTCCTTGGTGGGCCATTGGTTTGGTCCTTATGTAGACGTTAGAATGTCACCTTCTCCAAAAGTCTGCATTATTCTTCTGTTATGCACATACTGATTTAATCTTGCATTTTCTTGGTTTATGAGATCTGATGCGTCTCATCCTGAGGCAGGACAACTGCTGACAGGTCTGTATTACAGTTGTCATAGCTTACCTGAAAAGAATTGCAAGTGCCAAATAACTACAATTAATTTGTCTTCTCTTATGTTTATAGTCAATACAGGTATTTTTCAGTTGTTCTGCCTTACATACCACATTATAACCTGTTTTGCTTTAAGCATTGCAAACTTCTGCAGTCATATAGCTAAGGAAAATATTGGAATATATTAATGGTAGGTTGCCATTAGTTTGAGTCGATCTCCTTTTGTGAGTGAACTATGTATTGGCTGCCAGGTTATGTGTGAAACAATTTCATTTTCACTGGTGTAACATAAAACCCTGCCATGCAATGACAATTACTAAGAACTGTATTCCATAAAATGTACTTTCAGCTTTTCTCTGTCTACAATATGTAGGAGTGACCTAGACCTCTCAAGCACTTGGAGATTTACACTGAAATTATTGCCACCAAGTTGTTTTTTTAAGCATAGATTGCAAATCTTTTAAAGCATTTGTTAGGATCTGTGTCATATGCTGCAATTAACTTGCCATTACTTGCAGCTGCCCTTTCCAGTGAAAAGATTAGAAGATGGGAATTTATAATCAGGAAACCTCAACGCAGCTGTCAAAAAAGACTGGGGATCAGTACAAGTAGTCTCAAGGGACAACTTGAAAGGCAGATTTGAACTGTGAACTTCTGTGTCAGAATTTTGATTGCCAAGGACCCTTCTAGGTCACACAACAAGGATAATGAGTGCTACAGACTTAAATGCTCTTGGACAAAAGTTTATTATAACCGCACAGAGAAATAGCCCAAATATGTCACAGTAGATTCATGGTTATTACTGAAACAATGCATTAATGTTGGCAGTCACTTGAAATATGGTATGTATATAATAGTTTCATTTAGTATCACTTAAAGGTCTCTACTGCAAAGAGGCATGACCTGTCACTGATGTATGCTGCTATAACAAAATATGAGTTATCCCTTTCCTTTGACAAATTTCAGATCACTGTACATCCCCTGTACAAAATGAAAGGATAAGTTATAAAGAACTGAATTTACCACTTTGCTGAATGTTTCTTATTCTAGGAACTCAGGTTATTGTCTCCAAAATAAGAAACATCAGAAGCTTAGGTGTCATATTTTATTTTTTTTTTAATTTAAACAAGTAACCCTTTATTCATAATGAAAAGAGAAAGTAGCTTTAAAGCTTCTTGGGTTTTTAATGGTTTCGGGTTTGTTTTTTTTGTTGTTGTTGTTTGTATTTTTGTTTAGTTTTGATTTTATGATGGCCAAAGATAGTTCATTTGCAGTAGCATTCTCAGATACATATGTAGTTTATTAAGAAATGTAGTATGCCAAAACAAATATAAGAAAGTGTGTCTGCCATAGAACTGACACAAACTAAAGGAAATTACCACTTTTGTGAAGGAAAGCAAAAGTTGCCTTCTCTAGCCTTTGCTGTTACCCTTGGAGAGAATCAATCTTTATGTGACTGTTAAGCTATTATGACACAGTTTTCAAACTGACTTGCATGTTATGCCATGGTGGTTGAGAAGACAGTGAATATCACCAGTTTTCTGTAGGAATATGGAAAACAGTATTATTGCCTCCATCAAGTGCAGTAAATAACTGTTATTGTAGCTGATGCTAGGGAGACTGTGAGTTTGTATTTTACCAGAAACTCTGATAGCATCTGAAGTGACAGCAGTGACTTCTAGTGCTGCAATCTTTAAATCCCTGTAGAAATGAAGGAAGGAAAGATTGTGGAAATTCTTGGGGCTGGGAAGAAAGAAAAAACCCACAATTTTTATTTTACATTTAAAAGAGTAAATGCAGTTAATCTGATAATGATATCTGTCAAGTTTGAGATTTTATTTCTAAAATGTTTTCAGAATGGTAGCCCTTTTGGGGAGACTGTATTGACTGTGTAAGTCAGGATGCAACAAAACACTGAAAGAAGAGTTTAATAAGGTGGAACTGATTGGGTTGGACATTTGTATACCTCTGTGAGTATTGTTTAATTGTCCATGAGATTGAGTTGTTAAATAAGCAGACTAATACAAACTGAGCAACACAAGAAAGGGAATTAATAGGAGATCACAAAAATTATTTTGTTTCTAATACATAGTTCTTAATTATAGTGTTCTACACTCAATGATATATGCTTGAAAGCTTACATTTCATGTCTTCGTTGAAAGAAGCAAAATAAATGTTATTTAATAATATCCACATTTCTCTCAGGTACACACATTATGTGCTTGACTTTTAAGACACGCAAGAATTTGTGGATTAATTGACATGATGGTTGACACCATAAGAACACCTGGAAGGTTTAAGAGAAAACTTTAGGGTGCATTTGTGATCTTATTTCGTGAATACATAGAATAAGTGGCTGACCAATGAATGCCCAGATCAGGAATGCACAATAGTATTGATTTTTCATTCAGGTATGATGGCTTCTTTCAGATGTAAAGGCAGCTGTTTGCTCTCATCCAGCTATGCTGGTAGAAAAGGTTATAATCCTGTTACTAACCCAGCAGCTCATCACTGCTGTTTGCTGAAGGCTGTTGTGCTCTCAGCAGCACTGAATGAATTGTGGGGGCTCACTTAGCCCATTTCAATAAAAACTATCTGGGCTAGGAAAGATGGACTTTTTAAATAATTTAAGCTAACCTGGGGCTAACTATCTTTGGCAAGAGGGTGACAATTGACTGGTTTGGCTGTTGCCATGCCTGGAAAAAGATACGTGTCTACAGCCTTTGGTTTCTCATGATTTGGTTGCTCCATCCAAGTCAGTTACTCCTCAGCTGCTGACTGTTGTACTGAGGGGAGACTTCTTTAACTATGTTGGCACTGACCAAGCTCACACATACCAAGGAGAAGTTTGGCAATGAGGTGGAGGTGCAGGGAGATTCCCCAAAGTATCTGTGCAATAGTAAATATGCAGTCTTTATGTTGGGCCCCGGGGCGGGGGGGGAAGTGTTTGTGGTTGTTCATCTGAAAAGATTGTACAGGAACTGAACAAAAAACTATGATTCTAGCTTTGCCTTAATTTGTTTACATGTAAATGAGACGACTTGGGGTGATAGAAATGAAGATATTTCATATATCTTGCTTCCAAGCCAGCTTCTGTGCTTTCTGCAGTCACCACAGAATTTCAAGTAATAAGCAGGTTAAATGTAAAGAGACTAGATAATTTTTGCTTTGTTTGTTTTTCAAATAGCAAAGCAACATAATAAAGCTAGCCCATTAAAGTAGTAATGAAACAGTTTTTTTTCCTAAAGACTTTTTCTCGCAGGAAATTTATAGAACATTGTGAAATTACCTTTTTGCAATTTAGGCTGTATTAGGAGCAAACTGGTAGATGGTTGTGAGAAAAAACAGCTGAAAAGTTATTCAGCAAGAAGTATTTGCATAGTGGTTATTCCTTCATTGAATAGTGAAGGGAAGCAAGCATAAAGATAATGAACTTCAGCTGAAGTATCACTTGAGAATTAAAAAAAGTATTCCCCTGGGACCAATGTTGACTGAATTTTAGAGACATAGATTTCTAAATAGCTGGTTTGATTAATTTTCTGTACTGCACTGTTTCATGGTGAACTGGGTAAGATACTTTGAGAAGCTCCACAGTATTTTGGATTTACAATAGTTGGCATGCAATATCTGTCATGAGAGTGGCTTATTTTGTGTGAATTAACACTTAGAAGTCTCTTCACAAGTGTCCCTTTGTAGACCAACATACAGTATATGTAATTTGATTTCTGTTAATCATGAAAACAGCTGTTTCATCACATCATTGTATTTTAACAAGCATGCAGTGATGAAAATGCTCTCCAAGGAGAAATGCTGCAGGGTTCTAGGTTAACAGAAACACATCTGTGGTTTACACTAAGGAGGATCTGACTCATTATCATTAGTATTTTAACAGTGCACTGTAAAAGATAAATTGATTCTTCTTAGTACTGACAGTGGACAGATGATGAGTTAATGTGTTGGCATTGGTGTTTGTCAGAATTCAGTTTAAGAGTAAGAATGGGAGGATTTAAATATCTATGGTGTACTAGACTAATGATGTGAGTTTACTTTGACACAATATGAGATACTGGGAAAGCATCCTGTTATGAGGAGTTATTTCTGCCTCTAGCTACTCTCCAGGTTCATTGGATATTATGTCTTGTCCTGTAGCTCACTCTGAAACCTTGGGATATCTTTGAATTGAATTACAGTGTGAAGTTATAAAATAAATTTCATTGCCTTAAAAAGAACTATTTAAAATACATTTCCAAAAAAAAGAAGTATAGAACAGCAAAGACCAGGTTTTAGCCCTCACTTCTATTTGCTTTTCTAGCAGGCAAATACAAACAAACAAAAAATCCAGACTGATTCCTCACCATGACAGGATTCAAGCAGTGTCAGTAGGACACATTAAAGTCAAATGAAATGAAGTAGCTCTTCAACTTTTAAGAGTTCATTCAAGGCCAGTTTGGATTGGGCTCTGAGCAACTGGGGCTAGTGGGAAGTGTCCCTGCCCATAGCAGAGGGGTCAAAACTAGATGATCCTTAAGGTACCTTCCAACCCAAAACATTCTATGATTCTATGATGAGTTTTTTTTAAATCAAACATATGAATTTTGCATATATCAGGAAAAAAAAAAAAAAGGACATTCATAACTACATTAATAATAAAATGTGGTATTCAGGAAAGCCTTTTAAGGGACAGATATTTTTTTTTTTTTTTCCCTTTTCCAACTTCAGATGCTATCATGTTCTCTGTGTTTCTCTACCTGTTTATTCATGTTGATTCTGGCTCTGGCTGAGGAAAACCAAAATATTATTCATACACCAGGAGAGCAAATTGTGTGCTGCACTGAATTTCCTCTGCAAGAGAATACTCTCTCTGTATTTTTCCTGGCATCCATTAAAGGACACACTTAAAAGTACTGCCAAGGCTTTAGAGGATCCTTGCTATCGATCTTATCTGAAGGAAACGTTGTCTGCTACCCTGGTCTTGATATTCTCCAAGTATTGTACCTTCCAAAAGTTCAAATTTCACTCTGCCTGCTGACATGTAGTGTTAGTACAAGTAAAGAAAATAAAAACCTCTGAGAAATGGAATTTTACAGGAATATAGTAAGAAAGTCAACTGGGATATGCATAGGATTTCTGTAGGATTATGTATTGGTCCCAGTATACAGATTTGAGAGTCTTTTGCCACACCTTTCTGTAAAGTAAGTTGGGTAAAAAAGGAAAGAAAGTACTATAGACTAAAGTACTAACAGACAATGGAAGTAGTCACAATTTTGTTCTGTAGAATTATATCTAGTTAGAGAGGAATTGTCATGACCTGAAAGTCATGACACTACCATTGCTTTTCTGCAAACCACGGGTGCTAAAAAGTAGGAGTTTAATATAGACCCCTATGTTGGAAGACCTCAAAAGTTTCAAAGAATATTATTCCAAAGTTAAGAAGTCCTGAATGTAGGTTGCTCAAGTTCCTGCATAATTCATATCTTTAATATTTATGTTAAAAGTCTTTTATTATCTGATCACACTTTTTGATGTTTTCTTATGAAAAAGGCAAAAGTCATCATATTAATATCCTGCTTGCCAGTTTTCAATTTTATCTCCAAAGTATTAGAGTACAAGATCCTTTTACTACGAAAAGTAGTCAAATTGTTCCTAATATGAGGGGCAAATGTGGGGATTTTTACTCTTAGGAAAAAAAAAAAGGGTACATTATATCTGAAATTTATGTACTCTTTGACTGAAGTTACATATGCAACATTTTTGTCTTAACAATTAAAATTTGGTGAAATTATGAAGAATATAAAACTATTTCTTTGCACTAAGAAGAATCAAATGATCATATACAAGAGATGTGAAGTTCAGGAAAAGGAGTTAGAAACTGTTAATGAAATTTCAGGCCTTATGGCTTTATATATTTTACATAAAAATGGCTGAGTTTTTACTTTTTAATATATTTTGGTTTATCTTTACTTCTATTTGTGAAAGTAACTTACTCAAAGTACTAGAATTACCCAAATTTTTTATTTGCAGAGTTACTTACCTTTGCAGAGAGTGATTATCCCCATCATTTTAATGAACAGCACATATTAGTCTCCTTGGTAATTTTTCTACATAATTAATGAAACATCTTGTATTTCCATTTATGAAATGATTGCTGATGTTGTGTTATGAGAAGAGACAATGTCAAGTTCTGATGCAGACAAATAATGTAAGAAACCTGTATTAATTCTGTGAATGCTGTTATAGGTTCTAATTCATACAGTTTTAAGAGGGCTGGACCCACTTTGGGCTGACACTTGAAAATAATCAACAAAAAGCATTAGAGTAAGTGATTTAATCACAATAGAAAATTAGACAAGGTAGACAAGGATATGCCTGGTATTCCACTCTGAAAAGTCTCACAAGGGGGATGATGTGAATGAAGACTGAGGAGTGAATCTGAAATTTTTGGGTGGTTTATTGACGTGCAGATTTCCGTCAGTATGGGCTTCTTTACAGAGCACCACACCATCCTTTTACCTTTGTTAATATGAGAGTCCATCAGCTCTTCCAGCCAGAAGGAGTAACCTTGCCAAGTGACACATTCACAAATCCTGCAGTGGGCTTTCTGGTAATGTGCCCACTATTCATTTTTCTTGAATAGTAATTTTCTTCCCTTTTTCTCAGCTCCATCTAGAATATTTTACTGCTATTAAAAATACTTTTGAAATGCTTATAAAGCATTTTTGAGAAGTTTAGTTTGGACACGAGCATGCTGTTAGGACGTAGAAGTAAAAGAGGGCTATTCATTCAAGTTAATGGGCTGACAGTTGATATTCCAGAGTGAGATCATGGGATCTTCACATGCTTAGCCCTGAAAGTGGTTTCTGTCTCTGCCCCTCTTGCTGCTTTTGAAATCTATGGTTATCTTCAATCTAGAGTCACTGGGAAAAGATAAAGCTAGTGACCATTTCTAAGATGTATGTGTAGTTGGTCACAGCATCTTCTGTGACCAGTATTTATCATATTACATATTCATTTATTAGTGAAATTTGTAATGACTGCCTGCCTGTGGCAGAAAAATGCATTTCCCTGGTATCCAGAGTTTGAGATTTGAGTTGAAACTGCTTGGAATAATTACTTTTCAGTGTATTTGTAAGGATGTTCTTGTTGATTGTCTAAGCAGCTATTATGGTGTCTGTGGGTGAGAAACGTTTTACTGGACAATATTGGAATGAAGCAAAATAATATTGCTGACCTGGAGGAAGAATCCTGAACCTTTTGTAAAAACACGGGGTACTAAATGAGAGCAAACTCTTCCCTCTGTGATCAAAACGAGTTTTCTGGACTGTATGTCTTCATGAGGGACAACCTGGAATCCCAGCTGACCCTCTAAATGAGTCCATACTGTCTACCTGTTGAAAGCAATGTAGCTGTTGCAGTTCCTCATTATGATAAATTACTTGGCCAGCAAATGCAAACCTATTAAAAAAACCCACAACAAACACAAACCCAACAAAAACCCAACCATGGGATACAGAAAATAACCTTGCCTTTTTGTCCAAAGCTGGAAACAGTGCTCCAGCTATCACAAGGTGTATGCAATGGTTTTAGCAATAGGAGTACTTTACATTACTCAATACATTACTTCTGGTAGAATTTTCCTCAGTGTTCACTGTTTGTTGTAAATGTAAAAAGGCATAATAAAATTATACAATATTTAGGAATTGTACCCCAGCCAAAGTGGCTTTTTCATTTGAAATATCATCTGTCTCAGTAATTAGAATACTTACAGCTAACAGGGACCTGGCCAAACCTATTTGTTTTTGGACTATATTCTGTTTAAGCATCTGCCCTTGAGTTAATTTCTTAAATTTTTCAGTATGTTCTATCTGTGTTCTGCATATTTAATTCCACTGGGGTATTTTTCATCGTGAGTGGATGCTTGACCCTTTCAAACTAAAATACTCTAGATATGTTATGTGTGGGTAGAATATAGAGCTATATTATTTTCCATTATGAGAAATTCTGTCTTATTTATCTTCATTTATTTATTTATTTTCAGAAAATTTACAGGGTTTTGGCTTTGTTTGTTTGGTTTGGTTTGTTTTTTAATTCTAAGGCCTTTTGGATATGAGTGAAAGAATCCCCATTTTCTCCTCACTGTCTTTCCAGGGTAAAAAAAAAAAAAGCATAGAAAGACTGGAAATTATGCAACACTATCATTCCATTTTAACAACAGGAGAAAATAAGGCCTGGGTTATTCAACAACACTCTGCAGTTCACAGGTTGCCGTGGGGCAGAGATGGGGAAACACTGCTTCTTCTTTCCAGTCCACTGTCAGCTCTGACAAATGCCAGCTTTAGTGTGTTCCTGTCACTAGGTCATTGTTAATGACATCTGAAACATAGATGTTAAATGAAAGTGTGAAAAATGCTTAATAGTTGTTTTGTCAGGAAAAAGTTATACAAAAGACCACTTTGTACTTTTTATGGAAACAATTCAGCAATTAAAGCATATTTAAGAAATCAAATTTTTTGATGCATGGTATGCCATAATTGCCATCAACTTTAATTATCTTTGGCAAATGATCATTGCTGTTCTCTGAATGACTTCACCTAGACAGATTTTTCCATTTCATGCAACACAAAAGCAGTTCATTAGCTCCTGTAACTTGCTTGTATTCAATCAACCATATTAAGCAGTGACCTATTAACAAGCCAGTTCAAAGGCTCAGAGATACACGTGTTTGGATTTAGATTGACTTTCACTATCCTAGAAGTTAAACCCTGTCTTTTATAGCTCCTAGAAATCATCTTGGAACACTGACTTTAATTGATCACTGGTTAGTAAACAAATAAAATAGTATGTAGAAAATCTGTATAATTGAGTCTCTTTAAACCTGATGGAGTTACCATCCCCATACGGAGGAATCCTTAGACATACCAAGTCCAGTCATCAAGCTTTGATTTACTAGTTCCCACTCTTCTAAAAGAACTGAATGAATGTTGTGAAATGCTCATGTAAGCACTTCCACAATCCATTATCTTTTTTGCATAAGACAAACAAATTAATGCATCTTTTTATTTTATTGGTATCGTGTTAGACCACTCCATTACCTTTACACAGAGGCGACTGTGGAGAAAGAAATCTTAGAATAAATGGGTACATTCCTAGGATATTTAAAGATGCTCTAGTTCATCTTTGTGATCAAACTGAAAATGAGAATTGGCTTTGTATTTACACTTGATGTTTATTTTCCAGGGAATTAAGTAAGAATGGGGATTTGTTTTATATACTTTTGATTTACATTGCTTATTCGCTACGATTATGTTGACAATATGCTGTAAATCATCTAGTTACTTGTAGTGTTTCCTGCTGTGTGGCTGTTTTAGAAGCTCATTGTTTCCTAGGGGTTTTATTTAATTTCAATAGATACAAAATTGTCTTGTCTTCTGTATAGAGGATTTTTTTTTTGCCATTCATTGCAAAGCTTGATAGACAGTCTTTCCAGAGGCAGGAATGTGCTCCTTCTCCTAGGAACAGTGTAGACACATGGGAGATCAGTGATTGAAACTTTTCCTTTAGATCCTTAGTTGTGCTGATGTTCTTCCTGTTCATTGTGAAGTTGGGTCATAATTCTTGGTGATTATCATATGTCAGAATGTTTTTGTTTGGTTTCACTTGCAGAGAATTGTGGCTTCATTTGAATGTGTTTTACTTGTCTTTTTCAGACAAAACCAAATCATATGTTGATAAAATATTTTTGTTCCAAATATTTCATGTGGCTTAGAATTTAATAACTTTGGATTGTGTTATAAACATTAAAAAAACCCAAAACACCCTGATACAATCATAGATTTAATAGGCTTTTTAAATATATATATATAACAGTAAGATTGATTTTTAAGTTTCTGTTTTCATGTTTGTGTGTTTTAAAGATATGAAGCTAAACAGAGAACTTAGAATTATCAATAATTTTTATTGTGTGATAGAGGAAAAAGCTGTCTGATTGCATCATTTCACAATCATAATCATGAAAACCTGAAGTTGTTGACCTTGAGTAGGAAGGAAGAGAATGAGAAGTGAACATGAACATGTAAAAGCTGGATGTGGAGACTAGAAAATAGAAAAATAAATCTTAAGAGTTCTATGAAGGGGTATCTAAAGAAATCTTAAGTTATCTTTAAGGGTATCTAAAGAGTATTCTGACAATACCCTTTATTCCATGAGTTAGACAATATAAAGAAATATTAGTGAAAATTGTTTATAATAGTTTTTCATAAACAAGTTCCCTAAGGGAATATTTTTTTTTTCTGATTTATTTTCCTTCGTTTTGTTAGCTTTAGTCAGAGAGCATAGCTCTCCAAGTTTCAAGCTGTTTCTCCTGGAGAGGAGCTATTATACCTGCTAATACCAGATACTGAAGCTGTTTATTTTGTTTGGGATGGAGAGATTTGAAAAGCAGCTTGTCACTGTGTAAGTCCTTATTTCACATGGGGGGGGGGGGGGGGGAAGGAAAAAGTACAATTTTGCTATGCTACCACTTCTAAGAAAGTAATACATGGTCTTTTTCTGCCTTTGGCATATCTCTCTGAAAGTGAGAAGCTTCCCAGAAGTCTGCGTTGCCCTTTACAGGTATGTCCTGAGAAAGGGATGTCTCTACCTCTTTCACTAGAAGGGCCACAAAAGGACCAAATCACTTTCCAGAAAGACTGTCTGAAAATCAGAAAAGGCCCTTTTCATCTTCTCACAAATATATTGCATACAAACACAGAAGTATGCTTCATAAAACATAGTATGATTTACAGTGGAAGTAAAACAATCAGAAGCATGCCTTGTGCCTCTGGAATAGAACCTCAGTAGCACCTTACAGTTTAGTAGTGAGCTTTTGGTCTTTCCTGGGAAGTAGAACATCACAGCTTGGGCCATGCAGAACATCTGAGAGACTTCCAGTCTCAGTCAGATGCCATACTGTCCCATCAGGTAGGTAAGAGTGAGATCATTGAAGTACTTTTTGCTCTCATCTGAGGCTGTCCTCTGAAATGAGACTATGTGAATCTGAGCTTTTTTTGCAAATTCTTTGAGATTCCCCTGCTTCCTTGAGGCTGCAGTGTGATCTTTTATTACTTCATATAACATCATTCAGCAGGTCAGATTACCTGATGCAGGGCAGACTTTGTGAGGTCAGTCCTTCATTTAGTGCTTCTGCAATGTGAAATTCCTCCATCCACAAAGATGGCTTCACTAATGTATGTGGGATATGCAAAAGAGAAGGAATGGTTACATGTCTCTGAAGCAATTTTGGGTATTTTTGGGATATGATGGGTATTTGGGATGTGGTGCAGCTACATCCAGTTCATTCCAGGCATACACGTGTCCTTCAGTTACAGTATTTGCAGAACTCTTGGGTCTGCTGCGGGGACAACAGAGCACCCACCTCTCTCCTGTTTACTGTCCTTTGCTTGATCTTGAAACTTGGTCTCATTCAGATCATTGTACAGGCTGTCAGACCATCTGCCTTCCCTTACCCATGTGCAGAATCAGTGTCTAAAGCAGCCTAAGTAGAAAAGCACTTCCACACCTAGCACAGGAAGGTGATCAGGGGACTCTGTGGAGATCTCTGTGCTCACTCAGTAAGGTCTTCTAGAGAATTAACTCCACTTTCTAGAACTGTATTCTGTGTCTCATTACAAGTTTGTTCCCAGGTCACTAGTCTGCCACTGGTTTGTAGTTCATGCTGATATCAAGTCCTTTTTTAGTTTGGAGTTACTACAGTCTGTCCCATGGCCTTTCACCCTTCTTTTGTTCCCTAGTAATTTCTTCCCTCCATGCCTTGGGTAACTGCAAGTACTGCCTGCCTATGACCGTCGTATTTTTAGATCCTTCTTCCTCCTGTTTTCCCAAATAGCTGAGTTTGCTTCCTTCCTTCCAGCACCTTTCCCTCTGGATGGATATTGTCCAGATTCTCTCAGCAAAGTTACTCATCAGCTGTTTTTAGTTTGCCTCTTTCATGTCCCACTGACAGTTGAGCCAGTAACGTAGGGGCAGGTATTTGTCTGTTGTTTTTGGTTTGTTGTTTTTTTTTCCCCAATCCTAATATGCAGGGCCAAACTTCTACAATACTTTTTTTATTTTTTTTAATTTACTTATTTGACAGAATAACAGTGCACACTGGTAATTTACCTCCTGAACAGTCAGTGCAGTGGTGAACTCACATGTTAACTTTTTCCATAGGAATTTCTCAGTCTTAAAAAGCAACATTAGCATCTCCTATCAGTAAAATACCTGTCACCCTAATACGGTTTTTGGGGTTATGTCAGTAGACTTCAAGAAGGATAAAGGAGCAAACCTGAAATTCATTACTTCAATATTAGCATTAGAACTGCACTTTCACTGGTTGCACCATTTGGTGTTGTGGGCAGCATGCTGTGTTAGGCACAATTCAATAGAGGGAACAATAACATTGGCAAAAATTCATCCAGCTTCCCTTGGCCTTGGGTGGCACTGGGGATTCCTGTAGTGCTTTTGTTAGTAATGGATCTTTAAAAGTGGATCTGGTCTTCAGATTCCCCAAGGAAGATTTTGTCCCCTGTGCCTGCTTATCCAGATGATGTCTCAGACTTTTAGGAGCTTTGTCATTGTCTGGCTTGTAACTAAAGGACGGGCTGTTGGCTGTGGTCCAAGATAATTCATTTAGTTTCTTGACATCCCATAGCCTGAGGATAAGGAGAAGGTGACTCCACGAAATAATGGAGCCTCTAGTCTTATTGGCTGGATGGCAATTCTGTACAATAATAAAAGAAAATAACTGATGTATTTTAATTATAATTCTCTTTAACATCCTTTGCCTTAGCATATTTTTCCAATAATGCTCAGCTGAAAGAACAAACCCAGAAAATATTCAGATATAACTTTGTTAATAATTAATATGAACATTTAAAGTGCAGTTTGGAAAAGGTACAGGAACATGGGAAAACTGAGCTCTTGTTTTCTTTTCTTTTCCCCCTTTTCTTTTGAACAATCCAGTTATATTTTAAGGAATTTTTTTTCCCATTGTAATGTTTTGAGGATAATGAAGAATTTGAGATCACCATTCCGTATCTGCAGATTCTGCCAAAATATATTTATTTCTTCTAATTGTGACTAACTTAAGATCACCAGTAAAAATAGCAAAGATTTTGAAATATATGAGAAGATCTCTTCCCTGAGTTTGTGATAGCAGTGTGCCTTTCTGAGCAGAAGAGATTTAAGAAAACTTAGTATTTGGCATTTAATTTCATTTCATAGAGCAAGTAATTCTAAACTGCCATTCTTTTTCTTCCAAAATTGAGAAAACAAATGTAAATTATTTAAAAGCAATTAGTTGCATGCATATTTTCCTGGCAAACCATTCTATTCCTTTCTAGTATGTGAATTTTGAGGCAAGCTTGATTCATCTGACTCAGTGATGTGAAGCAGGGGAAAACCAAATCTGCCATTCTAAACTGATATAGGTTGCTTTCTGTTCTAATTTTATTGTTATATAAAAATAAGACCATTTCAAAATCAGTTTGGGTCAATAACAGTGTAATAGCATCCTAAAATGATATTATTATTTATTCATGCTTAGTTAAATATAACAGTAACATGAAATAAATTATTATCTGTTTTGGATATAATCTCGTAAAAAGGCCTTTGAAGGTCATTTGAACTACTGCACTAATTAATGTTTTATTTCCAGCCTTCCTTAATTATTCTTGCCAGATGGTCCTTTATTTATGTTATTGCTTGGAGTTTCCAGCTGAGGTTGTTTGATTGTTGAAGAAAAATATGTGATGGCACCATAAGATAACTGTAATTGAATTGTTAGGTATGTTAGAACATTCAAGCCTTCTGTCCCTGCTTTACCCACATCTGGGAACTAAGTTTGTTAACAAAGTGAATTGGCACCTCATCGAATACTTGATGTGATATATGAAAATGTTTAGAGCAAACTCAATTAGCATAAAAGCCTTTTGAAAAGAGAACTCTGGTAGCTTCTCATTCATTTATGAATTACAAAATCTTCTGGGTAAAATGCACAAACGGGTAAATTACCAGGTGGTTGGTTTTGTTTTGGCTTTTGTTTGGTGTTGTTCATTAGCATCTGACTTTCTTTGCTCATAACTAGACAATATTGCTTTTGTGCTTGTAATAGCATATCTTTACACTAGACAAAACAATTTGATAAAAGCATAGCTTTTCTCATAAAACTCATAAACTTTTATCATAATAACTCATATTATTTGGATGTTTTGTGGCTACATTTTGGTAAATGGTATCTCAGGAGTGTTACTCTAGGAGTTAGGTTCAGCATTGGGAGATACAAGATTTTGGGACAGCATTTATAGAAAACCAGCAGTTTGGGTTTAAACATCATTAATTATGTATTATGCTAGAAATAACTATCTCACTTGTTCTTTGAAAGTTCCATGATGCCAGGTTCTATATAGCAACACAAAAACATGCATGTTCTAAAAAATAAAAGGAAAAGAAGAGGAAATAAGGGGGAAAATAGTATATGATAATCAAATGCATAATTTTATTCCAACCATGTAAATAAAATATTTGTTATATCTCTTCTCTATATTTTCAAACCATTGTTTCCACCATTTTTCTACAATCATTGCAGGAAGCAGTTTTGGGACATGGAGGGGAGTTTACAGCCCTGAAATCAATATGGAAAAAGAAGTTGATTATGTTTTAGAGAAAACTGTGTCAGGGCTAGCTGGGAAGGAAGAAACAAGATGTTTGTGTAGGAAATTGGTTAATGGATGAACAAGAAAAGTTATGACTCAAAGGTTCAATATCAGAAAGAAAAAGTTGCCTCATCTAGAAAATGAAAAGAGAGACCTGTTTTTGTCTCACTAGTAGCAGTGTACTACAAGAGACTTAGGTCAAATGTAATATTAAAAAAGGTAAATCAACTAAAAGTTAGAAATTATAAGAAAAAGGTACCAAAGAGCTTGTTGAAGAAGAGTAGTCTTAGAGAAGATTACTTTTATCCATTTTTCTTGTGTTTTGATTTGTATTGACACAATAGAAAATGCTCTGCAAGAAGACTGTTATTCCAGTTGTGGAAATTGGCTCCCAGTGTTGAAAACATGGATGTGCTATACAGTGATCTCACAGATCACTGCATTTGGAAAGACTGTGTTGTCTTTTCCTACTGGAGTACATGTTTATCAGCTCAGTGTAATTCCTTGGCAAATCCTTCTTCGTTTGCCCATGTAGTTTTCCTCAGCAGCAGATAGAGCCTGGGTACCCAGAGAAATGCTCCCTCAGCCTGTGTCAGAGATCTATGTTCTTGTTTTGTGAGTACTCTGAATGCAAAACTCTCTTCTAATGTTGTGGGAGATGGGAAGCAGCTGCTGGCTTTCAGAGCACAAATGTAGGGCTTTCAATGCACACTCTTTTTGCCGTGGAGCAGGATGAAGTCCATACAATGGAGCCCATCACACAATACAGATGTATCAAATTAAGGCTCTACCCAATTGGGTTTTGCTACTTCCTGTGTAATTCAAGCTCTTTGTGATTTGTTAACTCGTTCGGCTGTAAAAAACATTATAAATATGTATTATCTGAATTGCTGCTCTGAAAATGGAACCCTGGAGCTGGTGGCAACATCTCTGCAGTAGTGGTAGAATGAGTGAGCACTTCTGTCAGCTGCAGGAGATGTCTCCATTCATATTTAAATCTAGTCCTCCTGCCAAAACAGAGATGCAAACTGTTCTTTTGCTCATTACATGCATGTCTCTGAACCATAGGCAAGAGAGCATTGAATTTCTTTAGTGACCAGTTAAACTGACCAGAAAGTGCTTTTAGCAACTGGTTGCCCAAAAAAGCAAAACAGGTAAAAGAAAGAGGAATACCAGCATGGTTTCACCTTAGTAATTTTAAAACTCTTCACTTTTAGCTTTCTTCTTTTTATCTATTCACCATGTGTCTACCTTTCACTTCCCTCCCTCACTATACAAACCAAATTTCCCAAACAATGTTGTCTGGTATTTTTAAATAAAAAAATCTAGGCTCATATATGAACTTCCTTCTTTCCTCTTCCCTCCTTCTATTTAGTGTTGCAAAATAAAAAATCAAAGCCAATGTCCCTGAGTTCCATAGCTGCCTTGTCATCCATGTACTTAATTCTGCTGCTTTGTAGGCAGCATCTTTTGCAAAGTCTCACAAGAAGTTCTCCATTTTGCTCTTTCCACTGAGTGCAGCAGGAAAGAGAGTAACCAGCTGGGAAGAGAGACAAATCATAACAGAAGTGAGTTGACCTCTGGCTTCAGTATCTGTGTGAATAAGAAGTTGGTTCCGGACTCTCTCTTATCGCAGCAGGATATCCCAGTGTGAAATGCCAGCATGGAATTAGTCATTATAAATGCTTTTAAAATTCAGGATATGCTGCTAACTTTTTATTTTTGTAAAGTCACCGTAGTATTACAGACATAAGTGCAGAAAGAGGTATTATCTTCCATTGTGTCATTAAATTGTATCAGAGTAATTTAGCAGTCTTTTGTAATGTTTTAATACTTCTGCCTTTTCTAGGGGTTTATAAAATTCCTGTACAGAAGAAGAAATCCCCCAAGCAAAAGATTAAGTGCTTTTTTTAACCTTATTGTGTAAACCTCTAAATTCTGTGACATTACATATGGTTTTTCATGGTGTAGAAGATCAATATTAGTGTTTCTTCTTGCCCACAGTGCAAGATGTATTACCCAAGGTACATGACATACTACCCAACCAAAGCATCCGCTGAGATTTGTAGGTGGTGTTGGGTTACAACTGTTTTTTCCTGGAGGGTAAAATAGCCTAAATCTTGGCTCTCACTCTGCTGTTTTTTACCTCATTATATATTTAAGAGGGTCAAATCATTCATCATTCTCAATTATGGGGATATAATTCACTGCATGCAATGTGAGCTACAGACCAGATGCCTGGAAAATTCCTGCACTGACCAATAATCTTAGGTCCCAGTACACATTCTGTTTTTAATACAACAGTAACGTGTTTGTTTCCTATTGAATTATTTGCAGAAGATGCACCCCCAATCAAAGCTTCATCAGACAGGTGGTTATCAGAATGGGACACAATCAGGGAGACTCAGAGCAATATAAACATTCTGAACTCTGTTCCTTTTAACAGCCTGTAAAATGCCAATAACATTTAAAAGAAATAACTTGATTTTATTAAAGGGCAGGCTCTGTCATGGGAACTTGAGGCTGCAAGGCGTTTAAATGAATGTCTCTTAGTGGACTGGAAGTCCTGCCTTCTAGTACAACTACAGGTACTAGCTTTCATCCTATAAGTATTTCAGTTTGCTTGCATTCTCCTCTACTGTTTTTGCATAAAATAATTTCTTCTTCATGGTGTCATATGGAAAATTCATCACACCTAAGGTACAGACACAGCACTAAATTAAAAACAAAGGTCAAAATGATTTCTACATAAACAAACCATTCTAGTTTTGATTATTTTTTTTGTTTGTTTTAACTTACTGCAGCAAACCAACCTTCATACATTTCATGCCAAATCTTGAAGCAGGCCAACAAATATAAAGTACCAAAGGAATGTAAAGGTTTCCAGAGTCAATGAAGTGTCAGTATCTGGGATTCCTGAGCAGTCAACACCCACAGCATTTGGTTCTTTTAAATACGAATCTGCAGCATTAACTTGGTTTGTGTCTGGCAGAGCTTTTGAACTGAATAGCATCTGGAAAGCTAAAAAAGATCAGGTGGAAGCACCCTGGAAGGTGGTCTGTTGGGTAAGACTGTGACGGTGTGAAAGCCCAGACTAGTTATTCAGCTCAGGACACCGGTGGCCTAGTTTAACGCAATTTCCTGGCAATGTAGTGTCAGAGCTGAATTGTAAGGACTGAAGGGACAGCTGACAACCTCAGCTTTTTGTCTTGCATGCAGGAGAGTTTAGGAGAAGGTACAAAGGGTCTTCTAATTTCAGATGGCAGATTAATGATTCAGGGGCCATTATGATAGCGTATGAGAAGTGCTACATGGGGAAGAATAAATTGCAAAGGATTTTGAAACTGAAGACAAGTAAAAGGAAATTGATATGATAGGGAAACCAAGGAGCCAGGGAAGGATGTTAAGCAAGGGATGATATAATCAAAGTGATGACAAGATACTGATCTCTCTAGATATGCTGTGAATAGACATAAGTGGGCCAGGATTGCACTTGTGAAGGCTAGCAGGAAGGCTTCAGTGGTCAAGGTAAAAGCTGGTGACCACATGAGTAAGAAACAGAATTCTGTGAAGTATTAAATATGCTCATACTGTTCTATGGTTGCATTTTTATCGGTGGTATTGGTAGCATTTGCAAAGCCAGAAATGAATAAGATGAACTAATCCTTCCAGTCCTATTAAACTACGGATTTGTAAAATACTGAAATGTTGTTGTTGTTGTTAATTGGCAGTCCTAGAAATGGAGAAGAAATTTATTTGGGTCAACCCAAGTGAGTTTTTCTCTGAGTCTCATTTTTATAAGATATCAGGGGGAATTAAATGCTAAGTTTAACATGACTTGTCCTGTAATAAAAGCAAAGAAAACTTGGACATGAAAAATTGGAATCTTAGACTTCAATGCCTTTCACAGTCCAGAGGAGGAGCTTTCATCCAAATTATGTGCCTTGTTTACTTGTTAAGGCACTTAAGTACATGTAGGATAGGAAAGCACAATTAAATTATTCCTTCGTTTTATCTGGAGCAGAGAGATGGAATTAAAACTTTACATTTCTTAAAAGAGTACCCCAATTGTTAAGTTAGAGCATTCAGGGGCATCACACCACCTGAACCTGTCTTGCTCACATTTCTCACTGGGGTAAACAATGAATTGAACCAAATAGCAAGAAGGGATGACTACTGCCCTCATCAGCTGGGGGAGATGCTAGGTTCCTATTCTTTTCTTCAAAGAATAATTTAATTATAGATATGAGACTAGCCCAAATATAAACCAAAACATTTTCACAAAGTAACTGGGCAAGTAGGAGGCCATTTTATTAGTAGGGGGTTTTTGTCTGTCTTTTTAAAACTTTCCTTGGTGATGACTGAGAGGCTCCTGTAGAAGTTCATGTAGAATAGGAGTTGGATTCAAATGTTTTGTCTTGCCCTGTAGACCAGGCTGTCTTTTTTCTGTACAATATAAAAGAAACCCACTCTTAGCTGTCAAAAGCTCTATGATACAAGTGCCTGCTTGGTTTCCCATTCTCACACTAAATCAGCTGTAATGACTCATGAACTCTTTACGGCCTGTTTTGCTCCTGACTGCCTCTAGCATGTAATCAATATAAATTGTCTTAACCTCCCTCCTTCTGTGCAGAGACCACGTGGGAGAAATGAGCCCAGAATTTCCTACAGCAAATCCCATGCTAAATCAGATGTCTTCTTTGTTTCTCAGAGAGTAATTATAGCATTGAGTTTTTCCATTACTACAGTTATTCTCTTAACCGAAATGGCCATTGGGCACCTAAAAACAGTGTTTCATATTCTATGTTAATATAATGACAATAAAAGGGAATATTTGGAATACCTGGAATATTGGAACTATATATGTTTTTTTTAAAAGCAGCTGCTATGATAAATTCATAAACATTAATAAACATGTAGTTAGCTGCGAAGTGTGAAAAATGCAATGAAATAGAAATTGAAGAACTTGAGTTACTTTTGAACATGACAGTAGAGCATGTGACATTTTGGCACAATATCTCCTTTCCAGTTGTCAGATGACGATGATTATTTGCAGATAGCCCTTGTTGCCTCTGGCCTGTATCACTTCTGTCATATTAGGGTGGTGCGTTGACTTTATTTAAAGTACACTATGTATTGAACAGCACAGCCTGTCCTCTGTCCTCTTACTGCAGACTCCATATTTTCCTGTCACAGCTACACTAGAACTTAGTGTATTTCCAAATGTCTGTAGGAAATACGATGATGTAAATGCTATCCAGACAGAATAAAAATGAAGTCATATTCAATTTAAATGAGAAGCATGATATAAAAAAAACACAACACAAACCAACCAAACCAAATTACCAAAATAACCCAACATACAACAAAAAAAACCACATCAAACCCCTCAGTTTCTACTTACTTAGTCCACACCTTTCCCAATAGCCATTCTACCTTTTCTGCCTACTTAGTGAAAGATCATGTGGTTTACAAAAAACATAGGTTTTTTTTATATTAGCTACTAGTTTTCAAAAATAAATTGAAACCCTGAGATGGTGGTGGGCTACATCAGGAGATATACAAGAGTAAGGATTAATCAAATTGAATAAGGACTCCAGGTTTTCTTTGGGAAAGTGATGTGATTGCAGCATTCCCTGAATCTAGTTCATCTGTAGTTGATTCGGTTTTCTTAAGAGTGTATAATGAAAACCAAACTAGTTTATGTTAATAGCTGTAATATTTAAATGAACTTTGAAGATTACCCTGCTCTAATGTTCAGGCAAATTATTACATTTAACCTGAGACAAAATAAAGAAATATTAAAGCAAATGTAAATTTCAATTCTGAACCTTTCCTAGTCTTCAGTATCAGGGATTTCTGATAAATCTTAAACAACGATGGTAGTGCTGTCACTTGATTAAAATAATATCAGACAGTATATGAAATACTTCTGCACTATAGTTTCAAAGGTTTGGCAGTATGCATTAAGTACCACCACTTTGAAAAAGAATAGCATAAGCTTTCCATTTAAGCAAGAATGAGGAATGATACAATTACATTTGCTATGAATAAAAAAGTACTTTTTCTGCTCAATTTGAAAATGAATTATGTGGATTTTAAATGTGACTTATGTTTGTTTTAAGACTTATGAGGAAATGGATGATGAGAACTGTAATAATGAATAATAACATTATATAAATATAAAATTCCTTCAAGTATTTTAATTAAGCATTTACAGGTACATACTTTTCACTCCATCTTTAGCATCTTGCATGAATAGATTAATTCATGAATAAGGAAGTTGATAACTAGACCATGTGATCCTTATCTGTTTCTTTTGCATTATGCTTTAGGAGTTGTAGCCATAGGCACTAGAGATTCCAAACATTTTCTTCATAAAGCAGAATTTTATCATTAATATAAAGCCTTCAGCAAAACCTTTTTATCTCCCATCACTGACAATGAAGTATATACCTTTTGGTTGAGCTGGCCTTGTCATCCATTTTCTTAAGATATAATTTCACCTGCTCATTTGTAGATGTATGATAGATGTGTATATAATTAATTGTGCAGGTTGTTGAGTTTGCTTTCATATTTATTTATGCTGTTTCTGTCTCTTTTGTTGTCCATTCAGTGGGTTTAGGGAGCAGTGGGAAAGCAATGTCCTTGGCAAGGACTGTGCACTTCTCAAGAATATGAGGAAAAAGTAGATAGTGTGCCTGTGTTCTATTTCAGGAACCTTTTTTTTTTTTTTTTTAAATATCAAAAATTATGGAGTATTGTAAAATAATAACAGCCAAGCATTGGCAGATGTTCTGACATTTAATTGATTATTTTGTTCAGCTATAGCATTTTTTATATTTGGTTTAGTATAAGGGTTGTTTTAGGAATTTATCTGTCAGCAGCTTTTGATGTTCTTGTATATATTGCTTGGCTATAAAGCTCATGTAGTTTTAAAATGTATTTCCTTTACTATATTATGTGAACGCTTTGATAATATTAAATGGTTGTAATCTCTCAAACCTTTTGCAAAGTACTGGTATTAGAAGTTTATAGATGGAAAACAGATTTTGAAAGACTTAAATTAAGCCCTTGAATGTGTTCAGGTACTGATCTTGTTCATGACATAACTCCTACTGGACCCCAAATCATCTTAAACTGTTCATCTCCTGTAAGGACTTAGGAGATATTGTGGATATGAGAGAAGCAATAGATATGGAGAATATTGTCTTCAGGAAACTGTCAAAGAAGGCTAGAGAAGGCAGCAACTACATTGCAAAACAGGATTATATTCTGGGAAAACTGGAGAAATATATGTTGATGTCTGGCTCTAGTGAGTATGAAACTGATCATGAGTCAAAATTTATGCTGGCAGGGAAAAAAAAAGCAAAAAAAAAAAAAAAGCAAAAAAACCACCCCCAAAACAAACAGCAAGTTCTACAAGTGCTATATTAACAAATAAGAGATCTGTAAAAGGCAGGAAGTATTGTTTCTACTCTGCTTGGTTTTTAGGCAACATTAGTCCTATGTTAACTTCTGAGCCCCTGCAGTTCAAGGTGGAATCTGGTTTTAGACAATCCAAAGAACAGTGTTGTATGGAGTCTCTTCCACTGTGTATAATCTATGATTATCAGATGTCCTTAGAAGAACAGGATCACAAATCCAGATCTTTCTGTTCTGAAGCAGTGACCCATTCACTAGACATAACTGTAATACGTATTGTTCCTATTATCTGGCTGTGATCCAGACTAGGTTACATTGTTTTCTTTAAATAGATATTCTTAGTTTCTCTTTGAGAGTAATTTTGAAATTATTTTTTCCACTCCAAAGATTGATTTTTGACAAGGGTCCAGAGGAACCTATCATACACAAAATATGATATCACCAGGAGCACACAGTTTAGACTTACTTCACTGTCATCAGTATGCTGATGACCTGGGGCTCTGTGATTTATTTTCATTAAACTTTATCAGGGAAAGGTCTCCTTTGTCTCCGCCTTCACAGAGTGTCTGTGAAATTGGATTTGGATGACAATAAGCTGGCTAATGCTCTGACTAGAAAAGCAGACAGTGCTATGTGGAAACCTGAGAGTCACAGAATCATAGAATAGTTTGGGTTGGAAGGGACCTTTGAAGGTCATCTAATCCAATCCCTCTGCAGTGAGCAATGACATCTTCAACTAGATCAGGTTGCTTAGAGAGCTGTCCAGCCTGACCATGAGTATTTCCAGGGGTGGGGCAACTACCACCTCTCTGGGCAACCTGAGCCAGTGTTCCACCATCCTCATTGCAAAAAACTTCTTCCTTATACCTAGTCTGAATCTACCCTCTTTCAGTTTAAAACAATTACCCCTTGTTCTATCACTACGGACCCTACTAGAATGTCTGTTCCCACCTTTCTTATAGGCCCCCTTCAGATACTGCAAGGCCTGTAAATTCCCTGGAGCCTTCCCTTCTCCAGGCTGAACAGCCCCACCTCTCTCAGCCTTTCTTCACAGGAGAGGTGCTCCATCCCTCTGATCATTTTTCTGGCCCTCCTCTGATCATCTTTTGTGATCTTCATTCTTATCTGTAGGGAGCTTCACCAAAGGTCTTGTTTGTCCACTGAGATCTATTGATTTTGATGGACAAGAGGTTTTTTTCACATGCATTTGGGTAGGCATCTAAAACTTTTTATGCTGAGAACTGTGCTTTCCCACACTAATCCAAGTTTATGTACTTCTTACCTTGATTATTGCAGTGACCTTATTTGTTGTTCTTCCTGAAGGCATAGCAGGCACTTAGGTGTTCCTACAAAGGCAAAGTGCTGCCGTGTGGCTGTAACGCAGGTAAAGGATGTTGTCTGACATTGATTCTTTGGACATTCCTTTGGCTTTTCATTATTTTTTGTAGAAGTGCAGGGGCTGCCACAGATCTTTAATAGGCTTGCATGAATATTTATCATGAAGATAAATATTTTCAGCCTATCCCCTCAGGAGAAGTTTGTAGCAGATCTGGTTGTTGTTTGTGTTTTTGTTGATAGATTTATTTTGTTTTGTTTTCTGAAAAGTCTTTGTTTTCTTGTATTTTGCGAATTTTTTAATGAAGATTTTAAGACAATTTTTTCCCCATGCATTGCCCTGGCAGCAGGAGAGCTGGGAGGCATCCAGTTTACATTCTGTACTTCTAGCCAATACCTCATAGAAAGTAAAGAGATCTAAAACCATACAGGTAATCTGTTCTATCATTTTTAGTAATTTTCTGAAGTTACATGGAGTAAACATTTCCCAATTGGAAACTGCAACCCTTTTCCTCTGGAGCATATTCTGTTTGAATGAGCAGAGTACCTCTAAATATACACGTCAGTTCAGTAGCACCAGGCCCAAATCTGTTCACCTATTTATGGCCAAATTACTCATCTCATTTTACAAAGTCAGCAATGAGAACAAATTACTTGGTCATATGATGTTGTTATTTTTTCTTCCAGGTAGTGCCTTGTGCTCTTTCTGTAATCCACCTGGGTTGCAGGTGCCTTGTTGCCACTATTAGAACAAGACTTGTTAAAAATTTTCTTTTACTTTACTGAAGATGACATCATCAACCATGGAACATTATGTTTCAGGCTTAAAATGCATATAACTCTAACTTGCATGGACTTAAAAACCTCAATACAAGTTCTTTGCAGCATTGAGGTTGTGCTCTGCAGCACGGTAACCACTTACTGTGAGGATAATCGCTTTCAATCCCTGTTCCTGCAAACCTGTGTTCACATCAATGTATCATACCTATATGTGGCAAATAAAAAAAGCAACAAGATAGTAGGTGAGCTATTTATTTTAACATCTACCATCTAATTCCTATCTAGACATTTGGATAAATATTGGAAGTAGATGCATATTCAGGATTTGTGTTATTTTATTACAGGGACTTGAACTCATGCAGTTTGTTAGAAAAAGGGATCTGTTTTGCTCTGATCCACACTCTTTATTGGAAGGAATAGGCACTATAAAGAACGTATACAAAATACAGATTGAACAGTGGACAAGTAATTGTTTGCTTTTGCTATGATGAAAGATACAACTTTAAGATAGACAAATATAATGTTAAGAAGGTCTGCGAGTGCCCTATCATCCTGCAGTTTGATTTAGTGTAGTCAAATATTAACTGTTGAATGAAAACTGACACAGCACAGATTTATCAGGTCAGGCAGCAAAGTGCATCAGAAATTACTTCATTGGAGCTGATGGAATTTTCTTCATGTATACTTTTGTGTCAAAATTTTTATTTTGAGTAGCCTACATTTCTGCACCGGTCTTGCTATTCAGACACTTGGTTTGAAAGATGTCATTAATATTTTTCTTTAGGATTAGTCAACAATTAGTTCTATCCAAGTAAATATTTACAAAATATTTCCTTTATAAACTTTATTTCCAAACATGTATGATCTTAATGTTTATTGTAATGTTGAGTTTTGTAAATTGTCTTGTCAACATGCAACAATACTCTCTGATAAAAGGACTTGGAAGCACCTAATGTCACTATAGCACATCACATCATGTGCTGCTTCTTGCAGGTGTGACATAATGTGTGATAATAGACTTAATGAAATATTTTTTTAACCTTATAATCACATTATATTTATTTTTCTGTTTTAATCTTAGAATCTTTAGAGTTGATTGCAACCATCTCAAGGCTAGCACCGTAGTAACTTGGCTTCTGCCTAATTAGGCACCATGACATCACAGATGATGTACAAACTTCTAACAGAATGATCCTAATTTTCTGAAGTTAGTCACCTTGACTCTTCATGTAGCTAATTGGAGAGATTACTATATGTAGTATATGAGTAGGTGAGTGGGGAGCAAACTTTAGCTGGGATTAAAAATACCCAAAAGGAAGTCCAGACACAATTTAAACCTAGTACTGTCACACTTGTTTACCAGCTGGTTTTAAAACAGTAAGAAAATATGAGCTGCCTGCAGTAAAAGCTTTTTTTTTTTTAACATTATAAAAATATTTTTTTCAATAAATGGAATTACATTTATCCCTTGGCATAGCAATCATTAATTACAGAAATCTTTGTGGGTTTATACAAATATCGGAAATAGTTCAAAATTAGTCCTTAAAAGGTTTCTTTTGTCATTGGAATGACTTCCATTTAAATCATTCATTGGAGAAATTCCTCTATAAATTTTATGACTTGATCCAGTTGAGAAAAATCTCTGGCTTTATCTTTTTGAAGCTAGATTGTTTATTTTTATTTAAGAACTTATGCAGGCGGGCTAAGTTTCTGGAATTTTACCAAACACTAAACCTACTGCTACAACAGGCAGTGTGCTCAAAGGGAAGTTTCTTTTCTTTTTCACAGCCTGATTTTTAACAAAATCTTACATGTTTTACATGTTTTTGGCCCGTCAGTGGCGTACAATTGTGTTTTTTTTAAGCCAGTGAAGCTAACAGCCTAATGGCTAATATTACACATTTATCCATGAAATGGAATTTGACACATTTACCCTATGCATAACACAGCATAAAGAGATTATTAGAAAGTGAAAAAATGCAGACAGCTGGTTTTGTTCTCCATTTTATAGACCAATATACATGTGAAGTGGTAGTTAGTCTTGCTGGTTTTAATTGTTATTCTGTGTGTGTATAAGAGTGATGAGTGGCACTTACATTTGAGGAAAGAGTAGGAATTTTTTAGTAGAATAAGAATTCTCTCTGGATATGTACATCTATAAGTATATTCATTATGTTTTCATAATCTCTGTAATTATCCTTTGGTAAGAAAAAGCAGGAGGAGTTTTTTCTTAACAACTCCTCATTCACATTGTTGTTCTACATTAAAAACACTTTCTCAGTTCCACTTTACTTGGATGCCTACATGACAAGTGATTGTGGTAACACGGCCCACAACAATCCATTTACCAGCCATGACTGCCCTACTTTAGATCCTGCAATATTCTCCTGCTGCCTTTGATTCATGCCTGTATTGCAAGTTCTTTGGGACAGGACTTGGTTTTATTTCCGTGCATGTAGAACAACTAGTGTTGAGAAAACGAAGCTGGGGCTTGTAAGTGGGGCTTGAACGTGCTTCCAATAGATGGGTGCTGTCATTTCCAACACAATGCCTCCCTGGGGTTGTTTAGTTTGCAGGCTTTTTGTATTCAGAGCTGCAGGCTACCTTGTATGTTCCCTTTTTTTTCGCTCACAAAATAATTCCTGAAAGTTTGGGTTGCTAATCAGACAGTCATAATTTTGTAACAATTGTCACAAAGCACTGCCAAGAAAAACATCTTCTGTATATTCACTGCATCACAAAACCCCATTATTTTGATTAAAATTATAGTAATTTTGTGTGATTGTATTTGAACACCCTTTCTTCATTTCTTGTTACAACTTCATTTCTACTTTTTCCTAAATTTTCCAAAGTAGTGTGTCTGTGTGAGGATAGGGAGTATAAGCATTCATTTATAAAGATAGACAGTTACGTTTCTTGAAGCTAAAAAAATTCAAATTTCAAAATTTTCAACCATGATGTGAGATGGGAATGGGATGCTATGCCTGGAAGTTCCATAATGCTAAATACAGGCTGTCCGTAATGCACATTGAAGTGAATGAGTTAGTGTATACATAGAATGGGTGAATACTTTTGTTAAGTAAAAGCTTAATTGATTCTCTGCTTTCCACATACTATAGAGATTTTGATTTCCTGGCTCTTTGTTTGCACACCCTTCAACTCCTGAAGAAAGGCAAAGCATTGTTTGGAATTATTCTAGGAGAAAATATCTATAAGCAATTACTATATGTTAGTTTAAGGAAAACTGACTAAATAATATGAGAAGGTCCTTATAGTAAGGCCTGTTTGGTTTGTGTTTTTTTTGTGATTGAAGGTTTTGTTCTTGACTATAAAATGTGAATGCCCTGTAATATTTTAATTGAAAAGATGGTGGGACAAAATACTTAGAAATAAGTCATCTTATACTGTCCCTGCCAAACTGCTTGACAGCTGGATATGACCAAACGCACATTTGGGTAGTGAACGCAACTGTCAAATATTTCACAGGACTGGGGAAATAATGGGTTATTTCAGTCTTACTTCTTAGCACTATTCACATACAACAGTGTCATTGCCAGGCATAACATTTTTGTAATTCCATGAACCTGATCTCTTGAGAGAGTATGAGTTAGCCCTAGGACACAGGGCTCATTTGTTTTCCTTGTCTGAACTCAGCGAGTGATCTTACCAGCTATCTGATGATCAACTGAGACAGGAAAATATTTGGGATTTTTGTACGATCAGTGTGTATATTTCAAAGGAAAGCAACTGGCCCACAATCTCCTTCTACCTCATTCAAGTGAGAAATGCTACTGCATGTGATTCTCAGTAATTGAGAATAATACAGTACTGCCTTGTTCAGGGTAAGAATGCTTCCTTCGCTCATGGAAATGTGTAAATCAAACCCTAGGCTGGTTGCTTAGTAAGCCATAAGCATACAGAAATTATTACATAATTTCAAAATGCATCACAGACATTTGCCTACATCATATTTTTTACCTATATATTCATGATTATCGAATGTGTATCAAACTGTTTCTTGCTTCCAACAGACTTCTTTTTTGCTTCTGAAAGAATGGTAGCAGTCAGCTGGTGTCATTGGTGCATGGAAGCACATAATGTAGCTCCTCGTGAACTTAAGGATGGATTTCTTAAAATTCATTTATTATATTAGAACAGAACATACAGTTGGAGGGTATCCCAGGTGGTAAATTAAACCAAAGCACCAAAAGTAGAAAAGGAAGTTAGTAAAATTATGTGTTGAAAAGGTTTTTTCCTTTCATTTTGTGTTTCCAGGTAAAACCTCAGAGTGACAATCTGTACAAAAGTCCATGGAAAAGTTTTGCTAGAGGTTATGGTTTTCCTCTGTTGATACATCCTGGCACTGTTCTTTCTATTTCATCAATGTCTCTTATTGAGCAGAATCCCCAAATTAACGGTTGACAGTACATGCTTTTAGGACTAGAACTTTTCAACTGTGACTAGCATTGATTTAAATTAAAAGAGGTGAAGCAAGTTAACAAATAAAACTTTTGTAGCTGCATTTCAATTGTTGGAATGTTACATTTTGAAATTGGGTAATTTTAAGTAATAATGTTTTCAAATCTAGTATTCAGCTTGGTCAAAAAAGATACTTTTTCATTTTTTAGATAGATACTGACTTCACATCACTGTCAGACTTCAAATAAAATAATGTTACTTTTTTTTTTTTAATCTGAGATTTAATAGGAGTAAAAATGTGTTTTTAAAAGTCTTCATGCTAGGGAAGACATTTTACATTTCCTGAAATCTCATGTATTGCATAAAACTATTAGAAAACTGTCAGGATTTTTACTGAAAGTGAACTGTTTAAGAGTCTGTACATGATAAAGAAGTGACATACCTTTACAGAGATTTATTTTTTTTAAATAAACTGTGTCCCTCAATATCAGAATTTCATATAGTAATTCAACAGCTAAATCAAAATTAATTATTCTTCCACAGAAGTGAAACATTAAAATAATTTTATCTATATTAAATAAGATCTGCCATTTATCATGTTCTGTGTATCATAAAGTAAATTCTGTGCATAGCTGTGTTTCATTCTTCATAGGGCTTTATTTCATGCATTTTCCATGAAATCATCAAGACTTTAATGTTTTCCTCGGAGCTGGTTACTCTAATACTATTTATATAGTCCTGTAGTGTTATTTTAGCTTACTAAATTTCCCTCAGGCAAGTAGGATCAAAGTGCTTTGTGCCTTTAGTTATTGTCAGTAACCGGAACAGTCACTGTTTGGCTCTTGGGTAAGCAATGATTTATGATGTTTTGCTTGAAGTCACACAGGATATCTTTGTCTCCTGAGAAATGGGGAACTCCCTCATCACTTAAGACAATATCTAAGTGTTGCACTTCAGAATTACTAGCATCTGCGCATGTTCATTCAGTATCAGTATCTGGAATTAAGTGCCATGATGAAAGCTCTTTGTGATTTTCTGTTTTCCCATAATGGTTTGTTCTAATAAACTAATTTTTGGTGGGTAAAATGAACAAGATTCAGAAGTTAATGAGTCTAAAGGAACAGCTGTTAGAAGGACCTTCATTACCATACATTTCCAGGGAAATGAGAACATAAGGCAAGACAGAAGCTGATGAAGAGCCTGTTTGGCTGAAGCAAATTAATACTGTGGCCTAGGACAGAGGATGAGTTTTTCAGTTGGATACTAATAAGCATTGCATTATTTTTGGCAATTAACCCCAGATGTTAGTCTGGTGTCAACTGCCTTGTTCCGTCCTTTTGTCATGTGAGTGTAGTCTATTCATCCTGGCAGAATCCACTTTCCCCTTTGTTTTTCCAAGGCACCAAATCAATAGATTTTATCCAGTAGGCTTCAAACATACCTGCCCCTTCATTTAGAATGTAAAATGGTTACCAGTCTAAAATTCAGTTTCTTAAATCAATTGTATGTATGCCATGCTGTAGAATCCAGTGAATGAGATAAGAAACATCAGTGTCTTTTGTATTACAAAAAAGAAATCTCAAGGTTGTTTGCATAATGTATCTTTTTATTTCTCCCTCTTCCCCTTTATGATCAACTGTGGTAGTTAAAAATGCATTTTGTAGAAGTGGTTTTAGACACACAAAACTAGCTTTCCCACAACAGGCACTCGGAGATGAAAAAACAATTGTAACAATACTTTTCACACAGTGAAACCTAAAGCACGTTTATTAATCACTCAGTCCCAGATTTACTCTTTTGCAGCTAGCACTTTTAGTCTGACGTGACAAACAACATATAATGAAATAAAATTATGTCTCTAGACAGATTTGGTATTCATAATGAAGAGACAAGAGTCACTCTTGAAGTTCTCATTGGTGCTAGTTCTCCATTATAGAACTGATTGACTTAAACATCTCTTCATTACCCTAGAGATACTTAGCTTCTGAAAACTGGCCAAGTACTTTTTTTTTTCCACAGACCAGACATTTGATTAGAAGTTTGGAAGAACTAATACAAAGAATTTTAAAACTTGAACACTGAAGTGAGGTTGTGGTGTATTTTTAAATCAGTCTGATCCTGAGGGTGGTGGGAAGTATCTACAAAACTACAGATGAGTAAAAAGAGAAAAAACCCACCTTTTTTCCATAGCTTGGACTAAATTGATGCTTCAAAATGTATTTTGGAAAGTTAACAGGATTTTTTTTTAAAGAACATAACATAGAACCTCTGCATCTTTTGACTGTAGCCAGTTTTCTAAGGTGGAAAGTTGATTGCAGATGAGGGAAATGTGGCAAAGAAGGGGATTCTAGGAAAGGTGTGTCTATGTATAGCATATACCCCTAAGTCATACCTGTGGTTTAGAAGGGTGCAAAATACTGATTGTTTTCTGTGTAGACTAAAAGCGTCCTCCACTAAAAGCCTTAGGTGTTCCTCACCACCAGCTGCTTGCTCCAGATCTCATGGCTGTCCTGATTTACTCCAGCCTTGGATTCCAAGCTTGATGAATTTGCCCATATCCAGTTCCTGAGCCTAAATATCCATTTAATGCTAAACAAGCCTATGTAGCTGTTGCATTTGTTGTCATTTGGTATAGTAAAATGGTTCCCATTTGCTTTGAAGATGGTTTAGCATACCCTGGCTCAATGCTTATAATTTCTTTATGACCAGCCTGATCCATTTTGGTTCGTTTTCGGAATTGGATATGTTCCTTGATATTGGAGGCATCAAACTTGCTTTCCAGGGCTGTGCAGAGCAATTAAAACGAGAGTTTTCAGGCCAATTATTTCTTGATATTTCTCTGCTCTGCTGAATAATAGACTCAGATGATATCACCCAGTGGTGGCATTATCACAGCACACTGCACGTTCATTTTCACTTACGTATAATTATTAAATCTTAAAGTAATTTTAAAGATGAATTTTAAAACTATTGTATGCACATGCTGAAAGGTCACTTTATTATTAAAAGAATATTTTTTGTACTAGATCCAATTACATCTTCCATAGTTTTAAAAATTTTATTACTTTTTTAATTCTTGAGAGTACAATGTTTTCCTGTTTTGCTGAAAAGAAATTACTTAATGGGAATAATGGCCATGTAAGCAATCTACTATATCTTACAATTTATCTGGGGAATATATTTTAGTAAGTTAAAAAAGTTATTTTCACTGAGAGGGATCAGAATCAGACCCACAATTTTTTAATGTAATAGTGGAGTTACTTTTAAAACCAGTTCACTTTCAAAAATATTTTATGAGATTTTAAAATTGTTACTATTTCACTAGTCACAAGGTTTCTGTAGTGGTGATTCCCTTCCTGGGATAGTTATTCAGTCAGGAATTTGATAATTGACTTAAAAGAGAGTTCAAGTCTTGTATTATATTTAAAATTCAATAGTTATGATTGCTTGTTTAGCTCTACCATTGCAGTAAATACAATTGGGTAATGGCTACTATAAAGTGTAAAGTTTTAATGTAAAATAATATCTACCTTATGTTATCAATGTTTTCAATAAATAATATAAACGTAGTGTGTCAGGATATGGAACTTGTAACAATGTATTTTACCTAAGTAAGTGCTAGTAACTTAAAAAGTTATGGGTATGTGGCTAGATTATTCTGTTTTGAATTTAGAAATATCCTTTAAACAGAGCAGATAAAAATCTTGGGATAGCAAAGGGACATGAGTCAGTATTTCTGCTCTTTTCTGATTTGCAGCTTGAAATGTTTCCAGTTGTTCTAAATCTTTATAGTAAGCAAACATGGACATACACTGTATGTGGGAAAAAAAAAAAAAAAAAAAAGTAGTCTTATTTTAATTTCTAGAAATCAAATACCTTTATTTGTGTTCCTTAGTTTCACAGAGGACATAAAACCATATCTCCTTTGCTCTGAGCAGGTTTTTCCTAGACTACCCCAATGTTTGCTACAAATGGAAAAGCACAGTAAACACCACTAGATTTCTTTTTTACCAACCCAGAACCTACAGTGAGACTTTGGGACCAGAAAATAGCCATTGAGCAATAATTGTAATTACTAGTTCTACTTTATTTTGAAGTAAAATTAGTTTTGCAGTTATAGGGAAAAAAACCTAACAACATTATTTTAATGGATATTAGTAATTTACAGTCCCTTGTTTGTGTGTGTGTGTGTTTTGTTTTTTTTTCTGCTGCCACCTTTTTGGTAGTAGCTCGAAATTCTCTTTTAAATAGGCATGATTGCATTGATGTTAGGCATTTATAAGTAAAGAGAATTTTATCCTCTTTACTGTCAGTTTATAGCCATGTTCAGTGTGGCTGGTAATGATGTTTTCTGAACACAGACTGAGAATTGTAATAGGAGCCACATTATACAGCTAAATGCGTTCTGGTTTTGAATGCCTGAATGCCTCATTCAGAGTATCTTCTACTCTTCATCAAAAATTAACAAATTATAATATAAAGTCTCTGGGTCATAAAACCCCTTTTTCCTTTGTTTTCACAGCAACTAATGCAGAGAAGTCCTGGCTCATGACTTCTAGGCAACATACCGTATATAAAAATAATAATAAAATTAAATTCAACTTAAAAATGAACAGACTATATGCAGCAAACATCCATGACTAGGGGCTTTGCCCCTATTAACAGACATCTTAGGTGAAATGGTAGTTACTTTAATTTTATTAGAAGTTTTGCATTTGTATTTCCTTAAATTTTCCTTCACTTATTGCTTCCCATTCTGCTGCTGCTGTTGAGGCAAAGCTAGTAAGAAGGAACAAAGGTTAATATACAGTGGAGATCAACAGAAATGTTAATCATTTGGCTTTGCTGAAATACAAAGTACTAACTTACTAATGGAGTAATATTCAACTCCTTTTTCTGGTGCCTCCCACTACATTAGTACTCTGGGTTTTTTAAATAAGGAGGTCCTGATGGTGGTTTTTATGTTAGTTTTATACATACTGGGTTTTTTATACATGCATACTGGGTTTTTAAATTACAAATAAGCGAGTGAGGAATGCCTCTGCAGATTGTTATTTGACCTTTATTGGTCTGGTTTCTTTAGAATTACTCCATTGCACACAAATTACTCTAGAAGCTGCAAGTCTTTCAAAATAAATTCTGACTGCCCTACAAAATGTCTGGTATAGGGGCACACCATCCATGGTACTGCCATTTAAGTTCTTTACACAGAACCAGGATGTTAATGTAATTCCAGTATTTTTTCCTTCTTTTCAATTTACTCCTTCTTAACATGCAGGCTACCCACACCTTCCTCATGGCACACTTCATGCACATTCTCAAAGTTAAGGAAGATGCAAATTAATCTTTTTCTCAAAGTCAGGGTTTTAACCAGCCCCCTGCTTTTGCATAACATGTGCCAGAAAAATGGAGGCATTCAAGCTGATTGCATCACTTTTGTCTAGTAATCCTCCATGTAGCACAGACCCTCAATAACTACGTGTACACTGTGTTTAATTCTGTGGCTAAAAGCACTGGCAGAAATTAGAAGGTTCTTATTTCTTGTTTACATATAAAAACAAAGTAATATTTATATCCCTACAAGTGATGAATTCTGACATAACAGCCTTCATTTCATGTGTTACTGCAGCAGCCTTGCTCCTGCTAAAAACATGTAGGTTGCTATTAGAAAGTGGGATCATCCACTGAGACCTCTCTCCTTTAACGAATTTGCTGATGGTAAGATGCAGGATAGAAAAAAACTTATGATTCTGAAGCACTGGCTCAGAGATAATCAGAAGGCAGATCAAAAACTTGAAGAACAAATTGGAGAACAGGAGCAGTATGCTGAGCTGTTAGCAAAAGCCACAGACCCTGAACGAATGTTTCACAGGATAATGTCAGAGGCGAATATCGTGTCACGTTTATAGAACCATAGAATTATTAAGGTTGGAAGGGACCTTAAATATCATCAGGTTCCAGCCCTCCTGCCATGAGCAGGGAACCCTACCACTAGACCAGGTTGCACAAAACTTCGTCCAACCTGGCCTTAAAAACCTCCAGGAATGGGGCATCAACAACCTCCCTGGGCAACCCATTCCAGTTCCTCACCATCTTTATAGTGAAGAATTGCTTCCTAATATCTAGCCTAAATCTCCCCTCTCTCAGTTTAAAACCATTACCCCTTGTCCTATCACTATCCTCTCTGATGAAAAGCCCCTCCCCAGCTTTCCTGTAGCCCCCTTCAAGTACTGGAAGGTGCTATAAGGTCTCCTCAGAGCCTTCTCTTCTCCAGGCTGAACAACCCCAACTCTCTCAGCCTGTCTTCATAGCAGAGGTGCTCCAGGCCTTTGATCATCCTGGTGGCCCTTTTCTGGACCCTTTCCAACAGGTCGATATCTTTCTGTGCTGAGGGCCCCAGAGCTATACACAGTATTCCAGGTGGGGTCTCATCAGAGCAGAGCAGAGGGGCAGAAGCACCTCTCTGGCCCTGCTGGCCACACTTCTTTTGATGCAGCCCAGGAGATGTTTAAGAACATCTCAGTTGGTTTCTCTGTACCATAAGTGCTAGATTTTAAATCTTGTATTCCTTTAAAGCATTATGGTATAAAAATCAGTGAGTAGGTTTTTACTCATCTCATGATACAATGTTTTCCTTCTGTTGAACATATTCAGGGAAAAGAGAACTAGCATGTCTTAACTGTTTGCACAGGAAATGTTCTGTGCTTGTGCTAGTTGTGGACTCTCATCTGTGGCAATAAAGTAATACTTGAAATCTTTGTTCTTCAGCTAAATTGCTCTTTAGCCCCTTTTTTTGGCTTCACACTTTATGTGCTACTTCAATAAGAGACCTGTACATATATTTATTGGAGCCTTAATTTATCTCAGCATTCTATTAAAACCCACATGATTTGTTCTTCACAGCTAAGAAGAAACCAGATTAACTTTTCTAAAATGCTATTTTCTTCAGAGAGTTACTGTTCTGCCTGTGTAACTGGATGTAAGGAGCAATATTTACTGCTGTGGTACAGCCTGCATAGGGGTCCTGAGAAAAGGTTGTCATTACAGAAGTTGTCTGTATATTTGCAGTGTATTTATTTCCTGTTTGAGAATTCTTCATTAGGAGGAAAAATATGAGTTTATTCTTTTTCATTTATTTTTTTTCCTCACAATAGTCACAGAAGGAGAATGGTAAACGTCAGCTTTTCTCTTTTTTCGCTTGTCAAGGCGTTCTTGCATTGGTGACTAAATCTCCCATGTTTCGTTTTGCTGATTTTTTTTGTGTGCCATTTCTGAGGGGAAGAGCAGAATCATCCCAAATCTGCCTCACTTGAGGGAGAAGAGAAAGGGAAGGGACCTCATGGTAGAAAACTGAGTTACTGTATTATTTCAATGAAATGTAGGTCAGGAGGGACAGCTTGGGTTCCTGAGGGAAGAGGAGGGATGCTGGATGCTCCTGCACCCCCCGAGCTCCCCAGGGCTGCGGTGCTGCACCCAGAGGAAGGGCTGCAGAGGTGGGACCTCACCCCATCAGGCTGGAGGCTGCTCCCTCCTAAAATCCATTCTGTAATTGTGATTAGCTGAAAGTCATGTTGCCGCTTAGGAATTCTGTTACATACGATATTAAATACATTTTGAAGTGGCTATGAGAGAGCTGGGCAGCTGAGAAGATCTTGTAAACATTTTCCATTCTGGTTTTATTTGCTATTGCTTTTGTTTTGCGCAAACGTTCTTGTGGTTATAATCTCCTTCTTGATAGCGTTCCCCAATGATCTTGCTCACAGTTGTGCATTATAATAAGAAAACAGACAATCTTGTACAGATATGCTGGTTTTGTTCAATAATAATGAATGCCTTATTATATTTCTCTAGCTCCCTAGATTTTAAATATTTTTAAGTGTTTTAAATATGTGTGTTTCTTTTTGAACCTTTATATTTTTTAATGAAGCACGAAACACTGCTATAACAGATTCAGACATTTTCTGGTTTAATATTAAAATGGAAATAATAATAATCCACATGGAACTATACAACAGAACTGAGTTAAATCCCCAAAGTAAGCATGATCAGAAAGAAGGGTGAAATGTCAGACCTGGCATAACCCACTTCATTATGCCTCATTTTCACAGTGCTCACACAACAGTGGGTGATCTTAAACATCATAATTGAGTAATTATGACTCAGGATCTTTTTCCTTAGGGCATAGTTCCAGCTTTTCTTGATGTGGCAAATAATGTTCCGTGTCATTTTTCATTAAGAAACACGGTAGCCAAGCTCTGTGTTAGGCACTTTAAAGTTTAGACTAACACCACACAGTCTTCTGCAGTATCAAATTAAAACACAACCCTCCTAAACCACCTCTACGGAAAGCAGGCAGATATTTAAGGAGACTTTCACATATCCTAAATCTGGGTGATGTCTGCAAACCTTTGCATCAAGGCCTTGTATATTTTTAGCAGAAATAGCAATATGCTCACAAGTAATGCCCAGTAGTTTGAGTTGTGTCAACTTGTTATGCAGGTTGGTTTGTTAATGCAGGTAAAAGTTTAATTAGAAATTATATGTTAAAAAAGTGTTAAAAAACATTCTGTATGGAACCACATATGTATACAGTACAGCTGATGGCATTTCTTTTAAACAAATAAATTTACTTTGAGAAATGCTGTTGACACCACAGAGTGTATGGCACACAGTGAGGTTTTGCGTACAGCTTTACTCTTTGAAAAATAAATGTAATTTATGTCCAAGTGAGGTGGCATTAGATGTCCTTTTCACATATAGCAAACTGTACGTCCAGTCTCTTATTTTTACTTCATCACAAAAATAAATGACATGCTCAGAGAGTGCTAGTTCTCATCACGTCACAGCTTGATTCTTCTGCACTGCTGGTGAGTTTGCCAGTAGCAGCTGAGGTGACATTAAGTGTGTTTGCTTCTGGAGAAGTGCCCCAGGAGAGGAAAATATAAGAGCTGTTTTGTATAGCTGAGTCACAGCTGCCAATCTGCAGGTTGTATGAAAAAGAGCGAAAAACATTGTTCTGGAAATACAAGATTAGCAAAAAAAATCTCAGCTTAATTTCAGTAGACTGAGTGTCACATCTCATCTTAGCTATGCCTTGCTCCACATAGTTTGGTTTATTTTATGCATAAGAGTTCATGTCATTCTGTGCTGTGAATTAGGATCAGAAACATTTTTGAATGACTTCAAAATGTGTATAGAGTAAAATCCTGAAAATTATGGCAGTGCTTCCTACTCTATTTCTCATTATTTATTACTAATGCTGAGTAGTGTATTTTCTTTTCAAAAAATATTACTTTATCTAAATGTCAGCTTGGTGTGTGTGTGAGAGAGATTTCAGGGAAAATTTCTAATGAGTGAATGAAAAGTTGAATGATTTTGTTTCAGGCCAGGTGACCATTGATCTCTGAAATATTCAGAGGGCTGCTATACCTTTTGAAAGCTGAAATTCCAGTAGCATGAATTGCTGTTGTTTATCATCTGTGTCCTGGATTACATCCAGGCACAATCTCTTGATGTGGTTCTGATGCCATGGTTCTGTACTGTGTAGAGCAAACGTGATTGATTCCCTCCATCTGAAACAGTGTGTTTTTATCCATCACACAGTAGCTGGCTGGAGAGCTTGATATAACTACCCACAGTCATGAGAACATGTTACAGGGTTTAGCTCTAGCTTCCCCTCATCTTCCCTCTCCATTGTGTGTTGCTGAGTGACGTGACACTTCTTTTTCCAGAAAACTGGTTTACAGGTATCTTGGCCTGTCTAGCAAACTGTAGCCAACATGATTCCTCAGTTGACTTTCCAGCTGAATTAAAAAGTCCTGCTCTCTCAGCAGTGCAAGCATAAGATGCATTTGAATTAAATAGAATGCATGAAATTTGAAACATCGATATGCATGGAAATTGTTTGCATTAATTTTGTGTAAGCCTTACTTTGACTTACCAAAAAAAGCCAGGTTAAATATGTTAGACATAATTCAGTGTTTGAAACAAACCGTTTTACACTGTGGGGAAAAATAATGCCAATATCCTGCCATTCTTTTCTATTTGTAGGTGCAGTAAATGCTGGTATAATTATTACATGTGCTGGGGTGGCCACTTAAATGACTATATAATAACAAGTTCCTACATATTGCAAATATTCAATGTACATTTTACATTAAGATGAATATGAAGAACTTTTTAATTTTCTAATAATACCAAATAGGAAATAAACATCTGAGTAAAAGAAACGTGTCATTTTCACAGCTGGTGCTGAGCATTTTGTCTGATTCTACTTTTCATCATTAACTTTGTCTCTGGTGTACATGATTCTGGTTTAGCATGTATTAGACCTTGTCAGTCTGAGTGACACCAACTCTTGCTCTCAGTGTAGTTCACACTGTATGTCTCACATTTCATTTTCTGGAAATTGGGGAGGACATGATTAGGAAAGGACCTGATCTCTGCTGTGTATGTAATGTGGTTAAAATTTGTGGTAAGCAGGGGCTTAAAAAAAAACAAACTGAGATACTCAGCTGCATTAAGCCTTGACTCATTGAATATAAATGAAGAAAAGAGGACTAAGTAGCTGGAGTGTTTAGTGAATCTGTGCTCCTGCATCTGTGAATGCCAATGGACTAATTCAGATACAAATACCACTCATTTCTGAGTTGAGCACTAAATTGTACAACCTGTAATTTTCCAGTCAAAGAAGCCAGAGTTTTAAAAGTAAAACCATATTTTTAGTTCTGTGCTGAAGCAAACAAACTGTCAGAAATACTGGGTGCTCAACAGGTCAATGGGACCTATTTCCTTTTCAGTGTAGGATGAGAGACTACAGCTGATAATGCATTTTCAGGTAAAGTTTCTCCATTTCTCAAAAAAAAAAATACATGAGGACTATGATACCAATTTATATAATGCAAAAAAACCCCAGATATACTTTAAAATTGTTTTAGTTAGTATGGTCACTGTGTATCTAAAATTTTGGTACAGTCAAATGCAAGATAGCATTTGTGGGATTTTACTGATTCCATTGCCAATGAAAATAAATGTATCTACCACAACTCCTATTTATTTATTTATTTATTTATTTATTTTCATATTTATTAACACTTTTTATTGCACTTGCATTTAAAAAGCCATGCTTAAAAATCATTGACATCTTTTGCCTTTGAAGTTGCAGAGAATTGGGTCAAAACTTCCCTCTGTCAAAGATTGAGGAAGTCAGAAATGACTTTTGCCTGTAGGACAGGAATGAATGCACATTAGTTTAAAGGCCAGTGAAATATTACTGCGAGCAAATCTTTACTGTTGAAATAATAAAATTAATTCATCAGAATTGATATGGAAGCGAATTAAAATGCTGATAAATTATAAAGGAAGGCAAATATTAAAAACCTTTTCCAAAATTATTAATTTTTCTTTTCCAGTAAGTCTGTAGCTTAAAATCAATGGTTTGTACATGCAAGAGTATTCCTGTATGAAACTAGATTTGCTATCTTGTATTTGTCCACATTTTGTATTTGAGCATGGAAAAAGCAGTATATGTTAAACAGGCATTTTGGGGTACTTATATAGGGTAGATTTTTTAATTTGAATCATGGATATTGGCAATTGTCACTTCATGCTGAATTTATATATTGTCAGAAAAAAATAATTAAAACTTTTCCTACTTCATCTGAGTATCCATAACATATGAAGAAACCTGTGTGGACAATATAATCCTTTGCGTTTTGAAACATGCATAAGTTTGAAGAAATAAAGTCATTAATTGCCAAATATAACTAAATTATTTGTCAGGACCTTTTTCGAGCTACTTACCCAGATGTATGTACGTCCTGGGTACAGTAACCCATGACAGTGTACATTCTTAATTTAGTAATGCTGAGCTTAAGAATCCTCTGATTGTGACTGTTCAGTCCCCCTTTAACTATCTTCAAGGTGTCTAACTCTGCTGCTAGATTTTCATGTTATCTCCTCCTAAAACAAGGGTTAAGACTGCACATAAGGAAACTCACAACCTCATGCTAGTCTTTTAGGTCTATATCCCAAAAATTCCATGCTGCCCGTGGAGATTTCTGCTCTCTGATGCCAAACTGGGCTTTCCAAGCTAGTGCCTTGCACTGCACTTCTCCTGCAGTAGAAGCATAAGGAATAACTGTACTAAGCAACCAAAGCAAGATTTCCTAGTGGTTGAGAAGCTGAACTCCCTGTATTATATGATTCAATCTAACCAGATATGCAGAAGTATCTTTCTCATCTTTTGATGGCATTAACTGAGTCCATTGGGACCTATTAACAATGCACCCAATTCCCAGTGCCAAATCTGAATAGTTTGTCTTATGCACTGTCAAAACCATTGAACACCAATTGAGAAAGTTCCCCATCAATGCAGAGAAGCTGCAATGGAGGCATTATTCAGAAGTGTGCTAGATTTAATGTGGAGAGTCATCCTTACCCAGATACAAAGGCAAAAGGTTTGCTGGTCCCCAGTGAGATGGGAGAGAGAAAGTAAATGTATCTCTGTACAGGTGAATATCATCCTTAGTTCATGTGGGTTTTAAAAATACATCTATTTAAATAACCGTAGCTCATGTGATCAAGAAATAACATTTCCCATGTTAATAATCCAGCAACCACCACAGCCTCAAGTAAGAAAAGAAAAACGTATGTAGAAGAGTTTGAGTGTAACATACTAGAGTACTTCCCTCAGCTCCAAATAAGTAGGGAAAATTAATTAGCCAAATCATAGTTGTCATGCTCTTTTTAAGAAGCCCCTGAGGACAAGTCTTTGCATTGCATGCACTGTGATAAATATAGGCCTATTGAGGAAAATCATTGAGATGTGTGGCACCTTTGACTCATAGATCATATCTTTGTTTTCTTTTGTCTCACAGTTAAGGTTGTTGTTGGTTTTTTTCTTAGTAAATAAATTTCAATTAATGAAATTCCAGCTGTCTCATACATTATGGTGGTGTAAATTTGAAAGCATTTAGCAGATGCCTATATAAAAATCCATTAACACATAGCAGGTTCCCTGACATTTTAAACCAGAATGTCTCCAGCTGGAACAAATAACAGAAAACAAGTACACAGTTTTGAAAAATTTATGTCTCTCTCTAATGCAGGTATAAGATTCCTATGCAGAAAGGAACATATTATGGAAGAATATAAAAATGTCTTACGTTTTCAGTTTTGTAAAAGGAAAGTCATTAATATATATTTTTTTATTAATTTGCTCTTTATACAAACTGTGTAAGACTGCATATAAAAAGGAGTAAAATTAAGATTCCAGATAAAAGACAATATAAGCTAAAAAACTATCAGTCAGAAATTCTGATAATTTACTGGTCTGTAACCATTTTCATCTAACACAATTATTAAAACAAATTTAAGAGTGCCATAAAAAGGCTATTAGTAGTTCACTACTTAAAATCCTACCAGCAAAGTCAAGCCTGGGGAGCAAGTAAAGGAATGAGAAGGACGAACCTGACTTGCCTACAGCATGCAATATCTAATTTGGAAGTTAGCCATATTACACAAAAGCAGATAAAAGAGATATGAACGTAATGCCAATATGCACAGAAACCATGATGCAAGAGTATGGAAACATACTTTTTGGAAGTCTGCTCATTCTGGAGATATAATCATTGCAATGATTAAATACCTATTTTCATTTGTCTGTATTAAAAAATGTTTTCTTTAGAAGAGGGAAATTGATTGCTATGTGGAAACAATCTTTTTGTTCTTTTGATTTCTTCTTAATGCTTATTGTGATAGAAACAGTAAGGCTGGCTTTTCGTCCTGGTTGTGCAAATTCACCACTATGCAGAGGACTAACACATGGCCTGTTTTCCATTTAAATCCATCTGAACCTCTAAACTGCAATTTAAATGATCCACAGTGCGTGTGATCACAACCAGAGCAAAGGGATGAATTCTTAAAATCTTTTGTAAAGTGCTGTCTTCGTAGGGTTCTTCAGTGCTTTTTTTGTGTTTCACTGTGATTTAAGTTATTGCACTGTCAATGTCTCCAAATAACCATGGCAAATTCAAATTTAAAGTCTGTCAGTTGGAAGGCAAATTCTAACAATTCATTTCCTTTGAAATAGCTAACCTATGTCCTAACCACTTGCAGGTACAATCGCATGCCAGTAGCGTGCTAATCTATTTTAAGGATTTAATTGCAAAGGTAAATCACTGTGTAAAGTAGATGTATACAGAACAGTGTCTGTAGAAAGGCAGTCACTGTAGCACATTGCTTCCTTAAGTGAGGATGAGTCAGATCAAAGCAAATGAAAGAAACTAAACCTGGCTGGAGATTTTGACCCAGCTGAAGCAGCTGTCCAGAAAAGCCTGCAGTTTCTGTGAAGGAAAAATGCTGTGCTTCCCTTCAACTGTGTCATTGACACCATCCTGTACTTGGCTGTCCTCTCTGTTGTAAATTAGAATAGATGAAACCTGTCAAGCCAAGCCAGTGATGGAGGCTAATTTGATGTGATATAATTGATGAACTCTTAATCGTCCCACTTCTCTCTCTTGAAACAGTCTGACTGGAGCTCAAAATGCCAGAGCACTTTGATTTACACTCTCTGTCATTTTTATATTGAAGATCTCAGTGTGGCAGCAGTAAGGGATTAACTTCTTCACAGTATTTTTTTCTAATCAGAGTATGCACACATACAGACTGGTGCAATCCCTTGTAGGAACTCTACTGGGAAAGTTTTATTTCCTTGCTTACAGCTGGATTTTGCACGAAATTACTATGAAGATACAAAGAATAACAACTGCTGCTGCTATAGATATTGCCAAGATAGTCTCTTGGAATAAGTGTGGTGCTTCTTTTTTTAGAAGTGAATTTTAGACTGTAGGATTATGGTATTTAATGCTTGAAAGCCCTCTATTTCTGAAATTCTGATTTAGCTTAAATATTTTAGAAGAGTAGACAGGTTATAGTCCCTTCAGTAGCTATAGCATACTAGGTAGCAGTTCAACTCTTACAATGATTCTGCATTAAAATATTACAAGCTTCAGACTTCCTTATCTCAGCAGTTTCTTGTTATTTATACTTTACTATTGAAGAAACTGCCTTGGTTTCTTGCTTTCTTTCAAAGGTAAGAGATGGTCAGTGGCCTTGCTTTCTTAGCTAAAGTTGCAGGAGTGAAAAGCTTTGCAGTCAACTTATATTTTAAGTATTCTTGAACACTGTTAAAAGGTATAGCACCTCACATCTGCTAAATCAGGCATTTCAAACTTGGAAACAACACGAACAAAGGATAGCTGCTTTCATTCAGATTACTGCTTGGATCAGACAGCAGAACTGCATCTGTTTCAAAGCCATTTGCTCTCCTGCACACTTACTGGCTGTGGCCACATGACATTCCCACTAGCAGGGAGTGCCACATTCCTGCTAACCTGAGTGTACCAGTGGGCACATCTGCGAAGTCAGGAATATTTCTTTGGACAAGCACCCAGATTTCAGCTCGGTATCCTAGCTTTATGTGGAGTGGCTAAACCCCTTCTAGCAGAAAATGCCAAGTGGACAGGATTTGTTGTAAGCATTTTCTGTACATTCTGAGTGACCAGACTTTTTTCCAAATTTCCTGATCCTGGCTAAGGCATAAAACTATGGCTTTGCTAATGATTCGTAATTGGGTTGTCCAGCTTCTCCTGGATGGGGAGGTTGAACTAAAAAGGCAATCTGTGACAGGATGAGCCTCATTTTTTAAAGGAAAGGGAGGTAGGTAACCAAGCAACACTGGCTGAACTTTTGTAAGGATTGTCTAGAAGAGATGTACTCAGCGCAGTAGTACATGATAGTGTGGATGCCTGTTTAGCTTGTAATAGCAAGGCTATTCAGCTCCTTACACTGAGGACCTGAGTGGATCAGGGCATTTCCATCCTGAGACGGGCAGGACCACTGGTAAGTGTACCTCTTCTTGGTCCTTTTTGCAAAGCAGTGAAAATGATGGTTATTTTGTTTAATACTTTAAGAATTGAGGCTTGAAGGCATTAAAAGGCATCAGTCAGTCATGGTACATTACTAGTTTACCTTCTTTAATGGTAATGTCATTTTTGCTTTAAGTAGTTTCTAAAGTACTGCTTTAGAATAGTTGTATAATTGGCAATCATGCTGCACTTAAAATGTTTCATTTACATTGTCACTATCAGTGTACCAGTAATCTCAAATAATAGATAGTTTTAAAGAATTAAAGGTAATAATAAAGGCAACCTTCACTTTGTTGAAGTACAGCCCAGGTTTCCTGCTCACTATTTTTTATATCTCTTTTTTATTGGGTAAATTTTTACTTTATATGTTACAATGTAATTAAAAAAAAAGTAGAAATAAAATAGTGAAGAAAATAAATGTCAACCTTGGATTCAATGTCATCTGAAAAAAATCTTAAGACTTTCATCATCTGAAGTCACTATGTGGTCTAGGTATGTTTCAGAACATCATCTTTTTCTACATTGGCGTAGTTTCAATTCAGTCGTCATAATTTACCGTATGTTTTCACATCAGCTCACACAGGAAACAAATCTAGTGCCTACTTTTTTTGTTGTCTTGCAGGTTAAAAAAATGCATTGACATTCATTGCAAATTAAAATACACTTCTCCTGCACTTGAACCTCTCTACTAAGTAATAGTATGTACACTCCATCTTTCTGGCTTTGGCTGTACTAAGACAAGAGTCTGTTTTAAAAAGCACTTTAATTAAGGCCTCTTTAAAAGTCTCTTAGTAGCTGCAGTGAAAAAAGGATACAATATCAAGCAGCAATCTAGAAAGGTGTGTTAAAGAATACTTGCTAAATATTTTAAGATTGGATAACCTGATTAAATTTAGAGAATGTGCATGATCCCAGAACCTGTAAGGGTTCTGAGACTTCAGCTAGGACAAGTGAGGTTCAAGAAAGGGGTGACTGTAATTCCTGTCTTAGAAAAGAAGGAGCAAAAGGAGGGGATGGGCAATTAGACACCTGACATTTCATCATTCATTCTTAGGAAAGTACTGGAATAAAAATTTAAAAAAAAAAAATCGGTAAGAATTTAAAAGAAAGCGAATTATAAGTAGCATTCAATATTGCTTTTTCAAGTACAAATCATGTCCAGCCAAACCAATTTGTTGATATAACAGACTAGCAGGCCTTTTAGATTAAAATAAAGTGAATGCAAAACTGTATTTCTGGAGTAGCTAATATTGTTCATTGTGAAAAGGGAAGGGTGTATCAGGTGGGCTTCTGCTGGCATCTGATTCTGGTGTTTATGAGATGAGCCACGGTTTTTGCACGCGGAACTGTCAGTGAAGTAAGAGAGACTGCAAACGCGCTACAGGCCAGAATTTTAATCTGTACAAAAGATGATGGGAGAATCTGAAATAATTGGTTGAAAAGCTGCAATTCCACAATTATGTCCTTGGCAAATACCCAGTTCTGCACTGAGAAAGAGCTAATCATTTCGAAAAAAAAAAAAAAGAAAAAGAAAAAACAAAAAAAGTATAGGAAAGCGGGCACTGAGCTTGTTAAGAATATTTAAAAAAATGAGGTGGAATGATCGTGCATCAGAAGTGAATATAAGCCACCATACTCCTGTTGTAGCAAAGATACTGGCATAATATTAGCAAGAAAAAGATCTGCAAGGCCTGCAAAGCCACCCTTCTGCTCTCTGTGTAAGGTCTGGGGCCCTACGTTGTGACAAGAGCGTCCGGCAGCGGGAGGGTGCAGAGGAAGCACCGAAACGGGAGCAGGAGGTGCCCGTGTTGAGCGCGTGTCTGGGCCTGCACTGAGGCAGTTTGATCTCTCAGCCAGTGACCCCTCCCCAGCAGAGCACGGGGGGGTGGCTCAGAAAGAGGAGAGAAGCCTCGTGGGTTGAAACACAAACAGAATTAATGAAATAGCGCAGCTAGTACAAGCACTGACATCAAGCACGTAAGCTTATACTCAGCCTGGTCCTCAGGAGTACCCGTGGGAGCGGCAGGTGAGCAGGAGGAGGCCCAGGAAAGGGACCCCCCCTCAGCCCACCTCCCCCTGAACAGGGAGCTGAGGTGAGTGGTGCGGGGACACCCTTGTCACCAGCGTGGTCAGCGCCCTGACCCGAGCTCCTGCTGACAGGACCACTCACGGCCTGTCCTCCATGGCCAGCCTGCCATCCCGTGACAGGGAAACCGGGACAGCGGGCTGACCTAACCCTCACACACCCACCTCTGCTTGCAGTTGAGCAGGTTAAAGGGAAACTTCCAGCTTGTAAAGATCTCCTGTGAGGGAGAAGAAAGTCTTGGTGTTGGTTTTTATTTTCTGAATTGTAGAAATATAGGAACGCCCCTCTCTGTAGTCAGGACAAGAAGCTATTCGCTCAAATTTCAGCATGGAGATTTAATTTAGATTTTAGAAAAGACCTTCCCAGCATGGGGATCGTCGGGCACTCTGGATTTTTGGAGTGACTGTGGAACCTCCATCACTGGGGCCTAGAAACTTACGCATCTGCTAGAGGATGATAATCACACTGCAGCCTGCCTTTGTGTCGGATCAGTACATGGGGGCAGACAAAGTGATCTCCTGAGGTGCCACTTACGCCCAGTTTCTTTTATTAGACCATATTTACTATCTTTAAAGCAATCTGAATTGCTACAGGAACAGCCTAAAACTTTTATTTCAGAGCTGGTAATCATCAGCTTGGTATCTGTTGTCCTAGGTAACTAAAGCTGGTTTTACCTGTTGTGATAATAATGGGTGATATTAACCATGACTAATTTCAGAAGTAGTAGCTTAATAATATCGATAGGAGGCACTGAGATTTTTCTAATATAAGGGAGTGTCACACTATGTCTATTCCACTTATAGACATTGTTCTAGTGTTTAAAGCACTACGCTGTTAGTGTTAGTAATTATTTAGAAGACATTTTGAAAAGTGTTATTTGCGTGACACCATTGCAAATGAAAGTGTTCCAAGGAGTAGTTTGCATAATATGATACTTGAATCTCTTATATTCTGAAATAATTAATTTCAACACATATTTTAATATAATATTTTATAAATAACTGTCCTTGGGCAAATGCAGTAGAACGTTGTATGTGGAAACATTTTAACATACATAATGAGTGTATCTGGTTCTCCTTTTCTCTGTATACAGATTTAGTTTGCAGAATAAGTATTTGTAGAAATTTTCTTATAGTTTTTGTCAGCTAGCAGAGCCATTTTCAAAAATAATCAGCAGTTTGCTGAAAGGATTTTTTAAACCCACTTGATTAGGAAGAAGAGTGCAGTTCTGGGCTAAGCAGGGCCTACAAAAAGCCTTGAGTTACAGAACTGCGTAAGTGAGCAACACGGATTCATAGTGACCTAAGTGAGAGAGATAATAGGATTAGATCTTGTTTAACACTTCCTAAGTTAGAAAGCAGTGAATTAATTTTGAGTTTATTACTGATTCTTTACACCCAAAAAATCTCCCTATGCTAAATTAATATTTAGGGGAAAATTCTGAAGAACTGAAAACAAATTTATTGTAACATGAGGTCCAAAACCTGAAGTCCAAGTAGATTCACATTTTGCTCTTTGCTTGCTAATGTGCAATACATTATATGTCTGATCCTTGGATCTAGCAGCAAAATGACCTTTTCAGGGCTCATTTTTTTTTTCTCATTTTTGATTTGTTCAAGGGAAATTACAGACGACTGGTATTTGGTTTCCAAAAGGGATACATAAAAACTTGACCTTTTGGAACTGTTATTTTTTGGGATGTGTACACTGTATTTTAAGTATGTCTTAGCTGTTGTTTGCTGGACTATGTCTAGTTTAAATAGGCCTTCATTTTATTCAGTATAAAGCTAGGACAAGAAGTAGAACTCCTCTCATTTTTTTCCCATGGCAGACCTTTGCACACACCTGAGGGCATTTTTTCTTCAGGCTATTTTAAAAGAAAGTGTCATGGAACAGGTCCTGGTATCTTAGGAAAGTTCTTGCAGAGCGTGTTTTGTAGGGCAAATAGCCTGTTGTCCTGTGTCCATCATTGTAGTATCTCGTTACTTTCCACTTAACAGAGTGAGAAATAAGGTATGGGGAAAGCAAGCAAGTGAGATTATATATTTATGAAGTTCAAGATGAAAAGAATAAATTAATCCAGATTGTCAGACTCCTACTGTCTCAAGGAGGGTTATTCCTGCTGCTTGGTTTCCTAACCCAACTTCTATCCATCTATTGAAGCCACTACATCTCCGGCAGTCATGGAATGGTGAGCTTGTTTCACCTAAAAACCAGCAAAATATTTTAATGACTGTGATATACCTTTCCAGTGAAATCATCCGATTTGGAAGTTAACCAAGTCAAATAGGTTATTCAAAATGTAAATGAGAAATTGCTCTCCTTTCCAGCTATGTAAATAGCTAGTTTAATTCAAAGAGAGATGTAACACCAAGAGTAACAGAGTAACAATGAGAAAAGTTACAGAGAAGGCAATCCTTTTCATGTGCAAATTAAAGCAAATAATCAGAGCTTCATTAAAATATCACTATAATTCAGTTTGAGAATGAGAATTTAAGATTTTTGAAGAGAATTAAGTTATATTTCTAACGAAAGTGCCTGTGGTCCATTCAGATCTCTGTAGTAACTGAAACCCATTTAAGTGGATTCTGTTGTTTAGCTATGTGATAAATCTCAAGAATATGTGATAAATGACTGATAAATACAGTTTCTTTGTTCTTGCAGGGCTGTCCATCTACATGTACTTTTAATTTTATTGACTCTTGGACTTTGTCATACGCAATGTGATCAGAAATTACTCAATGCAACTCTCCATGAGGTTTTGACAATTTCCCTCATTGCAAACACTTTTCCTATAAAACTCAGATTTAATACCTAGCATTGTTACCACTTTTGTTGTAGCCTTTGGTGCTATCCACATCAGCAGTTCACGGCACAGAAAGAGGAGAGAAGATGACCAAGCTGTAACTGCAGAAAAGTCACAGCTGGGTGATGGATAAGCAGAACAGGCATTTCAGATTAGACATTTGGAAATCTTTTCACTAGGAGAGTAGTACAGGACTGAACTGGGCTGCAGTGGCCTTAGATATTGTAGAATTACCATTCTTCTTTGTTTTGAAGGTACAGTATTGGTAGTTATCTGATCTTGGACAAAACAAACAAACAAACAAACAACAACAAAAAGTCTAAGATGTGAAGGAGGGAAGCCTAGGCAGTTGTTGCTGTTGTTAAATTAATAGGCATGCTTTCAACTGCCATATCCCTTCTTATTGCTGAAATAGTGCACTGAGACTGCCTGGCTCTAAACAGTCAAAAATAAAACTTTTTAGTCTGGTGGTTAAAAGTCTTCCTAGCATTTTTTTCAAGTGTTTGCCACCTCTTATCCTTACCCTATCTGTCAAGCTGTCTGATGAGCTTGGGCATGCACACTAGCAAAAATGCCTGTGCAAGCACACACTAACATGTACCTTGCTTGCCAGTGTGGGCTAAAGTGCCCATAAAGGTGCCAACATTAACAGAAAGAATTTTGAAAGGATTTTTCCTGTTCATCCTATTGTAGGACTAAAATGGTCTCGTGCTTTTCTAACATATCAGTCCTTCAAAAATGTCTGTTACTATCTTTCAAAAAGAAAGTACTTGTGTCCTAGTTCCTAACATTTCATGTACTTTATTTGGGTTTTTTTCAGTTAAAGCTTTTCTAGGACAGTTATGTTGGAAGGTGAAGAGAAGAGCATAGAAAAAGCAGTGCTAGTCAGAAAAACTGTATCTTATTCCACATGAGAAACCTAATCTTTAATTAAATAAATAAATAAAATAAAAATAGTCCTCTAAATAGGAAAAAGAAGCAAAATGGTAACACTTCCTAAAATACAAAAGATTTGAAACATGTCAGCCTAGTATTTCTGCAGTGTTGTGATCTGTTAATGTGAAATCATCATAACACATATTTTGCATTGAGTGTTTTCTTGTACATTAATAAAATATGGGCGATAAAATATTTTGAAAGTCTACATGTTATCAACCAAAAAAAACCACAACAACCCAAACCATTTCTACTTAAATAAGAACATTGCAAGTAATACATTTGCTTATAGAAGATTATACAAGATGCCATGGAACATTTTAGTTCACTCCAAACTGTGTTGCTCAGAGAAGTGCCCCACATGAGAATTTTTTTGCAATTAATGGTAAAATTGAATTTTGTACCCAGGCAAATACTTTTCTGTGATACACTTCTAGATGGGGAAGCAGGTCCTATTTCAAAGGTACTTACTTGACTAGCACACCAAAACTCAAAAATCAACGTAATTATGGGTGAAGATGTTTACGTGTCCATGCAGAATCAGTTTAAATGTGTTTTTCCATGACAAGGAACTAATTAAGCCAAAGTGGTTGGTTTTTAATTAAATGCTCTCAAATTATTTGGGTTTTGAGTGAGAAATTATAGTATCCTAACATCTTGCTGTTCTTCACTGAGGACAAATACAATTCTATGCTTTACAAGAAAGACTCTTCAATAGGCTGTAAATTAATACTTTGAAATCGCTGCAAAATAAGACGCCTAAAAAATCAGTCTTGTCAATATTGTTGTGCTTCAAGAGATTTAAAGTTATATTGACCTTGGAATCAGTTGTCTACTCAGTTAGATAAATGCTCATTGAATTTCTCTGTCCTTTTTTGAATTTCCCAAAGTTTGAATGGAATCTTTAGAAAAGTGCTTAATTCTGATTAGTGTAGGTGAACTGTATTATAAAATATTCAAATATTACATGTTAATAATATCCATTTATTCTTTGTCTCCAAGTACATATCTCTAATTACTGAAGAAGTACGTATTTAATTTTTGTTTGTGTGATTTTAAGTGCAGTTTTTTTAATACAAGTATCACTAGCATAGTTTCACTTTCCACTATCCCATGTTTATTCTGCCTCAGCTATGATGAAATCTGTGTATTTTTTTTTAATCTCTTTGACTGCTGACAAAAAGGTAGGGAAGAGTTTTTTTACTCTTCTCATAATATCCATGTTCAGAAAGTTTCCCTGTTTCTTGGCCTATGGCTGAATTATGGGAATTTCCCCATTCCAACCACAAAACTGATTTTAAACATCATAATCTCATCCTCTACTTCTCCTCATTTTATCTTATTTTTCCTATTGTGCAACTTACGGAGAGCTTTAAAATGCTGAACAGAAAGAAGCAGTATTTTAAACAGAGCACTTTTATTTGATGTGCAAGTGTTTAGCTGCCGAATTCAGCAGTACTTCATGAACAGCCAAAAATTGTAAAGTTTTCATTCTTGTTTACAGAGGTAATTAAGATAAAACTCTTCGTAGTACTCTCCTCAAATGGCAGAATATCAAAATTACAATGACTACCCTGTGAATGAAAAGGTTTTACTGAATGCAAGACCAAGAGCAGAGGGGAAGAAAACTGCTAGCCTTAAAAAATGGAGAATAGATAAAATGTGTATCCCTTTATAAATATTTGAAGTAATTATTTGTTCATTTGGAGCATAGGTTGTTCTGCTCATTTAAATATTTTCCCCAAGCAATTCTGTTTGTTTAAAACAATGTTTGATTTCCCATTAAGAAGGAAGCATTTGCCAAAGCTCTGTAGGTTTACAATACTGTAATGAGTTCCATATGGGAGGACTGCTCTAATAACATTGTTTTCTTTAATTTTTGTTACTTTAGGAAGAAAAGGAGCTGGGTGTAGTAATTTTAGCACGTAGTGACTCAGTATTTTATGCTTTAAATTTTTGTAGTCTTTGTCAAGTTGTTGGTGGGTCATAGTTTTTCTTTCTGGCTGTAAAATCATAAATATATTGTAATGATGCAAATCAGTGCTGATGTAAATCAATATAAAGAGACCATCAGGTTCATTTTTAAAATAAGAGTTAAAAACATATTTTTTAAGCATCTAGATAGTCACACTAAGCTTTTATTTATTCTGGATATAAACCATAAGGTTTCACCCACAGACATCAATTATCTTTTTAGTATGATACACCGGGAGCCCATTTGCACAGGGGCTTACTGACAACTACACTGCATGTTTATAAAAACCAGGCCTTGGGAATGTACTGGGTATTAGGAGACTACTGTACTGTTTTGATTTTACTGCTATGAGTGCTTCTTTGGATTTCTATGGACAATCTTAAAATGCAAGGCAAGAAAAAAAACATGAGAAGTATTACTAAACGAGCTTCTTGCTTTGTAACAGACCTTAAATCAAGAGTGTATATTAGTAAGCTGCCAGCAAATATTTGCTTGCATGGCTTTTATTATTTCAAAGGCTTTTATGAACAGTACGTCACAGTGCTAGTGTCATTTACATTCAAATACCACTTTCTAATGTTTTCTAATAGGGACAAAAATGCTACAAAAATGAAACATCTTTTCTAATGTAACATTTGTGCAAGCATTTTGTCTTTTCAAGATGCTGTGACATCCTGTTCAGTTGAAGGGACACACAACTTTGATTGCACGACTCACTCACTTTAAATGTTTAATAATGCTTTTGTTAGTTGCACTGAACCAATGAAGTAAGATCTGTATTATCTAGTGCTGGTCATCATTTTTATTCATCATGGTTTAATAAGCATTATAATTACAGCTTGAGGAATAAATAAGAGTTAGCTTTGTGGTTTTGCTTGGGACTTGTGTGCACACTGGTATGATTGGAAGGGATTATACAAACTCTGTGAGCATAGCTGTTCATATTCAAAGACATTGATGCAGGCTTCCCAACCCTGACACATTATTCTTCATATATAAGTAACTTCAGAAAAGATTCTGTGTGAAATTGGGTCCTGACACTATTAACTCCATCTGGCTTAGTAGTGAAGTATGAAAATTTGAAGGCCAAGTGGACTTGTTCTTGGCAGGTTCCCTAATGTATGCATTATGAGTGGAATTAGAGTTCAACTATTTTTACGAACTGTTTCCCATATTTGCTTACAGCTTGCACAAATAACAAAGTTATTTAGAATGAACAGTCAGTTAGGGAAGCTTTCATTTAGATATTTCATCAGAGTTCAAGCTGAAAGACCATTTGTAGACAACATAAGCCCTCTGGGCTCAGTTCTCAAGTAAATATAGATGATGATAATTTAGTATAATGTTCTTCCTTTAATATTACAAATATGACTATTTGCATGCTATTTACATTCTTATGTTTTAATGGGAGGTATAGTAGGGCAGAGTAATATCTGGTGCATTTTTTAATGTTTTGTTAAAACATCATTTTTTCCTCATCAGCAACTTATGCGGGAGCGACAGCAGATGGCCAGCCGCCCCTTTGCTTCTGTCGATGTAGCACTGGAAGTAGGAGCTGAGCAAACAGACTTTCTACGAGGGCCATTAGAGGTAGGAACAGTGGTGTTGACAAGGGACCATTGTGATTTGCATATTTATATTGCTAGTCTCATCTGCATCTGCTTCTGAAACCAAGCAGCGTCTGATTACCTGGAGCTGACAAGTCTCAGCTACATATGTTATGCCATTTTCAAGGCACAGAGTTTTAATAGCATGACATAAGCTGTAACAAAAGCCACTGGAGAATCTATTAGCTTGGGCTGGAGTGACAGTCAGCTCACCTGGCAGTCGTTTCTTGATGGATGTGAGCTGAAGGAATGCGAGATGCAGGCATTAAGGAGGGAGAAAACCTCATGCTTGGTCCTTTGAGTGCACAGTGCCACCTAGTTAACATCTATCTTAATTAAGAGAGATTACAGCAAACAAACAAACAAAGAAATAAGTAAACCAGCTGTGAGTTGAATTTCAGTGTTGTGTTTTATACGTGAAGATTTAAAGAATACAGAGGATACTGCATATTTTAGTGTGTAGATAATGGCTACATTACTGCATTCTTTTATTGTAATTGCAGTACCTTGGAAAAGAAATAATAATATGCAAGGCAATGTGATATTGGAATAGTGTAATAATGCATGAAATCGATTCTGGAACACACACCTGAAAATAGAGGGAGAATTACAATATGTGGATAATAATGAATATCTAATCTAAGTTGGGCTTTTGGTAGATGGTAATCCTCTATTCCTTTACTTTTATTTACAATATTGTGTTTACAGTTACTACTTTATCTTATTTATGGTGGGACCTGGGAATGAGGCATGATAGCTCTGAAATCTTTCAAGATTGTACCTTTCTTTTCACTGCTGCCAGTTTCTCATAAATTCAAAGCTTCTCTTACTTTTCTCAACAGCCTCTTTCAATGGAAGATTAAATACACTCTGTCAAATCCCTAAGGTTCATGGGGAAGTGAGCAATGTGAAAAACAGATTCATAGCAGAAAGAAAAAGAATCAACTCTTGAGTACTTATCAAATTGAGGTGCTCAGTCCTGCTTCTGTATAGGAAGCAATCACAGTTGTTCTTGCTGCCATAATTTAAATACTTGGAATAGATAGTGAAATTCAACAACATATCTGTTTGAAGAAGCGTTGTTTTTTTTCTGACTAAATATTAGAACCCCCACATTCTTCACCAATATCACCATATTTCTGTCACCTTTTATCTTGGAACAGACCTCTCCAGCTTCTCAGGCTAAGGACACATTACACTGTAGTTAAAAGTTCAACATTTTTTAAAATGTGACTTCATTGTTTCTGTACTGGTATCTGGGATAATTTTCTGTGTTGTCTTTTCAGAGGGAGGCAATGAGTGGGAGCTGAGACATCCAAACTCTAATTCTGTACATACTGATTATTTAATTACACTTTAGAAGTAAACATCACAAGTTAATTGCCACATTTTCTTTACTCTTATATTTTATTTTGCACTAAAAGAGGTAGATGCTAAAATACTTTAATTATATTTTACAGTTTTTATTAGCTTTTTCTTCCTAGCCTAGCATTTTCTAGTAAATGTTTGGTATTCAGTGTCCAGCATGTTTTTTTTCCTAATACATAGTTACACGGAATGAAGTCCATTCAGAGTTTCCATGGAATTACAATGTACTGATCTATATCAAAACAAAGCATTGTGCTGGGGAATAAGTGAATGTGATTCAGGTTATTGATTCTGAAGAAAGAGCTATACCAAGCTTCTATTCCTGGTCTATTCTGTTTGCAAAAGGACACTAAAATTTATGGTTGCCATTCTTATCTTCATTCTCAGCTCTCTTTTGGACTGAAGAGAATTTGGGTCACACATGTATATCCAATACTTAAAACAGTAGGATAGCATGAAGTAGCTGCAAATTTATTTTGTTAAGTTAGAATAATTAAAGATATTTTAATAATTCTGTGATATCTGATGCCCATTGTGATCTTCTAAAGTTAAAGATCTCTTGGAAAAATGAACTATATGCAGTAACTGTCTTTGAAATGTTCCACCAGCGTTGCAGAGATCTTGCACTGATACACCAGGAGTTCCAGTTTTAACGGTGGTGTATTGCATCCCCTCACCTCGAACTTCTATTGACATTGTAATCATTCCAGCACTTCCAATGACGTTGTATTGATCCACAGGTCCTTTGGGCACAGTGTAATGTCACTGTTCCAAATATTACTGCAAGTCTCCCATTCAGCTGCATAGTAAACTTCATTAGTCATCTGGCTTACATGATGGTGGTTTAGTACAGCTGGTGTTCTAGATTAATACTGATGGTCTGGTCCATGTCAATATTAATGTGACTGTCTGCATGTTAATTCCAATATGCCATTGGGTTGGCTTCTGGTTTATTGTTTGCATGGGGTTTTTTTTAATATCCAGAATAACTGTTTCACTGTAGAGGTTTAGTTTGCAATAGTAAGGAACTTTTTGCCCACAACTTGGAAAGCATATCTAAAATAATGAGAGAATAGATACTGTACTTAAAATTATTGCTTAGGTTAGATATTTACATTACAACTGATAATATTTGGATCTATTTTCCATCAGCAGCAATTTGTGACAGATTAAAATAAAATGCTGAAAACATTATAGAAGACAGTGGAATCTCTGTTCTTTTGGGCTCTCTTTTTGCTTTGGAGGGTTTACCGGCCAGTCTTTCTTAATGTTTTACCAACAAAATGACATTATCTTTACTTTGACTCATTCAAAATACTTCAGTCTGCATCATGTTTCTCGTTTTGCCTGCTCTTTGAGTGGGTTTTCAAGCACTGGCAGTAGCCTTTGCTCTTCCCAATTTAAACCATAGCATTCACCAATCTTGCCTCTTCAGGCTGCCTTTCTGTGTAGCTAATTCACAATATTACATTAAAAAGTCTCATCTTGGCCTTGCATCAACTATTAAATATCTTATTGTCATCTTAAACTTAATGCAGAAGAAATAAAACTTGTTTTTTCCCTTGCCCTCTTTCCTTCTTGACATCATGTTAACCACAATCTTGCTAATGACACTGATAGCATAGTAGTATCCTAGTTCTAAATGAAATACCTACTCCTGCTGTGGCATCACATTCATGATACTAATCTTGTGCACAATTATCCACGCCAGCCCTTGTCTGTATCTTCATCTACTTCCATTGCAATTGCCATTTTCATACTTGGAAGTGATGAAATCTGCATGAATTGATGAAATGTGCATGAGCTCTTACAAGGGAAGCTGAGACTGGAGGAAGGTCAACCCTCACTCTTCCTCCTACCTCTTGGGAAGAATAAGAGTAGCGTAAAGTTACTCTGGTGGAGGAGAGGAAGGGAAGTCTGGAAGGCAGTGAACCTCTGCATCCCAAGAGGGGAACAGGCAAAGGGACTACAGTGAAGTGGCCAGTGTTTCAGGGGAGGGAAAAGAAGAGGAAGAATTCCTAAGGTCCCCTGGTTAGCAGTTGCACATAGCAGTCTATTAGGAAACAGAGTAAGAAAAGTCCAGAAGCACCTTGTTCAGAGAGTCTGAGAATATTGTGGTATTTTGTGATACCACCACAACTTTTTCAATATGAGAATCATAAAAAATTAAAGTAGGATCATAGATCAATAGATACAATTCTTCTTGGCATCCAGTGCCCTCAGTGTTAAAATGTTTTTTATTCCTGTCATTTCTTCTTTCTAGACATCTAAGACATTTCCAGACTTAGTTACTTTTTGCTGCTCAGTATATCCCTAAAACTAAGTAATTTAGCCTGTCTTCATATTCTAAATGTCCTTTAGGCAGCAATTTTTCCCCAAAATATAAATCACTTTTGAAGAGTCATTTCCACTGTGCTGCTGACAGTAATTGTAGTTAATCTGTATGTTAAATGAAAAGTAATAAAAATGTTTTTTCTGTCCTGCTTTGCCTAACTTCTGGGTAGTTTTCAGTTCATTTAAAGCCCATGGTTTTGTTGTTGTTGTTGTTGCTGTTTTTTCTTTTGGAGGAGGGCCAGATTCTTTAGACCTGTGAGATAAGTTGGACAGGACTGTATGTAATGTATGGTTATGTTAAATCTTTGGACAGCAGCATCTACTGGAGCAAAGGCAGATGTGCTATAGCCTGCATAAGAACCAAGGACAGATTTGCTCTATTTGCTTTTTTTTTTCATTTTCTTTAGTATGTGCTGTAAGAATTATTTCTGCAGAAAATAGGCACTAAATCTTTCATTTTTCCATCAAGTTGCTGTGTTTCCCATAGAATTGTCACAGATGTTAGGCTGTTCTCTATTTCTGACAAGGTAAAATAATCTCAAGAATTCTGAATTTCAAATAAAATCTAGCTTTGTTTCTCTAGAAAGCAGGAAGAAATATTGATGGTACATTAAATAAGTTTTGAATTTCAGGCATTTCTGATAAACATGAAGCAAAGATCAGCCATCACTTCTTATTTATTGGAGTAAAAGAATTGGAATGGAGTACACCAGTAGCTATCATTATACCTACAGTGGCTACTGGAAATCAGAGTGACTTGTTAAAACATTAAAATCCTGTACCAGAGGTTTGTGGGATTTAGGTAACTGAAGTTTATAGTAATAAGCTGTGTTGCTGCTTTCTCCTGCCAATAAGATGTCAAGACTTTTTACCTTCCTTTACAAATAAATCTGGTTAACTCCAGTTCATTTTCTTGTTTAATTTGAATAATTAAGTGAGTAATTTTGAAATGGCAACCTAAGCATACTTCATTGTTTTGTACAAAACAAAACCACTTGTATGTTTCAGCAGCATTAGACCTGCATTATTTTGATGACATAATGTCTAATACAAAGGAACAAACTCTTCCTAGCTCTTTTATACAGGTCATCAGACTTGATATTTTCAGTTCCTAATTTCAGTCTCAGTGTCAGAGGATAAATTCAGCCCCCTTGTATGAAAGTAACAGTTCATTGAAGAGAATGATGACATTCTCCCTAGAACGATCATCTTGTTTTCAGTGACCATAAAAGCAATGTATATTGGGCAACAGGAGCTGTCAAAGACCAGTGCATTATAATTGCACTTTTTGCTTACTTAAAAAGTCATGCTGTATAATTTAGGAAGTTGCAGGTGTTGCTCATGCAAGCTTATTCGGGATCTGAACTCTGGGAACTTCAAAGAATATATTAGTATATAATTTTTATCATTTATTGTAATTTTTGCTTAAAATATTATAAAATATCATTATTGTTAAAGTGGGATCACTAGACAGAATCCCACACTACCTCGTGGGAAAACAAGACATTCACCTGGATGGGGAAGAATAGTTTCAGTCACTAATCCATATTTCTATCTCTGTCATGGTTAGTGCTGAGGAAGGTGTAATGCCAAACGAAGCATACAGCCTGAGAGCCAGTGCAGCCACAATCACATGGAATAAATTGAAAGTTGCACTGAACGATTCCAGTGACTACAAAAGCTGTAGCTGGACTCAAGGGAGCAGAAACATAGTTTAGAGACACCTACCTTGTTAGTTTTTTCCAGTGTCATTCAGAAGCTATGGTCACATTATGTCTCTTGTAACCTGCCCTTTGGAAGGCTTCGCATGTGTATGTGAGGAGCTGGTGTTTTTAGAACTCTCATCCTGTAGTTTAATTGTAATTTTTCTAACTATGACTTTTCTTTCCTAGCAAAGTTGGGGTTTTTCTACCATTTGCTATTTCCAAGTTTGGATTATCCATATTGCCCATATGTTATGTCTGTAAGCCAAGCTCTGCTTGGCATTGGAAAAGGCTTTGCTAAGTCCTGTGTCTTGTCTGTGGCACTGCAGCTCAAAGAGGACCAGAGCAGAGAAAATCCAGATGAGAACAATGTGAGCAATCAGAGACTTAGAAAATACAACTGCAAGGAAAAGTCAAGGAAAGTGGAGTAGACTATTCAAAGGAGTCAAAATAATAACTTTCAAATATGCAAAAGGTTAGTAGCAATCAGGAGGGTAACAGTCTTTGCTTTGCATGCACTGTAGAGAGAAGAGGTGTAATGGACTTAAATTGTAGTAGAGGAGATTTAGGCTGGATATCAGGAAAAACTTCTCATAATAAAGCTGAATCACTGGAAGCAATTGCCTGGGGAGGTGATGGAATGTCTTTTATTGGAAGCTTTTAAGAACAGGTTAGACAAACATTTCTCAGGTACCATGTACTGATAGATCTGTCTTCACTGTTATTCTGATTGCCACCTAGCTCTTCCTTCTGCATAGTCTCTGAAAATTTTCCATTTCTGTTTTTTGAACAACTTAATGACCTTCACTGCACTATTAGTTTTCTGTTACTGAATATTCCTGACCCTTCACTTTTGCTGTTATCTTCATTGATTTACATCCTGTTTTCTTGCACGATCAGAAACTGTTAAGTCATCTCTGAGCCCAGTCTCTCTATGACAGCAGGTCTGCCTAACATTATCTCCAATCCATTCTGCAATAGCTTCAATATTCTCCTTGAAGTCTGTATTCATGATGTAATTATTTTTTATCTTAACCAATGCATTACTGTTTTCATAGCCTTCCAAAATCCATGCATCCTGCACTACTAGATTGCAGAGAAATGTAGTTAGATGGTACACCTGACACTGAAGAGAAGAATCTATATTGGATCACATTTTCTGTTCTTCTATATTACTCAAAGATCATGCTAAATTTGCTGTCCACTGCCTCAAGAACTCCATTATCTTGTGCTACACCTTGACCTTGATGGCTCACTGCATTCTTCTCTGCCCACTCCATCAGTCGTGTTCATCTGGAAAACTTTCTCCTAAACTATTGAGTCACTTTATTTTAAATCCTACCTTCAAATATATTCTTTTTCTTCTTTGCAAATGATTGATTCACCTTGGGTATCGTCTTGCCATACCAAGTGTGAGGGATGTTCTGTTATAGGAAAAAATCACATTTGGTAGTTCTTCCGTTAGAGAAAAGCATTTACTTCAAAGCATTGTTGTTTTGTCCCTACAATAACTCCTTCCTCATATAGTGAACAGTTTTTCATTAAATAAGAATTTTTGCTTTCACACTATTTAATTCCTCATTCAGTGGTCATATAAAACAGTGTAGCTCTGCGCAATTAAATATCTTTACATTTGCATAAGACTTTTGTTGCTTCTCTTTAAATTTACATCTAACAATGTCTGAATGTCTGAGCCTGTGATTCAGAACAAATACATAATCTAGTTGGTCATGCATAATGGTCACCCCATGATTTTTTGTGTGTTGTGTATACTAACTCCATTCAATGTAAAGTGTACAGATGTTCCATTCCTTGCACAGGATCAGGTTAATAATATTTTAAGATTTCTAAGTAATAGTTTTCTCCATCATAAGGGAAATCTAAAAATAGTCTGAGAAATGCTGCCTGGAATAAGCCATATCATTTTTTCATATAGACAATTTTGTGTGTGTGTGTTTATTGCTAAAATACATATTAGAACCTCAGAACTTGTTGATGTTTTGACAGAGTCCTCAAAGAAAGGTTTTAGAAATTCTAGATTGGTTCTGGAATGTGTTCAGTCTCTAAATTTACAGAAAACACATTTTTAATCCCTACATTCTCCTTTTACTTCCTTATTTCTGTTGAGTTAAATTACTCTCATGGGCAACCAGATATTGTAAGAATGCCTTAAACATGATGTATAGGACATTTGTCTACGTGCAGGTTAATGTCCTAATATTTCATACTAAAAAGAGAGCAAAGCTTCTGCCTAATAGCTTATGAGGTATAGGATCTGTGAATTCAGAGTTCATTCTGAAAACCTGACTTTGTTCAGGTCTTTTTGGTAAGAATGTGTCTGTCCACTTCACAAAATTTATTTGGCATGTGTACTGCATAATCAGATGACTGTAGAAATTGTTTAGATAGAAAAATATGAGTTGTGTTGAACAAGATTGCCAACAAATTTCATGCTTAGTTGGAACAATTAGCAGGAATTTTGGCTGGTTAGCTAAATGTAGGTGTTTCAGCAGTATTGGCATGCTCTGGATAAAAATTGTTAAATTATTGTATTACACATAGTTGCAAGTTGAAAGTATCAAAATAAATATTCTGATTGTTTTCAAGCAGTAGTGTTTAGATGTGTCTGTAAATGTTATCAGTAATTACACTGTACATGTCCTATTGTCATTAAAATTAAAAAAAAAAACAACAAAAAAACAACAAAACAATTATCCAAACATCTTATTCCATAGAGTAGGTAGCATCCACTGAACTTTTGTACCTAAACTATATACAAATGTGTGTGTGTGTGTGTGTCTGCCTCTAGGATTATCTTGGAACAAGGCTTGCTCACAAGAGTCTTGCCTTTGGATAGCAAATCCACAATGACATTTTTTCAGGATAGTTTAAAATGAATATACCAAGGCATAGAAATAATTATGTTATCCAGATAAATTAAAAGCACATAGATTGAATTTTTTTTTTGTTTGACTGACTGGACCTTTCTGTGCACCTGATGTGTATATGCCATTCTCTGACCAGCTGCTCTTTCTAGTTATATGTATTTTCTTAGTATTTCTTTTGGGTTTAGATCAAAAGGTGTTTTTTTAATCTTTAAAGTAGGACATTTCTTTCTTTAAAAAGAAGGGAGAAGAATAGATACAGAATCTATAGTCTTTCATCAGCTATTTCCCATGTTTTCAGGTGGAGCTGGCTACTGTAGTGTTGCTTGATACTTGGCAACTTGTAGTCTGTGGCTTTGCTTCAGGCACTTTACCTGCTGTTTCCTAGCTCTGTGCTTGAGTTTCAGTCCTTCCTGCCAACAGCAATATATATTGAAACTGAGCAGACAGGAGACAAAAGCCTTTGCTTTTCTTCACAGAACTTGACAACCTGCATGTATTGTTAGGTAATGTATATAGGTTATGCCCGTTTTCACTGAAGTTTTATCATTCTGTCACTTCTGTTGAACTAAATTCAAGTCTGAAGTGAATCTGAGTTCCTTGTGTAGAAGACAGTGCACTTGCCCTGGACAGCAGATGCCTAAACCTCACCTAAGCTTCAGAGAATTACCCAATTTCCTTACTTGCCAAGACATTTCAGCCCATCAGGCATTTTCCTATTTGGTCTATGGACTTGGCTTTCAGAGAGTTATTAGCTAAGCTTTACCTGAGTTCATGCAAAATGAATGAAATATTATGTTTGGTCAGGATTATAACTAAACTAATTTTGAAGATGGCAGCCTTTTGCACAATAAAATAGTGAGAGTAGCATTTGCCCGTGAGCTAAGAAAGCACTGGTCCTGAGAGGGACTGTATCTACACAGCCCCAGGCATCCTGAGGGAGAACACTTTTATTTCTACAGCTTCAAGAGTGGATTAATTGGGTGGCAAAAGGAGAACAAATTAGAGGGAACCTGACTGCATGGGTGACCTGGACTCTCTTCTGGAAGGGGGAAGATGTGAAATATTCCCTGTGGGCAAGATCCAGATCTCCAGAGTATGCTCTTTCCATCTTGGTCTAAGCTTGGTTCTGCCTGATGCACTTTGGGCATCATGGCTCTTGAATTTCTGGTTTCATGGTGGCTCATTTCCAGGATGCTGTAAAAACTTCCATGGACAATACCCATTGAAGTGAGAGCTAAGCACAGTGTGGTTGTGATCTAGCAACAGTTTAGAACCAGTTTGCCACTGTTTTGCAAAATAAATAGCTGAAGAAGGTTTAAAATAAGCTTATATATCCCAGATGTTTATCTTATTAGTGACTTTCTTTTACCTTTAATTATATGGAGATATAACAGCTCAAGATGAAGAGGAAGTAAGAGAACAAAAAAAATGTGGGACCCTGAAGAAAAGCAATAATTCTAAAGCAATGTGGGGCTGTAGAGGAAGATGCTTTGATGCTTTGGGACCAACAATTATATGTCTGTAAAATGCACAGAACACATATCCATAAAATAGCACAAAACTACTTCAATGTCTCCCCTAGTGTCATCTCTTCACTGAATAAGATGTTGAGGACATTTGGTTTTTGCTTTATATGTTTTGCCTTACATTTATGTGAAAGAGGCCCAAGTCAGTGAAACTTGTCTAGAATTTGGGGTAAATGATAGGGAAGTTTTTTAAATTCTACAAACCAAGTAATATTTCAGTGATATTATTGACCTAATCCTAAGGAATTTACGTCTCCTGTGATACTCTGAATTGTTTTGGGTTTTTTTTTACAAAAAATTCATTTGTACAAAAAAAAAAAAGGAAAAATGGTTGATCACAGACCTTTAGACAGTGTTTTACATGTGCCATCTGAGCCACTGAATTTCTTGAGGATAAGGTCTGAAACCTTGAATTTATATTCATTTGAAAGCCAGCACAGGAAGCAAAGGGTACATACAACATTTTTACAGCAATTTCTGCAATAGTTTCACTGCTGAGGTATACTCTGTTACTCTCTTTCAGGTAGTTTTTCAACAGGCGTAAAGTGTCCCAAGTATATCATAGACCTGTAGTCACCCTGAGAGGTAGAAATCGTAAAATCAACTCATTATCTTCCAGGATGTGGGGCAACAACTTGAAATCAACTGGCAAAGGCAGAAAGCATTATTCAGAAATTCTGTTTAATGAGAGCTGGGACTGCATGAGAAATTCAAAAGCTCTTCTATACAATGTGTTATATTGATTATTGTTTGGTACATCTGTGTAATTGTAGCATCTTCTGTATGCTTTCCAGGGCTCACCTCTACTTGCCCAGTTTTAAGTCCTACCAGCTTTTCTTCATCAGTGTGCAGATTTTCTTCAAGCACCATTCTGTTTCAGCATTATGATCACTAAGATAATTACACAACAAGCACTTCCGTCATTGTCTTATTCCTGTGACAAAAGCAATGGCATAGTCAGAGTCAACAGTAAGATCCCACCTTAGCTCTCCCCTCTGAAGACTAAACAAATCCTGTACTGACAGTCTTTGCTCCTGACTTCTAGGCCACCTACATCTTATTGTTTTGTTTACAAAGATACCACGGAAAGCTGAAAGTCTTGCTAAAGTCAAGGTTAACACCATCCACTGAGCCGGTCATACCATCACCAGAAGTAACCAGGTTGGTGTGGCAGACTTTGTCTTGCATAAATCCATGCTGGCTGTTCCTAGTGAAATTATTGTCCTTCATGTGCCAGGACAAGAATTTTAGGGGGATTTCCTCATAGTCTTCCCAAGGGAACAGGTTAGGCTGACCAATCTGAATTTTCCCAGATCTTCCTTCTTCCCTTTCTTAAAGATGTGTGCAACATGACCCTTTTTACAGAGATCAAGAACCTCCCCGGATCACCATAACCATTCAAAGATGATAGCATTTTGTTGATGGCATTGGTCAGTTCCCTCAGTATCCTATCTGGCCTCATGGACTTGTCTACATTGAGTATGATTGAGTGGTCCCCAGCTCCTTATTTCTCCGCTGTGGTTACTATATGTACTCTCTACTAACTCAACCAGATGAAAATCACTAACAAAAAACAAAATTTGTGTTGTGCAGGATCTCAGGCTTTTGTGTGTGTGTGTGTAATAAAGTTGGATATCAAGTTCTCACGTGAGTGAGAGCAGCTTTGAAGATAATGTAATCAAAGAACTGCTGTAAAGGCTCTTGGTTCAGTAGCAGCCTGAGTCAGAGTGGTCAGTGTATGCTATTTCTTGATGAGACGTATTTTTTTTAGTTTTTCTTCCTATGCCACCCCATATATTCCAGAACTTTTCCCCAACTTTTACATTTTAGTAGCTGCAGTGTGTACCTTTGTATACCCTTCTGCAGTGTTCTTTAAAGATTTATTTTAAATTTGAAGGTGCATGTGCAGTTAGTTACAAAATGCAGTTATGAGTTTGTGCTCATGTATGGTGAGATGAGTTGGGTTTTTTGAGGGTGGTTTTTTTTAGAGGCTTTGTGGAAAACTATGCACAAAGGTCAATGAAGATCCCACTCACAGGCTTTTACCTATCCTCAGCTTTGATCAATTAGCCAATTAGAAGCAGCAGCTGTAAAATCCTAGATTCAAATTAGCAACAAATTTGCAGGCTTTCCTGAAAAGGCTATGGTGTCATGCTGAGAGATGCTGAAGGTTGAACTTTCTGTGAGGAGCAATGGTTGACCACAAAAAAAAGCCTGGAAACTAGGTGAGTTGTAAAAGGAAAAGTCTCTCCTCTTCATTAATGCAGAGCGGCTTGTGTGGAGCTCAGGAAGGTTGAGGTGAACTGTTTTCTATGCTGTACAAAAGAAAAAATAGATTTACTGAAGGTAAATGAGAAAGATGTTTTTTCTCTCTAGGTCTGACTTTGTTTGCTTGATTTTTCTTTTGCCTTTCTTTGTAATGTGTCAATTGTGTTTTTCTTATATGTGTGTTCCAGCTGCACTTTTAAGAGAGCCCACTATTCAAAATCATCTCTCATTAGTGTGTTCTAGTACTTTTTTTGCTAGTGTTTTCTCTGAAGCCTACTAGGTAATCCAGTTAGATGTAGCTGTTCTTCCTATTTTCTTTTTTCTGGCAACTCTTTTTTTGTCATGACGAAGTTTCACTTAAATAGACAGTATGTTGTTTTTCGAATAGTTATGTTTATCTGACTAATTAAAAAAAATACTGCCATGTCATAAAGCTATTGTCTTCTTTCAGTGATTTATTGACACATTTTGGTTCTTGACTATGTATTTTAGGTTAATGGGTATGTTAACAACTATGATTGATACAGTTTATGCTATTCAGATGTTTGTATGTATCTTATTACTGGCTCTGGTTGTCATCTAGAGATTACTGAATTGTGCACTTCCAGGTACTGTACACCGAGTTTTCCCAAATATCTTTCTCCTAAACATGTTAGATCACTAAGCTATAGGAACAAGAGTGTCAATGTGGCAAAAAGATCCTCTAATTGCTTTCACAACACAGGTGGTCATGGAGTCTGAGCCTTTTTTCAGGAGTATCTTTCCAACCTGTTTTATGATTAGTCTTAGCAATCATTTTGTATTTGTTGTCATGTGACTAGCATTGCTTCTTTTTCATGTCTTCCAAAAAATAAGTCATATTAATAACAATTATTATGATGTACTAACTTACAGCTGTGAATAATGTAATGTGGGTCCTAGTCCTAGAAACAAATTCACATGTAGAAGTGTGCTTCCAACTGTAGTCCACCTGACTTAAAAGTAAGTAGGCAGCAGCAGCAGTTAAGAATACTCATAAAATTTATTATGATCAATTTTAGAGCTAATTGCACCATAATAGAAATTACAAACAGAATTACTGGCATGATTATTGTATCTATCTTGGGGAGCAAACTATTTAGTACATGATATAAAACAGCTTTGGAAAGTGGCAAAGTGGTTACCTTTAGAAAGTGAGTCTAACATTGCATACAAATACTTAACACAGCAAAAGTAATGAATTATTTTGGATACAAGTTGAGAAACTGTCCTCTGTATATGAGCTGTTGTTATTAATGCAAAGCACTGATCTACTTCGATAGCTATTTTAATCTACAATAATTGTGATAAGGAATTTATTAAATGTTACTGTTGGTACCCTTTTCCTCAGAAGCTTCAGTGAAGGCAGCACATTAATAATTATAAGATACATAGTGAATCTTCTAAAATTTTATTCAGAAATTCGCTGTCACTAGTTTCATGCAATCAAAGCAACTTGAAGTCAATGTGACACAAGAAATGATACTCAACTGTCTCATCTCTAACGAATGACAGTAATTAGCCATATTTCAGGCAAAAGATAATATATCACAGATAAGAAAGTTCATATTTCATACAGTGCCCATTACCAGGTAACTTGCACCAAGTGATCTCTCACATTACAATCCTCTAAGTTTTTTTCTGTCACAGAATATTAAAATGATGCTTGTAAAGTGAGATTTAAGTCATAGGAAACTTTTGAAAATTGATGGCTTTAGGGAACAGTTGGCATTAGTATTTACTGTGAAAAAGGACTATCGGAATACTTGTGGGAATTGAAGAAAGCCTATGCATCCTTTTTTTCCCCACTGCTAATAAGCGAAGGGCAGTTTGGTTCACCCCATGTCATTTCCACAGTGACTCAAAAAGTAATAGCTTTGCCATTTTAAAAAGACTACAAATAAAACAATTGTTTTCAAGTATCTCATAATTCTTTGTTACTTATAAAGCCTGGTATGCATCACTGACCACATGATCTGGGGGCCTTGAAACAATCCATGACATGGGAATGAGGCTTCCCACATTAAATGGAATCTGGATCTTTCCCTTTCAATGTTACTGTGGTTCAGTAGCAAATAGCTGATTAATACCATAAGGTATTTTGTCCTGGTTTCTAAAACTATCTGGTAAATGAAAGGGTGAAAAGTTGTGAAATGGTGAGCAATGGAGTGAGTAAAAGCTGTGACCTAAGCTGAAACCTGCCTATTGCAGTAGCTGCAGAAACTTATCTATGTAACTATTGTAAAGTATCAGAAATTTAGAATGTAAATGTACCTACGGTTTATGCAAAGCATTCCTGTGTTTTCACAAAATGCACATAACTCAGGTGATTGAGAAAGGTGGAGTGTTTTGAGGGGAATGGTGGTAAGAAGGCTGTCGAGCAGCTGTTGTGGTGCTGGGAATATGCACACAAATGAGGTGTAATATGGGTGCAGGCAACTACTACAACGGGCTGTGAGCTTGAAAAAGGGGGGCACAAGTTTATGCCACCTTGTCTGGGACTAATAATCTCTGATGTTAAGACACAATGCACGCTTATTCGTGGGAAAACTGTAGCACTACTCTGACTTCTCATGTGAAAATGTAACTCTCAGTAGGTGTTGTGTTCCGCTTCTAGAAACTCAAGATCTAAAAGCAGAATTAAGGCATACCTGATTATATTCAATAGCATCTTACTGAAAAGTAGTCAGTGTGATGCCTGTGATTTTTACATGTGATTCTTTAACAATTCTTTGCTAGGAATTTCACTCTTGTATAGAATAAAGGGGAGAGACTATCAATGCTTTTAGCATTCTGAAATCCCTCAGTCTGTCTCCCTGATAAGATTTTTGTTACTGATTAAGGAGAAAACCCAAGTAACTTATTAAAAAAATGTATATTTTAAAATCTGTTTGCATAATCTATGAAGTATTTTCTAGTATTGAAGATTTATTATGGAAATTAATGTGGGAAATATAGTACTTCATAAATTACAGTACTACTTAGACAATGTATTTGAAAAGATCCATAGCTTTTCTTTAGCAGAATTTGCCATTGAGTCTTAGGTATTCATACATGTGACTGATTAAGATTGTGGTACTATTATATATATTACATGATTTGAGCACAGATCAAAATAAAAATGAGTGATTTCAAGGGAATGAAAGGCATTCTTTGTAGTGGAACAAACATTCCTATTGTATGAACACCAAAGTGTCCTTTTTGTGTTGTATGTTGAGAGAAAATCAATGCTCTTATACTTCGTGTTTTCTTCCTTATAAAGGAAGCAGAGTTACTGCTGTAGTAATGGTGAGGCCCAAACTGTTTTTGAAATGCTGACAGGGCTCCAGTTTATCTTGGTTTTAAGTGTCATAATTAACAAGGAGAGATTCTTCTAGTATTTGAGTCATTGTTATAATCTAAGTGGTATTTGAGGGGTATGGAGTCAGGCTTCCTGATGTGTGAATGTCCTGCTGATTTATAGTTTTGCATTATTTAAGTAGTAAATTGTGTATCATGCAGATGAGAACCTTTGAGGGAAAGCAAACATTATAAAAATTCAATATTTCAGTAGCCTTGTAGCTATTTGAAACAGTCTATTAGTAGTTGATATTTATTTTCACCTTCAAGTATAAAAATGCTTCTTATATATTAGGAGATATCAATCCTACTTTACACACAGGAAAACTGACAAACAGGAGTTGGAAACAAGCCCAGGTTTTTTTGCTCCCTATTCAGTCATCTGCTCATATTGGCCCTTTTTATCTTCAGTCTAGATATGGCTTTCAGCATAACAGAAGCTGTAACATATAACCCAGTAATTACTACAGCTTTTCCTAACAATACATGGCTTAACTAGAACTCATTCAGAAACATGTTGTCAATTTAAAAACACCAAATGAAGTCTTGGGGTAAATTTCTCCCAAAAGATTTTGCCACTGTAATTCCCATTCCTTTAGTAATTAATTTTTAGATGCCTGACTCAGAACTGAATCTAGAGCCGTGTGTGGAGCAGAGCCACCAGGGAATACTGAAAAAAGATGCCTTGTCAAAAGTTGCTAAAGCAGCCTACAAAAAGCTGCTTCTGTCAAGTCAGGATTCACTTCTAAAAATAGTCTTCTGGACTTAAGTGCTAGTGCTTCTGCTTTTAAAAATGGAGGGGGTGCTAGCTATTGCATTTGTACTTTGTACAGTAGTTCTGTGCCTCAGGCAATTGCCAATATAAGAGGTGGGTGTTACAGACCATCATGAACCAGCAGAGTTGAAGAATCGTTTCTATGACCTGAATATAAGGCTATGGGCTGCTCTTGCCATTTATTGTTGTAGCTGTGACCCTGCTATTGTAGAGAAAAGGCCTCTTGATCTCAGCAAGCTTGGTGGAAAAATTACCTGTGACCTAGACTGCTGTCCTTGGAGACAGAAGATATTGGGTATGGGTTTTCTAATCTTTGTGCCAGGCAGTGTCCAAGCCTTTAATCCAGTTGTGCTGATGTAATGTGGAGTTCAACAGTTGTCCTTTGAGGTAAAATCAAAAGTTTTGTCTCTCTCCCAAGTAACATTAACAATAGGACACACAATTGTACTTTGTTCTGGCCTAATTTATCCTGAATTTTTCATCGTTTTCATCGTTCAAACTTCAGCAGAGTAATGTTTACCTTGGTATTCTTGCATATGCTTATGTGAGACATAAACATTGATGCCATTAACTCTCTTTTTAGACTGCAGTAAATTCTGAATATGTAAAAGTTCCTCTGTGTGTGAGCAGGAACTTAACTGCCAGTAGAGTAATGCAGAAATTGGTTTGTTGGGTTTTTTGTTTTGTGTTTTATTTTGGTGTGGGGGGGTGGAACAACATATCTAAATTCTACACATTTTCAGTCGAGTCACAGTTGACCCTTTTGGGTCTGGATCTACAGTCTCTCAGTGGTTAATAATTTTCAGCTGTTTGATGGATCTCTTTAAAATAATGCATCAACCTGAGCTGTGGTAAATTTACGAGCCACTTAAGATTGTTTTGTCTTCATCTATCCAAGTGGTCTCAAGGTTTGGTACTTTTATTGGTACTTGCAGATTTTGATTTAATAGTTTTTAAAAGTTGTTCAGTAAAGCAAATAGATTTCTTTACACTGCAAACCTTGTTTTCCAGACCACAGAATGTTCTGGAGCTCTTTGAATGCAGTGCCATTCTCCATCTTTTGTCTTCCTTATTTGCACTAGACTGGAGCCAAAAGATAAAATCTGAGTTGATTGTGAACTTGTAGGATTTTTGTTAATGCTTCATGCTTGCTAAGGCTCTGGTCAAAAATGAACATAATATTAAAAATAATGTATAAAGCATCACTGTACCAATCTGTTACTGCTTCCCAGTTTCCCCTACACACTACACAGCTGTGTAGTAATACATACATCTTCTTTAAAGTTGTCCTGATTCATTATGTGTCTCAATGGTAAATAACAATTTCTTGCCGATCGATATTATTTATAATCTGAAAGCTTTATAGGAAAGGCTTTATTGCCATGTGATGGTTAAAATAATGGATTGCATGGAGTCAAATACCAGTTGCCATATGATGCCAATAGAAATACTGGTTGATACTTCATCACAAATGCCATTTATTATCACCTGCTTGTATTTTAATGTATATTACTTGGATCAATCAATTCTGGTGCTGAACTGAAAGTAAGACCCACTCATGTTTTTTCAGCCATGTGAGAATGCCTTGCAGCTTTTGGAATACTAGCTTTTTTGTTCTGATTTAATTGCAGATTCTTGTAGTTCTGAATTTGTACTGGTTTAAGATGCGATACAGACTTCAAACTACTAAAGTATGGCTGCCTTTCTTTATGAAAAATTCTTTCAAACAACTTGTTTTCAAAAGTGAAGCATTAAGTGTTTTTTACTAAGTTTACAACATCCTGGAGCTGGGGAGTTCTTTTTAAGTCTATTACACTGTTATCTTGATTTAGTAAGTATAGATAGTCTTTTTAACCTTCTAATTGTGTTTAGAACAAATTATAAACTCTTATTTGAGAAGATTTCCCTTCCATTCTCCGAAAAGGAAAAACTCAAATGCCATACTCTCCCCTGCCTTTTATTTGTCAAACACTTGCTGACAGGCTTGGGAGTAACCATTTGATTCCTGACAGCATAGGTGTGTGAGGTATTAGCTTAGGTAATGAAACTAGATTAAGAAGCTCCCATATTTGATTGCCTCTTCGTTTGTGTCAGTATAACTGTGGATCAACACATTAAAACACTGAAACAGTCTGGTTCAAAAGTAATACTCGAGGCAAAGGCTTATTTCTGTTACTACCAAACGCTCTTTGAAAATGGTCTGAATAACTCCTTATTTGACAAGATTTTTGAATTGAATTTTTAGAAGTTTCAGTTGTATATTTGCAATATCAAAGTGGTTTGGCCTTGCTCATCTGCATGCTGACAATAGTTTAGGGTGTTCCGAAACAGTCATGGAAAGAACAGGGTGACTTCCTAATGCTGGTCATCCTAAGCTATTCCTGGAAAATAAGAGCAAATGGATCTTGTAAATCCAGTTAAATGTTCTCAGAGAGGGAAATATCAGACTTGCAGAAAATAATAATTTTTGAGTCAAACTTTCTGCTATTAGTCTGACTTGAAGCTAAAGTTAAAGTACTCCCTCACTTATGAAAATTTTTTTGTGAAATCTAATAAACAGCAATGCTACTGTAGTGCTGGTTATTTGCTGTTGTATTTTTAACTAGATTGGTCAATATTCATTTTGAGCCTGCAGCATTTTCTCTGTGGAAGCTCAATCTGTTTGCTCTAGGATAGCCTTAGTCAGTGGATTCCTTTTTGCTGATGGAAATTATCCATGGGAGCTTCCCGTAAGGAAAAAAAAGTCATGAGGCAAGACAGAGGGAGCTTCTCTTATGCAGCATGAAAGTCTAGGAACTAAGAAACTGACCCAGTTTTGAGGTGGCATTTCAAATACTTTGCTGTTGGTTTTTTTTTTATTAAAATAATTCATGTTATTAAAGGAAAATTGAAAAGGCTTTTGAAACCCTTTAATTTATTGCTGCTTGTTTGCAGCTAAGGTCGGTCTTTCTTGAAGTCACAGATTACAGGACAATATTAATACAATCACTGTTTTGAAATACAAAGTGATCTGCATCAACTAATGAATGTACTGCATACTAGTGTGAGGTAGTTGCAGTAAGTCAGTGAGACTGGCACTAAGCTTTATGCTCACTCATGTTTGGCAGACATGAGTTTAAGTTGGTGAGGCTGGTCAGGTACTTAGTGCAAGCATGCTGGAACATGATTAGTTTCAATACCTTGTTTGCAAAGTAAAGAAAAACCTGATAGTATATAAATTTCCAGAAAATGCAAACTGTTGAAAGAACACATTACATTTGTAGATACAAATTGACATGGTTCCTAGATACAGCCCTTTCTGCAGATTAATAAACTTCAGCATCTGGACATCTGAACTGAGCAGATGTTCTGAAATGAAGTGTAGGAAGTGCCTCCATGTATGGTATGTTTCCTAGCCTGCATAACTCAAGAGACCCCACAAGGTATTTTGGCTGAGTCACCCAGGTGCAACACTGAGAAAGATGCAGTGTCCAGTGTTCTTGAAGGGTAATACTGCTGTAGTAGGGAAGCATTTGTAATATGCTGCCAGTGAGGAATGGGGGAGTTTGGATGTTGAACACAAATGCTAAATATTTTCTAAGTAGTCAATGGCAAAATTGACTTATAGGGTGCTTTAAATTATTTACAGAAGAATTCAGATTTGGAAACTTATCAGAACAAGCTGCTGCTTTTAGCAACACTGAAGTTCTTGTAAATTCAATGCTACAATGAGTTATTACAAGTAAGTTAGCTGTCTGAAATTAAATTGCATGATAAACAATCCATTTTCTGCTGTAAATTTGCATTCATGAAAACTAGTTCTAATATGCACCTGAACCCATTACTCTTGGCACTTCACAAAGTGGCAATTGATAGCAATTTGTATTGACAGACTCTTATTGAATATAATTTCTCAACAGGAACTAGCTAATCAATTAATCAATCATAATATTAGTCAAGTTTGCTCTTATGTTGCTTCATCATTCAGAAAATTAACTGTTAACTTTGTTTTCAATTAATATAACTTAAATATTTTAGTTTTCATTGGCTGAATTACCAAGCATAGACTAATAGAGCTTTCTGAATTACTAGCAAAACTGAGAATTATGTATGCTAAATTGCAAAATACACAACAAATTCTAATTCCAATAGACTTACTGTTCTGTAGTATTTTAAAACAATGTGTAGTCTGGCATTCCCTCTTAAAAGCTGCTTGGGTGTACATGAAAAGAGCTGCTTCTGAAAAGACTTGAGGTAGTAATAATAAAAAAATATTATGAAGAGTTCCTTCAATCCTGTTCTTTTAAGGCTATCAAAAAATATTTGCATCTCCTTTAAAATTAAAATTAAAATAAAGCTTTCTTAAAAGACAAAATTGCAAAGAGAACTCCATCTGTCATTCTGGACAGATGCTCCACTGACTACAGTGACTGTGCAGAGAATGCCAAGACTGATCAGTCTGAAGTGCCCTTTAAGTCAAAAGGGCTTCCCTGGAGAGCAAGGGTCTGTTTGCCTGTCTCTGACTGCAGTAAGAGAACCTACATTATGTATTTTTATTTGTGTTGACGTAAATTAAATGTATGTATTATTAAAACCTTAAATTCTATTAAATGAACTCTTGCCTCAACAAACATGAGTCCTGGCCCAGAGCCCTGCTTTGCCTGTGGATAAGGAGAATGGCCCTGATCAACTTTGAATAAATAGTGGTAACACTGGATGTACAATAGTCAACATGCAGACAAATACTGACAAACTTGTTTGCCAACTCATATACTCAGAGAAATGTTTTGAAATGTAAATTTAGATAAAAAATTGTCCTTTGAAAAACTTGCGTCTGCCTTTTCAAGCACAGCTTGGTAAAATAAAACCTACTAGTCATTGTGTCTAGGATCTTGTTTGTCAAGTGACAGTTTTATTAGAATAAAGATAAATTTGACTGCCATGAATACATTATCTTATCAATGAAGTGTAATTATTGCTTTGTAAACATATTCAAAGTGTTTTTGTTGAGTTCTTCATCTTTTTCTTCAAATACCTAAGACAAAACAATGAATCTTATGGACCAAGCCGATCCCTTTACCAGGTATATTCCTGAAGACTGCTATGATAGGAGACTTTGGGCATGGATTGAACCAGCAGCAATCTTCTAAAAGAATGAATCCTCCATGTCTGTTTTGTTCTTCAGGGTTCTCATTGCATCAATACAATAATAAACAGTCCAAGGAGAAAGTTTAAAATAATGGATGCTCCCTTTTAAAAAAGGTTGTTTTGAGTACTTCTATAGTGAAAACAATTCACTCTTCCTGTTGGGAAACACATGGAGAAATTAATAGGGGTGGACAGAAACAAGACTAACCAGGGTAATGGTGTTCAATCCCCTCATTACCCCCCTTTTCCAAGAAAATGGAGTTTCTAGAAGCCTAAAGCAGTGAGCTGCTGGACTTTGTAGCTGTTGGTATTTGGAGTGGACTCAGTAGGTCCATGACTGGCAGAGTGATTAATGAACAAAGCTCAGTATTGTGCAGATCACTCTGCAGTTTACAGTGTGGTGAGCGATGGCTTGTCTGAAGTCAATGTGTTTCATTTAGGTTGTTGTTGTTGGGGGGCATGGAGGTGTTTTGGGAAATTTCAATTGTGTTCTCTGAGTAGGTCATGATCTAGATTATATTGACAACTTTTGGGGAGAGAAGGGTTATTAACTCCATCAAAGACAGCTGAATCTGCCTCTCCTACTTCTGTGAATCTTCTGGCAACTAGGCTGTATATAAGGAAGCTCTGATTCCATCTCCATTTCACATCTTTATTTGAAGGAAAAGACTGATATGTCTGTCTGAAAGAACCTGATCCCAAAAGCATAACATTGGCACTGAAAGCATCTGCTTAGATCAGTTCTTCAGTGGAATGAAGGCCACGGAACTGTAACTTTGCACCTTAACCTCTATTAGCACAGGTAGACATAGGGCTTTTGCTGTCAAGCCACAGATGCCTTCATTAATGGAAAGAAGTAGAACTTGCCGATTGAGAGAACTCTCGGACTAAAAACTAATATTCATCTTGCTCAGGTAGCAATCAAAAGGATTATAGATTTTTATTTAGGTCCCTGAGTAACACTCAGGTATGATTTTGGTTACTTCTGGCTCTCTTCAGCAGTTTGTACTGAGTAAATATTTTCTCAAAATCACCTCTGCTGTCTACTATTTACCATCTACTAGACTGAGTGAATGTTTGGAAGAAGCTGTAGTTCTGGCTGTGTATCTGAACAGGAGTTGGTAATGGTGATTGTACTGTCTTAGAATCCCCCAAACATTTTTCTTTGTAGAAAGAAAGCTAGCTTACCTCAGAAACATTCAAGGATTTTCTCAAAATCACCTCCGCTGTCTACCATTTACTATCTACTAGGCTGAGTAGGAGAGATGTTGTACACATCTCAATGATATATTACTATAATATTGAGGTAGAGGACTCTTTTATTTCTGTGGTAAACTGTGTAATCTAAATGGAAATCTGACCTCTAGAGATGGGAGAGGCTTCACATGAAACACCGTTACAAAATTTCTGATGCGTAGTTTTGGTCAGACTTCTTTTAACACAGAAGAGCTAGAATGCAATAAATCAGTTTAGATACCATAGAACTTGATTGGGGTGTTCAATTTTACTAAATAGCCTCATCTGAAACACTCAGCCCTTTTCAGCTTTTCTGTACTCTTCCAAAATTGTTCCTAACAAGAACAATCTTTAAAAATGGGGCATTTGAGGGATGTTAACGATGCTATAGCTACTCAAGATAACAATTGTCTAAGAGTAGCGTTTGCTGCCTAAGCAGAAGGCTGGATGCAGTGAATAGTATCTAAGCTGTTCTCTCCAAGTTGCTAGAGACTTGATAAGAAAGATGCATTAGCTGTTAGAAGAGCTGTGCAGTTAGACAAAACCAAAGGTTTAAAAAAAACCCCACAGCTTCATTGTAAAAAGGAAATGCAAAATGAAAGAGAGGTTAACCTAGTTTAAAAGTTCACTTCTGCTTACATTTTGCACCAAGTTAAAATCCAGGAATTGGGAGTTTCCTTATTTGGCCTTAATAACACTGTCAACTTTATTTCTTTGATATTTTATCAGTGCTTATTCCATGAAGTTTGTTCAAAGACAGTCTCATTACACCATGTCCCCTTCTTTCTGTCCAAAATTTTCATGCAATTAAATGCTTGCCTTTAAGTTGCCACCTTTGATGGCATAGTGCTGCATTGAAATATGGAACTTGCATAACTTAGAATCACTAAGGTTGGAAAAGAGTTAACTTACTGTGAATATTTGACTTGCCCTATTGATAAATTTGGTTTAAGTATTCAGTGTGACCATTAGCAATTTCTCTGTAATTATAAGAAAAGATAAAATAACATGAGGAAAGGAGACAGTTTCAGGCTTTGAATTTAATATCTCAAGGGAGGTTTGTATATGAAATGAAACTGCTGAAAACAAGAGTTCTCTACTGAGCTGGAAAGAGAAATTAAAATATTTCTTTCCCAATCCATTTCTGTTCTTTGTCAACACTCTAATCACATTGATATTTAACTAAATTTTGTGTTCCTTTTGGCAGGGGAAGGGAATGTTGTCTGAGTATGAGGAAACGGGTAAATTATTTTTCTAAAGACACCCTCTCCTTCCTCCCCAAAGACCCCAACCTTTCCTTTGTGAAAAGAGTAGCCTGAACTTGAGGAAGAAACTGAGACTAGATGATAATTTTCTCCTTCTGGCCTTACTCAGTTCCAGCCTGCCAATGAGAAGGTGCATCCCTGAGCAGTTCTTTGGCCCAGCTCCCCCCTCTCTACCCATTGCCAAGTCTTGGTCCTATTTTGGGATAGTAAGTGGCAGTATTGAAATGTCTTTGCAAGCCTCTTTCATCCTGGCAAAGAAGCAGGGTTGACTTCATTAGTGACAAATGTTAGAACATGGTGTGCTTTTTACTTCAGAATATTTTGGCCTTCAAGGTTGTGTAGATATTCCTAATCAACTAAGAAATATTGAAAGAATCAGGAAAAGCAGTATACATTGCATGCAGAGATGACATCATGTAAGTTATTGTGTCTTTTATTTACTAGGGTATTTGAAATACACTTAGAAAGCCACGAAACTTGTTCCTATTTATCATTCAACTGGTCAATTAGTGTGTGCCAATAAAGCAGAGGGAAGGAAGCAATTTGATGGACAGGGAAGAATCTAGCTAAATGTGACTTAAGAAAAAACAATTTCACTGCTAACAATGCTGAAATTTGGTTTTCTTTATGATGGGTGAAACAACAGACAAAGCACAGCTTTATTTTCAGTGGAGCACAACATTACAAATGGCATATCTGCCTTGTAGAAGAGTAGGCAGTGGGAGCAATCAAATTGCTGACTGGGAGAAGGCATCGGATAAAATAACACTGAGAATAGCAGACTATTGTGATAAAAGCATGTGTGGCGATAAGGAAAGACAGGCCTTCTGCTTTGAATTGTACTACTGCTGGCAAGCTGTTACTGACCCCCTACTAAGTGCAAGTGTTGCTGCCTGGTGTTACATACCCATTCATAAGCAGACCTGTCTGGTTGGGTTGAAAGGGTAGGCGGTTACATTTAAGTCTGCAACACTTCTATTCCCATCACCTTGTTTCATTTCAGGTTCTTGGCTTAAAGTCAGATCAGAATCTAACCCCTGAATTAAATGACGAATTATTTCCTTCCACCTCAAGAGGGTTATATAAGCACTAACTCTTTCCAACAATAACATAATCAGGGTATAGGACTACTTTCTTCCTCCTTTATATTGTGTTGTCTGACCTTTCATTGACATGCCAGTATAATTAATGATGCATAACTACATCCCACTACTGACAAAAAGCTGCAGTGTTTCTTCCTTTAGTTAGGGCCAATTTTCCGTTAAGTCAGTCTTTTGGATTCTCTACATTCAATCATTACCTATGCATGTAAGAAAAAAAAAAGGTTGTGCACATAGACTGCCCTTTCTGTCATTGTTTTCCCCTCAAGTACACATTGATTGACGAACACTAGAGTAGCAGAGCAAGTCTTCCTACATAAGCTTCCCTCTATAAAGTTGAAACTCAAACTTTAGCACTAGGTTAGTTCCTCCTTAAAATGGAGATATTTCTCAATGAAGGGAAAGCATGTGAGCAGTGCTGTAATTCTTGGGCTGCATGTGCTGTGATGCTACTAGAACCTAAAGTTTAGAAGGGACCACTGAAGGTCAGGAGCACGGGGGAAGCAGGGCAATTGCTAGTCACTCTATGGACAAGAGGTCTTCAGTGACAACTTGTCCCTGTATGCAAGTACTAGCTCTTGTTTTTTAATGGAAATATCGATCTCTTCTTGATGTCAACATTGGACTTTCTTTAACACATATCAAACCTTCCTAATCAAGAGACACTTAACACTTGTTTTTCTGAAGAAAGCTTGATGTATGACAATAAAAATGTACTCCTTTTATTGCAGAGTTTACCCATAAACTGTTATTCTTTACAGAACACCTTGACTTACTGAATTGATTTCACTTTCATACAAATTTAAAAAAAAAATTAAGCAGGTAGATAATTGTAACTCTAATGTTGATATCATTCATAGATGTACATCTGTCTAAGATTTGGTAGCTTTTTCCCTTTAAGATCAACATTTTTTTAGTCACCTCAGTGTTACCTGTCTGAAGCTGAAAAAGAAAAAGCTACAGGTAAAGAAAAACATGGACCTGAGGGAAGCTGAGCATTTTCAGAGTGGAATGCTGTGTTATAAGAGATACTTTAAAAATAATTCTGCATGCTGTACTTTGTGCTGGGCAAAATATTGAACCTCTTTAAAAAGTACAGCTGCAGAAATGTTAGCTGTTACTGAAAGTGCTGGAAATGCTTCAAGATTACTATGGATATGGTAGACCTCTATAGTCTCTGTCAGTTTGTGACCTGCTCAGATGCTAAGCAGAGTAATGAACACAATTTAACATCCATCCTTGGGAAAAGTACAGTAAATTCAGGAGTGAGATGTCATCTAGTGAGTGAATGTGGTATTTTTGTTCTTAAATAAAATTGAGCAATATAATCTGACTGCAAGTAAGATCTATACCTCTAATCTCACAATAGCAGATGAAAGCATAAAAGCTTTTTATAGCTAGTACACTTAATTGGACTATTCTAAAATCTTTATATCAATCAACAGGCAAGCCTGTCCTTTAGCTATGTAATAAGTGGTGAGAAGTCCAAGGGAATCCAGTCCTCTGTAAAACACTTGTGGGCTCCTTAACTACTGAAAAAAAAACAGCCAAACAAAAAAAACTTAATAGGAGTCCATTTAACCAAAAGAGCACTGGACTGTTTAAATTACTTGGTGCTCAGTATATGGCAGCAGTAATAGGATTCCCACTATAAGTCTGGTTGCAAAACTTTAGATTGCATGCTTTCCCTCATTCCCCCTTCCGAGACCCTTCTGACACTTGGACAGATATAGCATAGCACGTGTGCTTATCAGTCATGGTGTGAGAGCAGAGTAGTATCTGAGAGTTCAGCAGTACAAACTGTGCAAATAATGTCACTTTCCTTTGTGGTGCTGTGACATCTTGTGAAAAAGTAATCAAAGCCTCTTCCTATTGAGGCTTTTAAACAAATATTACAATAGGCAAATGTCCCATTGCAGAAAATGATAGAGTCAAAGCAGGGCCCTAGAGGAGGTCAATTATTTCAATTATCTGGAATTCATGATGAAAAACAGCAGCGGCTTTCAGGAAATATGCAGGAGTCTGGCAATTGCTTGATCAGTTATGATAGTCACTGCCAAATATCATGTCCCATCAGGTTTTCCAAAGGGAAAGCTTGGAACAGGTGGGTTACTTTAGTTCTCCATGTCCCACTGCAGGAGTGCAGTGCTGTTCTCAGGCGATCTGACAGGCCACCGATTGCCTGATTAACTATGACATCCCTGGCAAGTATCACAAGGCAGTAAGTAATCGCGGTAGAGGCAGAAAGAGAGTACACAGAGCAGATGGATTGTTTCAATTATTTGGGCCCCTTGATGAATAAGAGCTTCAACTGCCATCAGCAGATCCTGTGGCAGGCAAGTAATAACTGCATTGCTATGACATCACTTTAAAATCTGGTATGGCTTATGTATTTCAACAGCTGGAAAGCTTCGATTTGTCTTAGCACTGACTTGACCCACAGCTAGCTTCAGTGCTGAGAACTGAACACTGAGGAAATTGTTTGTGAGTGCTTCCAAGCACTTCATGGTGTTTCACCGCTGCAAGGAAAATACTGAACTAGTACCAAGCTCATTCTTGGTATAGGTGTTTGTTTTGTTTTGTTTTTGTAATGCATTTTTCAGAAGGAGTCCTCAGGGGGAAGCTAAGGACTGCTTACTGTCAGGTGGATGGATAGAAAACAATAGCCTGGATGTGTTTATGAATAAATTTTGAAAGGCCTGAGCTTCCAGAAAATAGTCCTTAATTGGATAATATACTAGGTCCAAGATCCAATAGGTCAATTTTTCCTAGCAAATATCAGGCCTAAGAGCACACTCCCTTATTTTGCTTTCAGTCTTCCTCCATGCCGCAGCTGACTCTTTTTACATTTGTCTTGATGTTAAAAGAAGTTTATGATGTTTGCTTTTACAGGAAGATACATGGTACCTTATATTGCTATCCCCTTTCAGCCAAAAGTTGTTTATTGACTCTGGTGCACAGAAATCTAGTTTACACATAAAAAGCTAAAGAACAAAGGACACTAAAGAATTAATAAACTTTGAAGCCAGAAGTTGTTTTTTACAAACCAAATCCCATCTGAGTTTTATCAGATTTAAAGTCTTGAAGGCCTTGAAGGCAGAGAGTCAATAGGAAGCTTCTATTTGAGCTAATATGTCTTGTTACCATCTTTCAAAAAGTTAATGTTACAAAGGATTTGATTTCTGATTTCTTCAGTGTCTTTACATTTACCTCAGCACAGAAGTTATAGGGAAATATTTTGTCAATGTAATTAACCCAGTTTTGCAAACATAGCCTAGCTATAGAGGGGTATCATTTATTTTAGGAGATGGATTTTGAAGTTGAGTTTCTAGTAAAAAATTTAATCCTTTCTACTCTTACATTGAAAAACTATATAGGACCTTTAAATAAAAATGCTGAGGGCAATTTAGCTGCACTAATTCTAGAAAATATAGAACACAGAAATTAAAGGTTTTGTGGAGGCTGAGAGGAGTAACAAAAAAACCTAAACCCAACCCTTTTCCTTTCCCATCATATTGCTTTGAGATAATTAAAGAGAGGTATTGATTACATACCATGTAAGGAAAAAGTAATCTTCATTAGTATCCTTTATCCGACCTGTCCATTTGACATTACATAGGAAGCAGCTTTTAATTTGAGATCAAGAAATTACTTTTGATAGGAACTAATCTCTCAAACTGATGAGGAAAATTGAATTTTTCCTCCATTTGCTACTAGTTTGAGATCTGCAAAGAACCAAACACTTGTCACTTCTGGTCATTTCCATCCAAAATTGAATAGAAGTTACCGAGACAACATTGCTGCCTGTTTTCACAACTTCAATGTAATGAGTGACATTTTAATAGCATTCATGTGGTGACTGCTTGAGATTAGCTTTATTTTTTTAATTCCCTTCATTGTAATATTTTGACCATACAGTATGTAGTGTTAACTCAGACTAGTCAACTCAGGTATGGGCCTAAGCTGTTACATAGTCTGCTCTTGTATTCAGATCAGGTTTATGTCTGTCCCTGTGAGTCAGAATGCTCATAGTTGCATAGCTAGCTTAATTATTTTCATTTTTCATTTGTGACTCACTGAGTTAAGACAGGAGCATGTTTCATGCTTTTTTTTTTTGTAACCATCAAAACTTGAAATTTTCTTATGATAAGTTTCTTATGGATTTCCTTCAGAAGCTGCAGAGTTAGTAGTAATAAACTTATTTCACGTGTTGTAATAAAATGATGAGAACTGACAGTGTTGTTTGCAGAGAGAAGTCTTCGTGGTTTTTAAAACACTGCTGAAGGTCAGCTCTCCTGCAGCCTAGTCTTGTTATACTACTAGAGCAAAGCAAGATTGGTCCCTTATTCTAGAAACCACTTGTGACCCAGTTGTTTGGCAGGATGGTGAAATACCTGAAATTTGGTGGCATGCAAAAAATGTAATGGAGAAGACAGGAAGTGATTGGGTTTTAGATGCAATAAGGATGTGAAGAGAAGTGAATAGTGCATAATAGTGCATAATAATGCAAGGGGAAGATACTGTGTTCATATGTGATTTTCCAGAAAATCTGTTTCATCTTGGACAGCTTTATCTAAGGAATTGACCAAAAACAAGTCTCAAAAGTACAGAAGGAAAAACATTTCAATGTGCTGTGGTTTTAATTGAAATATCTGAATCATTTACCATCTTGCACCTCTGACACAATGCTCTCATACTGTGGTCCTAGAGATAAAACCATTGAAGATTGTATTTGAAGGAATGAAGATAGGTTTTTATTGGTGTTCTTTTAGGATCTGCCACAAGGACTGAATAATGCTCCCAAAGAAATACATTTGGATGAAGATGACTGAACGTGCAGATCCAAAGGCCTTTTAGGATGTGGTGAACCTTTGGCCTTGGATGAAGAATGTTCTTGGATGAAAGAACTCCAGCTGAAAGACTTTCTTTGCCTTTTGCCTTGATAATTGCAAAGATATGAAAGATATAAAGGAAACAAAAATTTGCAGCTGAATTCTTGCAGGGTGCAGTTACAGTGGCTGTTGCTGGCATGCAGCCAGCCTGCCTCATTACTGTGGAATGTCACATGCTTGTACCTCTTACCTGGCTCCTATGGCTTCCCAAAAGCTCTAACATTTTTCTGCTATTTGCAAATTATACTAGCAAATCTTAATTGCATTGTTTCTGTAGTGAAATTAGCACCTCTGGGATTAATGTATATCGTGTGTAGCTAAAAAGGTAAATGCAGAAAATACTTATTATGCTTGGTTCATCAGATTATAATACTATGCTTGTACCTGCACCTGCCAACAGTCTTTGCTCTTCTTCATGGTTAATCACTTGTGTAAGTTTAAAATGGCAAGAGTTCACTGAGTCAATGAACTGACATTCACGATATGGTTGGCCATGTCTACCTGGGTATTCAAATGGTTTTCTTACTCTAACATTGATCTATGTTAAGTCAACAGGAAGACATCTACTGACTTTAAGTTTCCTTACTAAATATTGAATATACTTGAAAATTGATTATACGTTTAACTATTTCACTTCTTGAAGTGTCCTTGCTTTCAATTTATAATAAAATGCAGTTCTGCTAGGCTATTTTTGCCTAGTGTCTTAGAATATTATTTGAACAACAAATTTCTTGTAACAGTGTTTGCTAAGGTTGACCTTTGAAGTGTGTCTGATACAGACAAATTACCTAACGTGTTAGTTGCATAAGTAATTCTGTTAAGAAAGTAAAAAAACCGTTGCTGCAAGTATGTGCTGTAACAAAATTAAAGGGTGTGCTTTGCTCTTGTCTCTCCTGGGATTAATCCACATGGAGGCAGGCTTAGTCATTTTTGACTGTTCTGTATAGAATTCTGTAATTCATACCAGTTCCCACACCATAGTACCTTTTGTGCAAACTAGGCTTGCTTAGTATGCCTGCCAGAATTCAGGCATTTAGAGTATGTCTGTTCTGAAATGTGGCCACTAGCATATATAGTCAGCAGACAGACTTCCCAAAGAACAGGCCTGAACAGAAACTACTTAATCGAAAAATAAATCCTCCACCAGGGTAGCTTAGGTGAGCCTGTCCTTATCAGATGTGGATATATTAGTTTACTTCTCCTACATGCCCTCTGACACTTCTGAAAGTTTTTCTTCAACAGCCATTTCTTCTTGTCCCCATACTTTGTCTAGCCTTACAAACACAGTTCTAGAAGCAGGGGTTTTTTTTGGCCAAGAAGTATATTTTTCTAAAAAATAATATGGACACTGTCTCTTAAGCCTTAGCTTTTGACCTGAAGAACTGGGAGAACAATAGCCTATTTTCAATCAGTGATCTTGCCTGACTGTTTTTGTCCTCCATCTCCCTGTACCTCTTTCCTCTCTTTCTCCCTCTCTTATCTGGCCTTAAATGCCCATAAAAATTGTGTATGACTATAGGAGGTGTCAGTTACTGCAGGGTCTCTGTGCTCGGCTGTTAATATAAAATAATTCATATTCGGATACATATGTGTTTGTGTGTGCAAGGTGTTAATCTAACCTGCTAACAGCTACTAAATATACATTGAGATTACTGGAATGTGTGTATACATAAAGAAGCTATGGCTAGAACTTCAGATGCCTAGATGCTGGACAGTTAAACTCCATGGTTTACATTGTTTATTAGTGTACTGATGCTGTTTTGTTACTGCCCTAATAAATGAAACCTTTACCAATGCTTTGCTATTGAGTAGTGTGTATGGCAAAGGGGCCCAGGGTATTTCTCTAATAGGAGTCAAAAAACCCAAAAGACAAATCTGGCTTGACCCAAACAACAGATTTTTACAGTGATCGTGCCCAGAAAGAGTTCAAGTCAGACGTTAGTTAACTTGGAATAGCTTTGTGTCTTAGCTTTTCCTGTCCTTTGTTCACTGTTAAAATTGATCAGCATTTCTGATTTTACACATTTCTTCCATGTTAGATAAAATCTTTGTACGGTTGCACAGCAATCTTAATAATTGGGGCTACATCAATGTCTGGGTCAGAACAGGAGTATATGCAGTTGTTACAGATGCTTTTTTTTCCATGCTGTTGTTCTAGCCACTCTCCTGAAGATGTATACCAGCCAGCTTTCCTGGTTAGGTATGTGGCTTTCACAGTAAAAGGAAAACTGACTTCATCCTGGCTCAAACCAGGACAGGGGCTTTCAGTCCAACTTAGTGTTTCGCTCTTCTGTTGCTAGAGCTGCCATACTCTATTAAAGATTCATTGCTGCTCCCAAGAAGTGAAAAGCAGAGTCAGGATTAGACTACAAGATATTTTCTTGTTTTCCAGGAATGCCTCTTACCCATTTTTTTCACCTCATGTTAAGCATCAGTAGTACTGCTGTGTTGGCAAATCCTAACTTTTCCCCCATGGGGAAAATGTGTATATTTACCTCCTTGGTCACTAGGATTGCTTCCTATAAATTTGATAGAAATTCACTACACTTGTTCACTGATACTCTAATTAAAAGCATTATAAATTTGATACATTATTAAAGAAACTAGAGGGATAGTTCCTAGCTTTAAAGTTGTGTGTGAGGATTTCCCTTTGTGTGTGTCTTTAGAAGACCTTAACTTCGGTTACCTCTGACTGACAGACCTGCCTTAACGTAGAAAGTACATAGAAAACGATGTCTATTAGGTCTTATTTCTGTTTGTTGTTTTTTTGTTTGGTTGGGGTTTTGGGTGGGTTTTTTCTGTTTGTTTTTCTTATTTTTGGAGGCATGGGAGTAATGGATTTCCCTTTGCCTTCCTTCAAATCTGAACTTCTGTTCTTGACTCTTTATTTGAAAGTAGAAAAAATCTCTTTTGTATTTAAGATGGACCTAAACTCATCTTTTCTTTGGTTTTCTTTGTCAAAGAAAAGTGTAAGGGGTGACATATCTACTCCACACAGAGTAGATGCTTGGTATTGGGGATTCATTTATCATGAAGACAAAACATAACAAGATCCTGAGGCTGAGCCTGGAAGAGAATTTGATCAGGAAAGATGATGCCCATTTTAAGAAGCCAAAGTATTTTATTATTGGAATGCATCATTCAGGGGATGTGATAGATTTTCCATTAGTGTAAGTCTTTGATCAAAACTGCATATCTTCCTAAAAGAGCTGCCTCAAGAGCAAGCAGCTGAGCCTGATGTAAGAATTCTTGAATGAGGGAGTTTAGCCTATTTTATTTTTTTCATGCACAAGTCAGGTATGGGTACCATAACACCACAAATAGTAGTTGTTATTGTAGAAAAGTGAGGTTAGACTTTTGAAACAGAAGTGATACTTGGAGAAAATTATCAAAATGGAGCCTAAAGCAACTGCATCTCATGGTGCTGACATCAGAGAATGTGCATGACCAATGTTATAGGTAACTTTGTTATAGGTAACCTTGTGTGTGTGTGAGATCTCAGAAATGCCGGTTGAGGTAGGCGAGTGCCTTTGTGTAGGCAGGAGACTTAGGGATAAAAAAAAATGCAACAGCTTTTAGCTTCACAGGTCAGAACTGTGAGTTCACAGGGATGATGTTACTGTGAATATTTTTTCTTTAATGGTTAAAACAATAACACAAAGACTTGTGTTCTAGGTCAGGAAAGGTCCACAGTTATCCTTTCATAAACACATTCTAGCATTGGACCTTGCCTAAGCTTAATACTGTACAGAACAACTCCCTTTAGCAATACTGGGGATTTTGCTGTAGGTTAACCAAATTACAGAATTAATTTTGCAGATTTAGATGTCTTATGAATATTTATGTACCCTCATAGTATTACTATTGTAGTATCTTATTCTTCAGAGTTCTTCTTAGTGGACATGGTTAATAAAGTCTTTGAATGCTACAGAGTCCGCTATTGTCAGAACGGGGAATATTTCAAATTGTTGTGTTTTACAGGCACTGTCTTATTTTCTAGACACACTTTAAGTACATGAACTTCCTGTTGTTTGCCGTGCTTTCAAAGATGGTCTAGAAACCTTTTTTTCTTGGTAAAAATGTATTTTTGTTCCTGGAGCTATGTAATGGTAACTGATCTACCAGATCTTACTAATCTTGCTTTTTCTCCATATGTGACTTGTGCACAGACAAGTGGAACTGGAGAGGTTCTTTTGCCTTTCTTGGAAATCTAGGCTTCAGAGACAAAGCTCCTAACAGTATTCTAGGCCTTCCCTTCAGCATCATCTCACGATTTTGACCTTGTCAAATCAATCTCTGGATTGTTCTTCCAAGCAGTGCTGTTACTTACATCTCATCTACTTAGCTTGACTTTTACAGCCTTAGTTGTTGGATATTAGATATCAGAGAAATTACAAGGTGGTAAAGTTTTTTCCAATAACTGGTCTTTTCTTTTGCTACATTTATCTTCCTTCCTGAAAAAGCTGGATTCCTTTTTTACCTTGTTGTGTATTACTTAATTGTGGAAGTCTTACTGTAAATGTGGCCACATTTTTAACTTCTACTGATAAATGTCCCGTATTCCTACTTCTGGTACTGGAACCATTATGCTATCATTAACTACTGTTGCTACATGATGTGGGAGAAAGGAGAGAGGGAGAAAGAAGAAGGAATCTGCAGAGGATAATTTTCCTCTGGGAGTTGAGGAATTATTTTCTTTTATAACATAACAGTTCAGTTCACCTGAAGGAGGTGACTTGCTCCTAGAGACTTTTTGCAGGGAAATCATGAACCATGAAGCAATCTTGACACCAGTATCAAGCACAGTAGTTCTGCTGGTCTTGTTTTTCCTTTCTTCTGTTGTCCAGCATAGGCACAACATGTCACAAGCAGCTTTGAAGTCAAATTCCTTTTGTATGAGACCATGCTGTAGTTCTGAAATAAGTCTGTAATTCTTTGTGTGTTGAGCTTTATAAGAAGCCATGCTGCCTCTTCATTACTAGAAATGTCATGTTTTGATACTTCCTCCTTTGTATGAACTCTTGTACTCAGTTGCTCTTCCACAATGCTTCAAAAAAGCTATATGCTTCAGAGCCTAACATCTGACTTATTCCATACTGCTGCTTCCAAGAAGGGCAAAATACAACTTTTAAAAAGAGCAGCACTATGCCTTAAATATTGCATGTTTGTTGATTGATTTATATTCTAATGTCTAGTTAGTGTTCTCTGAAAGCTTTGCATGGGACCTTCAAGGGCACTCTGAAGTTAATATGCAAACTAGATTGGGGAAATTGTGTGTGCACAGAGATTCTATCCCATCTTTTCCACGGAAGCTTCTACCATGTTTTCATGTATTGTGCAGGCAATTTCATCATTGCTTTTGAATATTCCAAATTTGGATACCAGAAGAAGACCTCACACTATTTTATTAGTTAGCTTACAGCTAGTACTTGCAGAGCAGGATTTTCATAGATGTGAGTATCTCTGAAAACAGGATGTGAAGTGTCTTTAGTGATCACACATTAGTGGATTCTTTTTCCCTGAAGAAAGCCATCTTCAAAATTCGTTGTTCACACTGAGATCCAAATGTTTTCATGATCTTAATATTTCCTTATTTTTCTTCACCACCTCACCCCCATCTCTGTCAAGATTTCACTACTTCCTCACAGGAGTATTTACTTTGTGAAAATACCCCCAAAAGAAGGGCTGGGAGTGTTATTCAAGTGATAGGCTTTATTTTGTACCAAGTCATACAATTTAGTTTTCAGATAAAAAAAAAAACAACAACATGAAACACAAAATGCGATGTAAGTTGTCAAAAGCTGACACTCTAAATACCAGAAAATATTAAAATCTATTGTCAGGAAAAAGAAAAAGTATGAATCACTACATCTCCATGACACATTTCAAAACTGCTATACACAGCACAAATTACAGTGTGTTTGATGGTATTGGGGATAATAGTACTTGAGAGTTCCTCTCTGAGCACCCAGCATTACTACTAAAAGGGTTCAATTGTCTTGGCTTACACTATAGTGCTGCAGGAAAAAAAAAAGGTTAAGGTACTCTGAGGTTATCTTTGCTAAAAATAAAGGCTGATACAGAATTATTGTTAATAGCTTCAATCAAAGGAAAGTACTTTCATACTTTGTGTATTTCATTCTTCCTGCAAAACATATCTACATGTAAAATATTGGTTTATTTTCTAAGTGCATTGCAGAATATTTCAATGTGATGTCTCCTTTCTCACCAGTTATGCCCTACACAATCCTGTATTTGAATTCCTTTTATTGTCAAGTTCTTCATAGGCAAATCAGGAAAGCTTCCTGTGCTCAGCAGTCACATCAGTCCTAAACTGACAGGGGGGTCTGAAATTTGTCAGACAAGCTTAAAATATAAAAATCTTGCTTGAAAAGCCTATGAAGAATTGTTCTCTTTTAGAAAGGCCATAACCTTTGATTTTTCTTGCCTTGCCCTTTGCTGATGGTCTCCTGTGCTTTGAGTGGGAGAAACAACTTCTCTGACAACTATGGGAGGTGGAATTTTTTCTCTAAGTGGCCACTTGTAGGCAGCATCTTGTTTCATTTCCAGGGAGATTTTAGGTATTTTGTCTAGAGCAGTTCCTCATGGAAATTCTGGAAAAGAATGTGATTATTTGGGAATACTGAAGGAAAAGAAATAAAATTGTGAAGACTTCTATGGAGAGATCACTGTTGCTTTCAGAAAACAGTATTCAAAAATTGAAGTAAGAGCAAGACTCAAAGAAGTCAGATTATACAGATTGGGAGAGCGAGGGGGAATTTGTTTTGTTTAGTTCTTTCAATATCAAACCCTGTTTTGTTGTTTTGTTTGTTTTTGCGGGGAGGATGATGATTGTTTGGGGTGTGTTTGTTTGCTTTTGTAAGTTAAAGGACCCAACTGTAATTCATTTTAACTCCAAAGTAATAATTGGCTTTCTTCTACCTGTAATCTTAGAAAATTCAGCCATGGTGGAAAATAAAGTACTGTGGTATTAATCATGTAATTATTTGTTTTATTATTAATCTGTAAGAGAGGAATGTAATTTCTGCTTTTAAAGCTAAATTTTACCCTAAGTGCAGGGGTGCAGCTCCTGCCTATGTAATGATAAGTGTGAGAGAAGGAACCCTGGAGAGGGTGGTTGCAAAATATTTGTGTTACTATGTGTTGAAAAAGAGCAGTTAGCAAGAAGAAGAAGAGGGTATAGAACGTCATAAGGCCTGTTATCAATTTATTGACCTACCTGGAAAGCAAAAAAAAAAGTAATTGCCAATCAGAAGAGGGAACATGGATATTCCCATGGATTGCCGGACATTTGGTACGCATCTATGAGGATGAAAAGATCATTGTAAAACGCTTTTCTGTACAGGTCTGTTTTCTGTGTCTCTGGGTTAACTTTAGTATTAAAAAATACAAACAAAAAAGCTTTAAAATTGTGCTCTGTTCATGTTGTCTTCATAATTACAATGTCCCAATTGCCTCCAACAGTTCATTAAGGAATGCAAATACTTCGCAAGTTGTAGTTTGTTCTTTTCACCCTGCATATATAAAGCAGCTGAAAAAGATGGCAAGCAGTTAATTCTGTTCAGTTTTGCATTTTCACCAACAGGACTACGTTCCTTAATCCAGTCCCTGAAGCCTGTACAGAATTCTAGGAGTCAAGGGACATCCAAGTGCTGTTAGAGACACAATTACAAAGAGCCCAGCTGAGTGTGCCATTACTGCCTATCCTTTTTTCTTAAACTCATTAACTTGAAAACATTTGGTGTGGATATGACCAAAGTAGAGTGGGAAGCAATACAATTTTTTTTTAATTATTATTATTATTGTTTTATAAATTGAGGTCTGATGTGAGCTTAGTTTTGTCCAATAATGTCTACTTTAGTTTTTTCCCCCAGTGAAAGAACAGGATGATGCTACAGTTAAATCCAGAGATGTTCAATGGGCAAATCACACATTTTGAGGAGGGAAGAGGAGGGCGTGTAGTCCTATACATCAATGACCAGCTGGAGTCTGTGGAGCTCGACCTGAGGAGGAGCTGACTGAAACCTTATAGGTCTGGGTTAAAGGGAAGACAGGGGCAGGAGATATCATAGTGGGGGTCTGCTACAGGCCACCAGATGACGATGACCAAGTGGTTGAGGCTCTCTACAGGCAGATAGGAGCAGCTTTTTGCTCACAGGCCCTGGCCCTTATGGGGGATTTCAACCCTACCCCCTCCCACCCCCCTTGATACCTGCTGGAGGGACAACACAGCAAAGCACCAGCAATTCAGGAAGTTCCTGGAGGGTATCGATGACAACTTCCTCCTCCAGATGGTAGAGGAACCAACAAGAAAAGCTGCTCTGCTGGACCTTGTTCTCACCAAAAGGGATGGGCTAGTTGATGATGTAAAACTTAATGGGAGACTAGGCTGTAGTGACCATGATATGGTTGAATTCAGGATCCTTAGGGTAGTGAGGAAGGAGTGAAGCAAGCTCACTACCCTCAATTTCAAGAGAGCAGATTTTGGTCTCTTCAAGGATCTGCTTCGTAGGGTACTGTGGGACAAAGCCCTGGAGGGGTTGGATGGAGAATGGATCAAGAACAGTCTGGAGGAGAAGGACTTAAGAGTGAAGTGGATGAGAAGGTCAACATGAGCCAACAATGTGTGCATGCAGCTCAGAAAGCCAGCCGTGTCCTGGGCTGCATCAAAAGAAGTGTGGCCAGCAGTTCACTGCTGCTCTACTCCCCACTCATGAGACCCCACCTGGAGTACTGTGTCCAGTTCTGGAGTCCTCAACATAAGGAGGACACGGGCTCATGGAGAAAGTCCAGGAGAGGATCATGAAGATGAGCAGAGGGCTGGTTCACCTCTCCTACAAGGACAGGCTGAGAGAGTTGGGGCTGTTCAGCCTGGAGAAGAGTCCTGGGGGAACTCATAGCAGCCTTCCTGTACCTGAAGGGGGCCTACAGGAAAGCTGGAGAGGGACTTTTTACAAGGGCTTGTAGTGAGAGGACAAGGGGTGATGGATCAAAACTGGAAGAGGGGAGATTTAGGTTAGATATAAGGAGAAAATTCTTTAGTGTGAGGGTGGTGAGACACTGGAATGGGTTGCCCAGGAGGCTGTGGATACCCCTCCCTGGAAGTGTTCAAGGCCAGGTTGGATGGAGGTTTGAGCAACATGGTCTAGTGGGAGGTGTCCCTGCCCATGCAGGGGGGTTGAAACTAAATGGTCTTTTAAGGTCCCTTCCAACTCAAACCATTCTCTGATTTTATAGAATAACTTCCCATGACAAATAGTGTAAGGACTGCTGTTTGAGAGAGGAGAATTACATAGGCTGAAAACTATGGTTGAAAATATGGAGTATGGAGCAAGTCAGTGTGGAAAGAACACAAGAAGTGGCCTGTCAATATGGGCCTAATTTCTACCATGATTAATGTTATTTTTAAAACAACTTGGTTGTTGTTGTTGTTTTTTTTCCATAGTGTGAAATTGCTTTCAGAGATCCCATCCAGTTCAGTGCTGGCTTCCCTAGTCCTCAGTATTTTGTCTATTTTGGTGTCTCTGTATTTCTGTCATGAAGCAGTTTTACAGTCATAGGTGCAAATAGGATTAGTTTTGTAATAACATTTCAAAGAGAAACTTTCATTGGCAGAAAGTAAGTTTGTGCAAAATGCTGATGACATAAGCAGTGTGTTGGATGATATAGCCTGGAAATGAAGCTGCTAGGAAATCTTCAAATCAAGCACAGTTGTGTCCAGGAGGAAATAATTTGCATTAGAAATTTTGTTCTTGCTTGCTGCACAGGCTTGGCAGCCCGCACTCCCTCTGCTCTGCCTTATCTCATTAACATTATTATTTGGGAGCCAGAATCAAGCACTTGTATTGGGTAACAGTGAAGACTACTTGATACAATGTCAGTAAAATTCAATTTTTTCATATAATTAGAATTTTGACAGGAAAGAGAGGAAGAGGCAGAAGATGAGAAATTAGTTATTTCCTGTACCTCTGTCTTTGCACACATTAAGCTTCACTGGTGCATTTTGCATGATCTCATGGCAGCCTCTTCACAGCAGCCTGATCTCTGCCAGATTTAAACACAGGATGAGTAAAATAAGGGGCAATGAGTTAGAAATGTTGCTGTTTGGAGCAGTAGATCTTTTAGATTTTTTTAAGTTGTGAGAGGTGTGATTCTGATCTTGCTGGGAATCTGGGTTTATGAAAATTGAAATTTTAAGAAAAGTTTCCTAAATTTTAGGTACAAAATTACATTAATTGGTCTGTACCCTCTGCAGAATGACAGTGAAGCTTTTTCTTGTCAAAGGGGAGTCAGTGAGAATTGATTCTATTGAGGATTAGAGACATGATAAATTAAAGTTTGGGTTTGTGGAGGTTTTTTTCTGTTTCTGAAAGAGACCTTATTTTCTCATGGAAATAGATTTATCTGCCATGTCTTTAGTATGGAGCTCAGATTTCAGTGATCTATAATATCTGCATACAAGCAGACATCTGCCACCAGACCTCCATCTGGGACAGATATTGGTGAGGCTAATGTCCCTAGAATGAAAAAAAAGTCAAGTTATCCTGGGTCATCTTGGAAGGAGGCATTCATTAAGAACAGGCATGTCTGCTTATAGGAATAATCTAATAATATATAAGGTTTTCGACGAAGTGCATTTAGTCAGCACTACTGACAGCACTCTGCAAATTTTGTATTTGATTGCAAAAATCAGGTTAATTTACTACTTACTTTTCTCTTTCACATTTACGTGGCTACATAGTTCTGTGAACTCCAGTTATGCTTCACTGAAGTTATTCTACCCATTTTGGTCCCAACTGAAACGCAAATTCCCCCTGGACAAACATAATGCAAGCATGTAGTAGGAAGAATCCTTACCCTGAAAAATTTACTTTATAGTTGAATAGAAGTGGGCTAGGAAATAAAAACATGCAGATGTGAAGTTACTTGGCCAGGGTCAAAGAACAAGTGGCAGAGCAGAGATTTTTTTTCAGCAAAGTTTCCCGAGATTGATCCTATCGGGTGAGACTGAACTCAGCAGTGTGGAATCTCTCCCTCTACTTTAGAGATATGCTAAAAAAAATAAACTTGCACACGGCAAAACAATTGCTCCTTTTAAGTAAAAACCTTATGAATTCTATGTTTTCTCTGTTCTTCCATTTTTATTTTTCTTTATAAGACTCACATATTGCTTCTATATATGAAATTGCTCCATTCATATTTAAAGTTGCAAAGTGATTATGACAGACTGCTTCTAATTTTTGTCTTGCACCTCCTGAGATTTAAAATAATTAGTACTAACCCTATGATACTGCTGCCTTATTATTTTTCTTCTAAGATCAGTGAAATTTGTATAAAAGCTTACCCAGTTCTTTTCTGCAATGCTTTTGGAAAAGCTCAAAACAAATTACAAGTAATATCATAGCACGCTTCTTTGTTTGCTTCTCCTCTGTCCTTTCACAAAAGTAAAGCATAAAGACCACCACAACTTATTTTTTGTTATTTATTGAGAAGTGGAAACTGAATTTTGATAGCTAGTAATCTGGTTGATATTGCATGTTTTTAATGGTTTATGGGTTTAAGTGTATGTTTCACTCTTTGGGCTAATGCTGCATTCAATATGTGTGAACTTGTCGTTTATCTATTTGTATTGTATTATTCAAGCTTAAATGCTGGATTCTATCTGATAATCTAAGCAGAATTTAGTAATTCTGCAATGTACATTAATCTCCTTTTCCTAACTCATGTCACTCTCTTAATCTGATAGTCTGATTCACCATCTTCCTCTGACATTTTACATCTCTGACAGCACACTGTGTTGAAACAGCGTCATGGTGTTTGCTGCAGATGATGATAGAACTACAGCAACGAGTTTTTTTGGTGTCTAATATTAACAGATGTGTATGGCAAGATAGTGATCAGCTTAATTAGAATGAAGCGAAATAAATCTCAGCTTGAAAGGATTGTGTCCCATTGGAACTGCTGTTACAGCAGATACAGGAGGTGAAGCTTGAGTTGAAAAGTTCCCATTAACATAGGTTGTGCCGACCAAAAGTGGATCATTTCATCTCTCAAATGACAGGAGCCCAGACTTTGATCTATGAAATCCAGCTGCTTTTCTGGTTACTCACAGGACTTCAGAAAAATGTGCACTTGACATACGTTGGGGAAAAAAATGTCATACTTAACTTTACAGAGAATGCGGACAAAATTTTGTTTGAAATTGCCCTTTGAATATATTAATTTCTCCTAACACATTGATCCCTTCACTCTAAATCCATCAAATCTTAACAAAGTGTGGATGTAACTATTCAGGCAACGAGTACAACTTTCTACAACTTCAGAAAGTAATGCAATATTCAAATGACAGTATTCCCTGAATTGTCAGACCCTGATCTTCCGTACTGATGCTTCAACAAAATGTGGAAAAAAGTGAAGTTCAATAGATGTTATATTTCTTTCCAATTACTAGCTAGAAATGGTACTTCTCGGAGTCACTTGTTAAAAGATTGACTACACTGATGAAAAACTCTGGTGGAAAAAAAACACAACACCTTCAATTTTAGTACTCCCAAGTTCTTGCAAAGTTTACCAGTGCACTTTATTTGTTTTATTATCTTAGTAGTGGGAAATATATAGAGGAAAGGAAATAATAATTTATTTAAAATAAAATTAAGACATTTACAAATTTTGAAAAAAGCACAAGTATATAAAGTAAGCTGGGCTGTGTGTTTGATAAAACATCAAGTATATGGTGAAAATTTCTACCATTGGTTATTCTATAAAGCAGGGAACTGTAGACAAAATTCATTATTGCAGTTTTCCAGTGGAGAGGTTTTGTATATTTTTTTGATGCTGCCATTAGAACAGTGCTCTCAGAAGTATCATATTGGTCCTCCTAAAAGTACTCCTTGGAAATTTTTTAATAGATTTCACTTTTCACACAAAGAATTATGCATTTTAAATAACTGGACTCTCCTCTGGGTATGGAGGTTATTGAAGAATTCTGTGGATTCTCTGTAAGGTGTAAGATATTGACCTATGTATATATATGCATTCTGTGCTTGCAACAGGAATAGACTGAAAGAGAAACAATAGGTAATGCATGTTCAAATCAATTGGCAATTTATTTTTTCTAGGTGTTGCTAGAAGTATTTATGTGTGCATGCTGGTGGAAGAGCATAATATATATTGTGACTAACAATGGCTATCTGCTGCACCAGTTACCAGGGATCTGGAAGCCCCTCTGATTTCTGTTACAAAGCTCCATCATTCTGCCTGTGCACTATGCATCTAACAAGTTTTACTTTGGGAGTTTTGGGGTTTTCATTTTATTATTTTTTCATATACATATATATATATATTAATTCAGTGCTTTCAGTTAGAAAGTGAAGCAAATTAGCAAGCATTTGCACCACAGGTAGAACAAAGCATCTGCACAGCTCTATGGAAACCCCACAAAGCATTCCTGAAACTTCATAGCTTCATACTATCGTCTGTACAGGTTCCAGCAGACATAACTGACAGCTCTATAATTTCACATTCCAACATAATATTCTTGGAACCTCTTAAAAATGCAAAATGGTTTCTTATTAGCAAGTCTACATTGTTATACGTAGTTATATTCTCCTCACTTACCAATGAGGATTTTTTCCAAGGAGAATTTAAAAATTGAGGAGAGGGTCAAATCACTTTTAGTCTTGAAAAATGTCATAGAAAAAATGAAAATTATCATTATAAATCAGATAGATAAATTTCAAGTTGTTCTCTGAAATGTCTTCTAATTGTTGTCTCAGGATCAGTGATAGGCAAGGCACAGGAAAATGGGCTGGGGAGTGATTCTTGTTCTGATAGCAGTATATTAAAACCCACTAATATTTCTTAATAGTAGATTAAGAGGGAAATAATTTACTATATCTTGTCATATGGGAATACTTTAGAATCTTATCAGAAATCAAACATAATCATATTAATCTATATGAGATGTTTATAAGCTGACAGAAAGTATGTCAGAGGAGAATACTAGTTCATAAATGAGTAAATGAGATCAGATAAACAATTTGGTGACATTTTGCAAATGCACGTGAAGTGGTTTTGTTCTCTTCTTCAGCTTCGTTCTCTTTTTCCCTCCTCCCTATTTTAGAATTGTTCTTCCATTGGCTGCATGTTTAGAAAGAGGAAGATATAAAATGTAGGATTTACGAATGCTCCTGACATTTATGGTGTTTTTGATTAACACCTTTATTAGACTTGCCTGAAAAATAACTCATTATTTCAGCTTTTCTTTGTAGTTCTCTAAAAAGCTGCCGTGATCATCACATAGATCAGAGCATGTAATAAAAACCACACAGCCAGTAGTAGAACATACTGTCATATAACTATTAAGACTGTTCTAAGAGCCAAAATGTTGGAACTAAAAGTATTTTTAATGACTTGAAATAGCTTGAAGTGCTTTCTGAGAGTCGAAGGGTGCTGATTTATTTATCTAGTATACTCACCTAAATTAATTTGGATAGAACTACTTTGGTTTTAATCCTCTTACAGTGAAATTTATGTTAGTATTTTAGATGGTACTTCAGTTTGTCTGAAGGATAGAGTTAAATAGTATTGGTCCAAGTATTGTCATTAAATAAGAAAATGTGAACGAATTAGCCAAAACCTGCATTTAGGAGTGCAATCTTAGCTGGATTATAGTAATAATTTTTAGAAGTGACCTTGTAGGAAATGCAAAATTTCAGTAGTATCTTCTGTCTTTATCTTTTTAATTAATCTTTTAGCTGGCAACAGTCAGCTGTGCAAGTACATCAGCAGCTATTTTAAGTAATTTGTATCATATCTATATGAATGAATTTATTATTCCATTTTTCTGTTCTTTTTTTTTTTTTTTTTAATAGTTAACCTGTTAGGGCACAGTGTAGATGTTGTAATAAGCAGGTTAAAAGACTGAATGATTTTGCTGTTAATGTTTTTTTTTCTGGTGGTAGAAAAAGTCTGCTCACCTGGGTTTATCTCCTTGGCAGCCATTTTTAGCCTTATTCTACTCGGTGCATAGCTCCTTTCAGGACATGTGTACAAGGTGCTTCTTCATTAACCATCCCTGTGCTCAAACTTGTCTTTGTCAGTGAGAGTAGTTCCTATCAAGACTTTTTTCTGCCGTACAGCATAGCTCTTCCATAGCAATTTCCCTCAGTTTCTGTCTACCTCTTACTTCCTTGGTGACTGATAATCCTTTTTCCTCCATTCCTTCTGAGCAGTGCCTCATTTCTGCCACATATTTTCATTAGCTAGACCTTTGTTGCAATCACTGTAGAATCTGAGTATCCTATCTCTATCTTCACTTGCAGATTTACCTGCCAGTAGGTACATGTTTTCCCTGGTATATCCACTTGTTTGCCTAGGGCTGGCTGTAGTAACATAGAGCAAACCACTGATTCAGACTGAAGATTGAAAAGATACTTGTTTTTGTTGGCTCTTCATTACAATTTGTCCAGTGCCAAACTGCAACACTGTTCTCTTGGCAAAAGTAGTTGTTCTATGCAGCAGATCTTGGTCATCAAAATCTCCAGGAAGAAACTGTGTAAGTGTCACAAATGTTACCAATGTAAAATCTTGATGCTAAATAACAGTTAAAGCCTTCCTCTTTCATGATCTAGAAAGTGGAGGTAGAAATATACCCCATATAATTATATACATACAAATAGTATATAGACAGTATAAATAGAAGAGTCTGAGAACATAAACCATCCCATCATGGTGATTAATTTGTTTATTTCACACACAGAATAGTCATGGTTGGAAAGGACCTCTGAGATCACTGAGTCCATTGTATTGTTTCAAAACCTCATGTCAAGTAAGATCTTTTGCATTTCTATGTTTTATTTTCTAGCGTGTCCCAGGAAAAAAAATAAAGTTTAGTTATTATTTCACTCACAACTGAAGGCTGCTATGGCAGGCTGTGCCTAATTTGTTTCCCTACTTAAATGTGTCTGCATTATACAATCTCTGCCAAAACAGCACTACCTAGGAACCTGTTTCTAGTTGCAGAGAAATTACTCTGGAAGTGTAGTGCTTTATGCCTTTCCATGACCAAGTAGCAAGAGAAGTTACTTTTGAGTTCTGGTTTTCTTCATTGGTAAAGCTGAGAGGGTTTTTTTAGATCAAGAAAGATAAAGAGCTGATATATAAAAAAATCCCTCTCCCTGGAAAGCAAATAGTGGTCATTTTTCCTGCAACAGACCTACTCTTCCAGAAAAAACTGAGACAAGATGGTTAAGAGGTTGGAGAAATATATCCTGCTTACATAAAATTTAACTCACCAGCCTGTTAATCTCATTCTCTGTAGGGATATAAAGATTTCCCAGAAAAATAATGTATTTTATTAAGTGAACTAATATATTTCTGAAATGAAAATCAGGCCAGCTTTCAGGCAAACAAACCCTCTTTTGGTCTGAAAAGTTTCAGAAATGGCCATGTTCAAGTAACAGGTTGTAAACGATTAGTCTAAGTTTGAGTACAACTAGTATAAATGGTTAGTTTATGAGAGAAACTAGCTCCTGCGAACAAAGAGGTGTGCTGGCAAAGAATATGTAGTTGGATGTTCTCAGCTGTTTAGTGGTAGAACTGGCTTATAGCATTTTCAGACCTCTGCATCAGGCCCCTATCACTTGCACCCTGTACCTTTTTCTTGTGTCCCCCAAAACTGCTTGAACAACGACTCTGTTAAATGAACCAAGGAAGCTTTTGTACTCTAAAAAACCTCAACCTGCTTTTCTTTTTCTGGGTTAGTTTTAAATAGATCATTGCAGCCCTCAGGGAATGAATAGTTGGGTTAGGAAACCTGGCAAAAGAGTGCACTGTGGTGCAGAGATGAGAAGCTGCAGAAATGAGAAGGTAACAGTAATTCTAAGCTCAAGAGCTGACTAATTAATATGCATGGAATTTTAAAGGAGTTCTAAAACATATACCTTAAGTGTATGGGGTTTTGTATGAAATATTTAACAGTAATTTTTACAATAAAGAGCCACCAGCATATATGGTATGGCACAGCACATGTAGCAGACAGGGATATATTTCCTAGCCTGTGTCCTGGTTTGAGCCAGAATTCCAGCACTGTCACTAAAAGACTTTTTCAAAACTATCCTGAGGACCTTAGGACCTGAAAGTGTTTGGTGGGAGAGAAGAGAACTTGATCTCAGGCAGTAGAGGAAAAGTGTCTTTTAGGAATGGAAAAGTAAAACCTAATTTGGATTAATGCCTTTCCATACTATTTGAGGTATTGAATATGTCCTCTGCTCATTAGAAGAGCTTTGCTAAAAATAAAGCAAGCTAAAAGAGCTCATAATTGCTGTGCAATATTACCAGAGGTGACCATATACATTATGGAGACACATCATTTTTGTTTACATCTATTTGAGGGGAAGAAAAAAAGAGGGGTAAACTCCAAATATGAGCAAAGAGACAGCAAATCTGAATAGTACTCATCATTACTCAGTGTTTTTCATAAACACACACAAAGTAGGTGTAGGTAGATTGATCTCTACAAGAAAACTTGCTAGTGTTACAATACTTCTTGTTGCATTAGTTTCATATTTAGTAACTTAGAGATTGGGGGGTTTACTTTTTAAGCTAATAGTTAAGGAAACCTTGATCCTGGCTGTCACATAACTTCTGTGCTTTATTACTATGAGCCATCCTTTCTTCCCCTTTTTTTTTTCTTGCTATAAACTCCGATCTGGTGTCATTAGTTCAGTCCCATGTGTGTTGCTGCCTCTAAGGCTGGCAGCAAGCCGGGCGGTGTTCCTGCAGGAGTTAGCCTGCCAAGGCACAGACGCTTGGTTATTATGGACATTGGCAGATGGAGGTGCTAATAGCTAGAGATAAGGTTGGAGACAAGGTTCTGCTTGCTTTGTTAAAAAAAAAAGCCCCAAAAATGCTCTATCTAGAGATGAGGAGCACAAGCTGGCAGCTCCTGTTGAACAGGAGAAGTGCTCATGCTGCCCAGACGGCTTCTGTGACTTCAGGGGGAAACACAGGGGGTTTGCCTTGCAGCTGCCTTGCACTCACTTGCCAGTGATTTTCTTCCTCTTTGTTCCCATGAGAAATGTCCTCCTTTCTCTAGAAGCACCTCTCCTTTACCCTGCTCAAGGTGGAAGCTGTAATGCTGAGGCCACAGTTCAACCTCTGAAGATAGGTCACACAAACATCACTTATTGTTTAACTACAAACAAACATGGCAAGCTCCTCTCATGTGACACAAGTATTTTGTTTAACATGTAAAAGACAGATAGGGGAACAAAACAAACTAAATATTTAATACTTAGTCAAAGGTGAATGCCACTCCATCTATAATAAGCAGTTTCATTTAATTTGTTGTAAAATCCAGACTATTGGGGCATTTGTCTTTCTTTCTCGTTGCTTTTCAGTTAGAAGCTCCCATGAAATTGTCTGCAAGGAAGACTTGGTTACTCTTTGGGTACATACTGATTTGTTTTCAAGTATTCTTTGTAACATACACGTTCACAGGTTAAATTCGTCAATATTTCCTGCTTCATCTCACGTTTATAGCATCAGCTGTTTCCAACTTTTGAACTTGCAGTAAGTTTTTTTATATATTTAATTCCATTCAGAATTTAAAAGCTATTTGATGTAGTTGTTGAGTCTGTTATTGTCCTCAATTCCAAAAAATCACTTTAATAATAACCTATTAACTTTTAAGAAAAGGCTAACTATAAAGAAATAGACTTGTTACAACCTGAGTTTATGTGTATTTTTCTCAGTGTGCTACCTACTCAATTAACATTCAGTATCAGCTGCAACTATAAATTATCCTGTAAGACCTACAGATATCAGGAACATTTAAAAGTTTCTCACAGTAGTGCATTTTAAGCTTTACTTATTATATATTATGAATGAACCAGGTAGTACATCTTCTCATTTTATTAATTGCAGGGTAATAACCTGCATATAGGAATAAAGGAGAGTTATATAGCTAGCAGCTTCTGCACAGCAGTAACATAACTTACCTTGATGCTTCTGCATTGGGTTTCATACATTAGTGTCCTTCAGAAGAAATGGTCAAGAGCTGTTGTTTTTTTACTCAGATTTTGTGAAACACTCCTTAAAAGGTATAGATCTTCATGCATAAATTTTGTAGGATGACTGCTGAAGTTGAAACTTCATTTCAAGAAGCACTGGGCTTTGTTTAAATCTGTATTTTTAGTATCCAGAGTTACTGAACCAGGCTTTACTTAATTAATAACTATAGGATGTGAGGCAGTTCCAGTGCTGCTTTTTCTATTAACTTGCAATTTCCTTTAGGAAATGAATAAACTGGGGGGAGGGGGAAGCAAGGCATGGCTGCTGAGAATAAATGTGGCACCACTGTACATGGCCAAATTCATTTGAATGAGTTAACAAATGTGGTTTATAAATTGAATAACTTTAATTCTATAACTCATGCAACACGTTTTGTAGGAAGAACAAAAGCAGAAGAATCATTAAGCTGAATGTGGACTCAGATAGTAAAGCCATGAGATAGTTTCTAAATGTTCATTAAAATTCAGTTGGTAGTTTATCAGTACCACGGCTGTATTTACATAAGGTATTGAGACATACTTCAAATATAATTCACTTTTTTCAATGTGGTCTCTATTTTTTTTTACATTGAATTTGCATTTTTTCACTGAAAGCAGTGCCTGGAGCACTCTGTTAACAATTTTGTAAGGGTTGGGCTAAACTGCTGAGTTTTCTGAGACTGATCCCTTCCAAACATTTCCATATGGACAAAGAAGGACAATACTAATATTTGGTGTTATTTATTGAATAGGTTAGTCATAGTTTTTCCTATTAAATTCAATATACTTATTTTCTGAATCTGTGTTTTAAATGTTCCAATTTCAGGAGGTTGCCATTTATTTATAGGGCGGTTTTGTGGTTAAGTCATTCAGTTAATTGCAGGGACTCTTAAATGAAATATTTTGTTTTCAATTGCTATCCGCTAATGATACCACTGAAGCAGCAATGTTGTGTGTTCAAACACTTAAATTTTCCATTTTCTCAAATTAAATATTGCAGGAGCTACATTTATTTCTAACATTGGTATTTTTAGGTATATTGAAATAAAGAAGAACCATACTTCTGTTTCTGCAAAATCATCTATTGAATGTGAAAAGTGAGCTCTCCACAAATACTACTTATTTCCTGTGCTTATATTACACATTCAGTGAATGGTTCTGGAAGCCAAAAGAATTATGTTTAGGCAGCTATCAGAAATATAACTTAAGAACATAACAATCTCACATTTGCTGCAATAATCAGCTACTAGTGCATTTCTCATCTGTTAAAAACCCACTTATGTAAGATTATCTCCATGTAGACGTAGGACTACTAGCTCTGAGCCTATAGTATCTGGTATAGGACAAAAACTGCAAAATGAGTCTCAGTGTAGTTTCACTGTCATGTAATGTGCTTCTTGAGGAATCACCCCTGCTCCCAGTTATTTTTTAGGCACCTATTGTCAATGCCCATCTTTATAGCCTGTAGTGTCATAGGTACTTTATTTATATGGATACCAGTTTACAATATTTGTCTTTAATTTAGGCAATGTATCAGCATCTCATAATTTGTGTACCTGAAATTATTTATTGTTCTTGATTAACATGTGCTAGTGAGTTCATCTGAGTGTGTCTTGTTATTAAGCTTCTTTATTAAAGTCACCTTTTAATTTCCTGAGTTAATTAAAGATTTCTGTTATTTTTACAATCTGTCTACTTGTGTGATGGCAAGTATGCCTTTTACTTATTTAGTGTCTTGTAACTTATCACGCTGTCAGGGGAGTTGTTGAACTATTACCTTGTATTTAAGTATTAGTAACGAGTGACTGAAACAAATGATGTTATAATAGGTAACCTAAATTTATAAATTATGTTAAAGTACTATCTTTACCCCATGCTGAACAAAGGCATTGAATGAAAAGTGACATTTCATAGTTTCATACTTTGTCATGGATGCAGTATAATGCAGGTGTTGGTTTAGAATTAATTTTTCTTAGTACCAAAGAGCTAACTGTGTTTTTCTACATCTGTTCTTTGCTTTTTGTGTTCTGCATTTAATCAAGACTATTGGAAGAGCACCCCTTTCCACCATGCCCCAAATAATTTTGGGGACAAATTTACTATTGGCTAGTGATTTACAGGGTCAATATGCACATGTATCTCCCCACAGATGAATGAGCAGTCAAAACCTGTCAGTGACAGTGGCAGCTGGCAAGAAAAGTTGCCTGTAAGTCATTAAAAGTCATTATGTCATTAAAAAAATAGAGGCTGAAGGTAGACCATCAAATATCTACAATAATGTAAGCATCCCAGAATTAAAACAAAATAAACAGGAAAAGAGGCTAATTTGTATCCTGGTGTTCAAGCACTCAGATAAGAGAGGGGGTCCCATTCCTGCTTCTCCTTACTGTCTGATCTAAATCTGGTAGGCAGCCTTGATTATAGTGTCTGTTCATCTGTCCTGCTACTGGAATAATAAGCTTCCCCAGTGAGGACTATACCATACCCTTGGTATACTCTTCTGGGTTAACTCTCCAAAAAATCGGTAGTGTTTAATTGTCCCCAGTTAATGGAAATTTCATCCAGGATTTACACATCCTGCATAAGTTCTTTAGCTTAAAAGATCATTTTTAATAAGAGGTAACACACATTGTTAACAAATCGGAACCCTTTTGTGGGTTTTAGATGGAGATGGGGTGCCCCTCCTAGGAGACTTCAGTTTCAGCAGAATATAGGTAGTAACTAAGCACTTGGCTCCAAATGATGACCTCATCTCTGCACAGAAACAGGTTATGTGATCAGAATGGTTTCTGACCCAGACAGAGAAGCTCAGTGAGTTGGTGGATCCTCCAAGGTGAAGCAGTACAGAAACATAGGCAAGAAAAGTTTCTTGCTTGAATTACGTGTCTAAATTCTGATGCAGTCTGAGGAATTAAGGAACCATGGTAGACCCTCATCCCTGTAGCAGTAGACTAATATTCCCTAGAAAAGTGCCTTGATTACTATCCTATAAATTAGGATTCATCCCACTTGGAAGGAATTAAATATTCATCAACAGTTAATACTTGGCCATCACAGGGTGGTATGGCATGCACTGAGGCAGTGGGAGACACAAGCAATTTTTAAACAAAGCAGGACTTTTTATCCTTATTTGTCAAATTCTTGGTAGAAATGTTTCTGCAATGACTTGGCCTTGCCTCTGTCTTCTGTCTTACTCTGTTATAAGATAAAACAAGTTTTTTAATAATAAAAAAAAATTGTATTTTTTATTTTAGCAGCCATACTACGTACTTGTGATTATCTGCTTGCACATGTAAATTAACTGAAACCTGACTGATTTGTACTGCAATAGGTATCATCATGAGATTGAATGTAGAGGCAGGAAACCTACATGCAACAAGAGAAATTACTTTCAACCTTTGGAACTATCAAACCAGACAATAAATACCATCAGATGCTTTCATACCTACAAATCTTTCTTAAGAGCTGCCTCAAAAAATATGATAGGCAGGTCTCAAACCTGTAAAGCTTATTCTTAGTCAGTGTCCGTTTTCTTTACAGGTTGTCATGCTGGTTACAACATCAAGTAGTTGAGTGATGTTATGTTCAATGTGGCAGATGCAGTTAAATAATTTGTTTCAATTTGGGAAGCTGGAATTAGGTTGTAATTAGCTGCATCGGTTAATTCTGTTTTCTTACTCTGACCTGACCACTGTGGTAGAATATTAATTGAATGGCTGCAGTTTTTAGAATGAGCTAGCTGCCAGCTCTTTGATTTTAGTATTGATTATGGATAATTTAGATGTATATCCTTAAGATTCACAAACCATAGCCTGTGAAGAAACTGAAAGGTCTATAGACAGTTTAGAGACCATGAATCAACATTTAAAATTTTGTATTTGGTATTCAATATACTGAAAACTCTAATAACATTTACTTTTTTATTGCTCAATGTTTCACTGTGAATACCTAACTATTAAATATACAGTTATATTCCTGTATAGCAAATATGTTCTATTAAAATAAGAAGTATAAGGCCCTCAGACCCCGAGCTTTATAAAATTGGGATACTTGGAATCTTTAGAGAAATTGTAGTGACCAACAATTAAAAAAAAAATAAAAATCTCAGCCTTAGTTTTTCAAAATTAAAAAAACTGCAAGTAAAAATCTGCCCCTATCATTAAAGGTTGTAGAGATGTTGATGGTGAAGACATCAGATGCCTGTGCATACCCAAAGTTTTAGAATTTTGGTACCATCAAAAAAATAGGAACTGGAAATATGTGCTATAGAAACCCTTCTTATTAAATGCAAATCAAACAATGTAAAAATGGTCCCTGCTAGATGAAATTATAAACTCAGAAAATTTTACAGTCTAATTTTCTGTTTTTTTAGCATTATGCAGTTGAATTGATGGAAGTTCAGGCACTGGCTTTAGATCCAAAGTGTAAAAAATCTAGTATGAGAGGAAAATTTTCACATTTCCTCTCTTTTAAAAAACTTCTCTTTATAAAATGGATAATGTGTTTAGAGTGCATAATTGTGTGATGTCAGTTAATGTTACGCCTTCTTCAGAGTGACTTGCATAAGCTCTGACATTCAAGAATAATGTGGCCTTCCTAAAGTGATATTCATTGAATGTTTTCATCTTTTATGTGTGTGTGAGCAAGAGTTTGGGACAACTGCATTACTCATATATTGCTAACTTATGAGTTCCACAGATCACACCAACCAACCATCAATAAAAGCTCTGTAGATCTCATTGTCATACATTATGCATATGCCACATGTTTCACAGCAGAAAAAAAGAGAATTAAAAACTGCAGTACGGAGACAGTTCTCATATTCTTAGATTACAAAGCTAATTTCTTCATTTGTATCAGTGTAAATTGGAAGTTGTGAAGCAGGTGCTGTCCCAGTGGAAAGCTGTGGATGTCCCAATTTAGGTTATCCAACCCTTCACTTTCCCTAGGATTATGAGATAGCTGGCTCAAAAGTGTTCACCAGTGCTAAATGAAATATGAAGCATTTATATCATGAGCTTTTAGATGAATTTCAGATCTTAAGAACAGAAATATGCCTTGACATTTTGAGTTAGGAACAAATATTAATATTGCAAAATGAATTCAGATATTTTTTAAGTCAGACTTGGTCTCAAAAATAGTGTTTTGGCTTTGTCTTCCTTTTAAGTATGAAACTGGTGAAAAAAGGTGTGCAATGGATTATATCTGACACAACGGGTATGATAGTGGCCTGTGTCGGGATGCAGGAGAACATTAATCATTTGCATGAACTTGGTTATGGAGAGGCAGTGGTAGATGCCATATGTAACAACTCTGGTAACATGGTTTTAGATTGTCTGATGAATGTACCTTCAGAAGAATCTGCAAGATTGCGAAGAGGCACCTCATGTTATGCAATTTGTTGCAATAAGTATGAAATAGATATGCTTTAACAAAAGTGGACTTTTAAGAGAGGTGACTTCAGTCAGAGAAAAGTAGAATACAGAAAAATTAAGATAAAAGTCCTCAGGCTAGACCTCTGATTTGGGGCTCTGCCATTTATTTTATTTTTTTCAGTCTTTGATGATTTACACATTCATTTTCTTTATTTTCTCTTCAGCTTCTATTGATCTGCTCAACTTCTAAAGATTATATAGTAGGGATCTAATTCCATACAAGTGCTGTCCAGAAAACAGTTCTAACAACTGGAGAATTAAAGATAAAATAGCACTTCAAACACAAGAATCACAATGATCCCTTACTGAAATATTGGTTGAAAGCATAAGATATCACTGAGATATAAGCACTAAATCAAAATGTATCTGCCTCTGAAGTCAATGCCAAGATTCTGTCCTGTTTTCTGCTCACATGACATACTATGTAAAAGCAGTCACTTTCAAGTACATATTTTGTGCAGATGGCCCAGTATTTGTGGTCATCACACAAAATCATCTTTGATACAGAATATCAGGACTGTAAGCAATACCTGTTATTTTCAATAATTATAGTAAGGTACTGAACAGAATAGGGATGAGTGAGAAAGAGATATGATGGCAGAACTGGAAGTGCCTCCCAGTAGCTGTAATCCCTTCTGTGTGATTGAGTAGCACCCTTGATCGGCTTCTGTGTGGTAAAAATGAGTAATGCCTACTGACACACGTCAGTAAGTTATCGGCTTGTAAGAACAGAGAAGATGGGTTCCTTTTGTGCTAGAAATTGCTCTTAAGTATGAACAATAACTTAATCTGTCTCTCTGTCATGGCTGTGAGCAGCCCATAAGGAAAGAGCTAGCGGCTGTACATCAAGTCTCTGTGAGCATATGTGGACCATAACAGCATCCTGGACATGGGATATATATAAATATCTAATGCCTTAAGTATATAATGCCATGCATTTAATAATAATAATAATAATAATAATAATAATAATAATAATAATAATAATAATAATAATAATAATAATAATAATAATAATAATCCTCATTGGCACTCTCAAATGAGTGTGCTCCCCAGGAAGTGGTGGGAGACAAGATTTATTAGTGAGGTTGATTACCCTGCTTTGAGCTGTTCAGAAATTCCTGTGGTCACTGTGGAGTGTAGAGAGTGCTCCAGTATAGAATTAGGTGGCAGCTATGAAAACAATACTGACAAAAAGAACTGATAAACTTATTGATTAAAAACTTGAAAATATGAAGGAACTTTCTAGTGGGTGGCCATTGGTGTTCTGGATGACCAGGATCTTTACAAATGCTCAGAATAATGTGCATTTCTTTCTGGGGAAAAAAATAAAATATTTTTATCTGAGGAGGTAATTTTATTTTAAAATGCTATTTGTCTATTACTTTCACCATAGGAACATATGATCTTCATTATCCTCACTTCTTATATCTATGGAATACATGACTTTTAGTGTTCCTAAACCACTAGACACTTCAGGGGAGCAACAGACACCTGCAATTTTTAAAGTTTTCTCATAATAAAGACTCTCAGAGAGAAACCAATGATCCGCAATCTAGATTGTGAGTCATGTCTTTTTCCAGTTACTTTCTGTATGTTGAGAGAAGTCAAGTATTTACAGCAGGACAAAGTGGCAGCACGAGGCCCTTTCTAGCCTTTGCTAGCTCGCCATAAATAGCTGAACTCTGTTACTGAACAAGTTTGTTTACAGGTGGTTAATTACAGACCTAACTGAAACTTTTAGAAGCGTAGATGCAAATTGATCAACATCTATATCATCTACATGAGCAGCCATTAATAAGAAGTTCTTACAAGAAAAAACTAAAGTGATGTATCAATTAACATCTTCAGCTTGCTCAGCAGTTCACTGAAAACTAGGAAATTCTAATGACCAAAACCAGGCAAACTGAGGAAAATTACAACTATACAAAGAGGCCTTTAATGTGGGCATGAAAAAACATTATTAAAATATAAAGAAAATGTAAAAATAAAACTCTGTAATCTAAAGTTCAAATAGGTGAAATGTAAATCCCCCTCAAATTAAGTTTGCCATTATGTATGTATTCAGATACTTCCCATAACCGAAAGTTACACCAAGATAATTTTTGTCTTAAATGAAGAAAAATATTTTTTTTATCTTTTGTGTTATATTACTTATAGAAAATTCATAGAAATTTAAATAAGGACAAAACAAATTGCAATGTGAAGGGCAAAGATTGCTTGAGCAAAAAGTGTTAGCTGATAAACAGACCAAAAAAGATAGTGTTTGGAATTGCAAATTTTAACATTAGGTGATTCTGCAAAAACAAGGACTTTACAACAACCAGAACTGGAAGTCATCCAGAAATGTCACAGCAGAAGAATCAGGGACAAGGGAACTGGAGACAGCAGAAACCATTCTGATGATTTATGATAAAAAAGGTCTGAAAGACTTTTGTGAAGACCTTAATAATATCAATGGCTCTAGAACCTCTTAGTGCAACTCATTTCAATAGACATTTGGGGAATTATGAGAAACTGCTTTGTCTGGGACTGAGAAGGTTTTCTGAAGGATTTATCTTTTTAGACGTAGTTTTTATCATGCTTACATTTTCACTTCAACATAACATTCCAGAGATTTCTGATAATGCTATTAGAAATCATGACATGTACTTGTGTGTGTAGTCTATCTGCATGTGTGGATAAATGCACACATTTCTTTTTTTTATGTTACATATCATGTCTACACGGAACACAGCAAGAAAAAAAGCTAAGAAAAATTAAACCAACAAAAACATTTAGAAAAGCTAAGTTACTACACACGAAAGGGAATAGGTTTGGCTTGCCATAGCTAGGTACTGAAGGTTGCCTTAAGTCAGTGGAGCTGTAAATGCTCAAGTTGGGAAGTAGGAGGCTGTGAGATTTGTTACTGGCTGTTGTAGTTCCTTGAGGGCCCCTATCCAGAGGACCTGGCATGTGTTGCCCATGTTAGGCCCAGCTATTTGTAACTTCTCCTCCACGGAGAAAGCATGACCTACTTCACAGATGTAGAAAATATTTTGAGATGTTCTGAGTATAGTGCATAGGTAACTGCCATTTGAAAGGTAGCTTGTGTGTTCTCTGATCCTTTAACCTTCCTGTAACTACAGCCTTTAACTACATTCTCCTTTCTGGATGTTGGTCTATCAGGACATGTGCTGTGCCTTAATTGCATTTTTTGTATTCGGTCCCACACAATCACTTTGAAATTGTAACTCCCACTTCATAAAACATGCTTGCCTTGTCTATGACCTCTTGCTTTGGGTGTCACCTGTTTCCAGACTATCCTTTCCCACGCATTTCTCATTTAAATTTTTTTCTAGATTTTCTTTGTTTTATTATCTTCACCATACTGTTGCATTCAGCGCAATCATCACAACTAAAACTTTTTACTGGCTCCTCTCCTTAGTTGTGCTCTTCTGATTAATATTGTTTCTCATTATGGCAGTATTGTGTGTTAAAATAGATACCAGTGGAACGTGTAGTTCCATTCTTCCATATATTCTAATGGAAATCTGATCATGCTCTCATTGTATCACTATATTTTAAAATAGATTTGTTTTAAAATAATGGAAGGCAGGAGCCTTCAATGTTGCCTGATTTAAATTACATTGTAAGCTTTGGATAGAAGGGGTATTAGGAAAAATGTTAATTGTCCTGCATCTCAAATGTAGCTAGGAAGTTTCTGAAAGACTTGGGCAAAATTTTCCCGTTTGAACAGAAACACAGTACAGAAACTTAAGGGATATTATGACACATAACAATAAGTTGAGAACGAAAACAGCTTTGTAATTTTAATTATAATAATTAGAAGTTGTTACCATACCTGTCTTGAACATCTTTATATTTTGAAGTATTAGTAGCATTTTATCCTAAGGATTTCTCTGAAAGGAGACAGAAAATCATCAGAGAAGGAATATGTCCAGTATCTATGATGCATTCATTCTGTAATAAAATTCCTTCTTGTTTTCTTGTGTAGCCTTAAATACAGTTTTTCTTTCCATGCATTATAATAAGCCATGCATATATAAGCCAGCTTTCACCTGCTTAGCTTCAAATAGAAGTTTACACCCCGTTATTTGTCTATAGGTTGTTTAATTGTAGTTTAGTTGCCATCACCTGGCAGTGATGGCCGTAACCTGCTCCGGCCCTGGGGATGCACTCAGGGTCAGGGACTTTGGGCTCTTGGAGTCCCACTCACTTAATTGGATTCAAATTGTTACTCTTTTTCTAGTATGATTAACAAATAAACCAACAAATCTGAAACTTCCAGTTATAATGTGACAGACCACTAAAAGATGCTTTCTGAGTGACGCACATGCTTCACAAAGTCTGCTAAGAATGAAGAATGGTTTAATTGCTAAACAGGCTGGGGCTGGCATTTAGTTTCCACTTTTGGGTTTGTGCTGCTGATCTAACCACAGGAATTACCAGTGGGTTCCTGTTTTTCTCTGTCTCTGAACAGGGAAACACTGATTTGAGTGGCTGCCCACAGGAGGGGGGAAATGAAACAGACGGGAGTTTAGTGCTGAATGAGTACAGTGTGTGTCATTTTATGGATGGCTGGTATTGTGATACACTATGTTTTAAGACTATTGAAATCCTGTCTTGTAGTTACTATTGAAAGCAACTGACCAGAAAGAAAATCTGTGGGGTTGGTAACTTACCATGGGATGCTGTGTAATGCAGAGTGTTTTAGCTACAGCATGGGCTAATAAAGAAGTATTTGTTTGGAATATTTTATAAAGTTTGGTTTCTATAGCAACAATCATTTTGAGTACTTTCAGCTTCTTAAATAACATCTGCTCGATGACTGATCTCAAATCTCAACCCTTGTTTAAATAAATAAGATCCTACTCTTTTTGCTTGTTGTATTAGTCAGTGGCATTTGATATGGGGCATTTATTTCCATGGAAAGTGCACCCTCAGACTGGCAAAGATGTTGGGAAGGGGTGGGAAAAGGGAAGAGGAATCAGAAAAAAATGTTGAAGTGCAAGATTTGCTTCATTGGCCTAATAGTAGTCACTGCTAAAATAAATTGGACTTTACACATATGTACCATTCTGTTGACTGAAGTACAGGGCAAACATTCCTCTGTTTTACTCTTGGCAGTGGAATAAACTTTATGCATAAAATGACGGGAACAGAAATAATTTAGTTAAATATGAAAAATGTGTGAGATAGAATACAAAGCTTCACAGACTGCAAGGATTTGAAGAAAACTCCAATGAAACTTCCCAGGTCTGTTAATTTTCAAGAAAAATCTCTTTTAAAAATAGTCAGTCTGCTGTGCAAATGTTGTCTTTTGAAGAAAAGATGTCTTAAGCATTGTTGCTGTTGCTAAATTTTACAATGTAAAATTTAAAGTGAAAACGTTGCCTGAAGCAAAATAACAAGTTTTTCTGTATTTTCTTGCAATAAAGATGGGGAGTGCAGAATTCAATGTGAATAATGATTTTGTTGGTGGTGACTATGTACCACCTTACTGAAGAAAATAATAAAAATATAAAATAGTAAAGAATTAGAAATTCTTGCTGTGGCCTAGGAAACACATGTGGAAAAGAGGTGTAAACTAAGCTGGACTATGTTTCCATACTAATCATTTTCAGTTAGCCATTCTTTAGGGGCTAAGCATCTTTGAATATGGTACTTTCTGAAAAAAACAAACAAAAATGAACCCCAAAAACCAAACCAACTTTCCATGTAAGAGGAATAAGCAAGTGAAATTCAGCAAATCCAAGTTCAGCAAATGTTTTATACAGTAGGTTTAGTTAAAAGGATGTGATTTTAAAAATATTTTAAAGGAGCAGTCTTTTCCCTATTTTGTTATATTGCAAACAATCCTGTATCCTTTTTTTTTTAAGAAATATTGTCAGTTATGTTAAGCTAACATGAATAACATGTATAAATAACTTCATTCATGCGAGTAATCCTGTTTGCTTTAACGCAACATTTTCTCCAAGCACTATTTCACACATGTCTAATTATTTGTCAGATTAGATCCTGTAAGCTGAATTTCTTGAGCATTTTCAGTGAAGCACTCTAAGCACTAACTAACTTGATGGTGAGCATCATTAAGTGATAAGTTTGTGTGTAGAATTTTTCAAGGAAACCACTAAGAAATTGATAAAATAGTGTCAGATTTGCAGCTGGCAGAAATCAGCATAGTTCTGCTGTTACTCGAGTGTTGTGCTGAATTAGGCAGCTGAGGATTATCTCTTAGATATTTGAGATTTGAAGTAATAAGAATCAAATGAAAACTGTACCCAATAATGCTTTCAAATTGCTGAATCTGCAGAGTAGGTGATGGAGGTTCTTGAGAGAAAAGTGAGAGATGGATCTTGCAACACCTTTAAAAGGTCTGCTTTGGGCTTTCACAAGCCTGCCAGCCTGCCCTCTCCCTTTCTGTCTCATTGGCAGCATCTGCTGCCAAAAGTGCTAGTCAGTGTAACACATGCTGCTGATCCTACTAGAGACTAGGGCAAAACTAGGTTCCCTTTTGCTGCTGTCACATACCTTCTCCTTGGGATAGAGAAGTCTTTTATTGTTGTTCCTTCCTACTGCTGGAGCAGCTGTGATCTGATCCACAATATCCACACACGGTCACTAGGATGAAAACTTCCATAGATGTTCAAATCTGAAGTAGTGAGATAATTTGGTTCATAATGGTTTTGGCTATGGTGTACACATTTTACAGCTGTCCTTGGATCATGGCAAGGACAATAAAAATAAAAGCTATGTCATGCTTTCAGATGTTCAGTTTGTGTCCTCCCTACATTCAGTAGGCTATGATCTGTGCAAGTTGTCATGATAGAAAGTAATTTGTTGTTCTGGTGCCATTAGCATTTTTTTTCCTGCATTAAAAAAATTGCCAAGTTTGCACTTCAATCCCTTCTGCTGACAGCTGGTTTTCACAATATGTCTTGGTTTCTTCTCTTTTTTATTATTACAATTCCAGGAATAAATGTTTTAATTTATCATTCACCTAGACATCCTGCATGTGGCCAGGAGGTTACAAAAGAATTTAAAAGGCATTGCTGATGAAAAGTTCACTAAAAGTGTATTTTGGATGACATACAGTGTACTAGATTTTCTTTCCAATTTTGCAAGAAATGCAAAATACAGCATAATAATTTCAGGACACTTGCCTTTCCTGACCCTCAAGTCTGGCATAGATCTAAACAACAATCAAACATCCTTTTAAATGACTTTAGGATGCTGCACAGCTATAGGAATGAGTCTATGGTCACAAAAGCCACCTGCTAGTCAGAACTTTTGACTTCTGTCTGAGATCCATTGTCACAATGACAGATTGGAATCTTATGGTCCACTCTGAGTGAAGGACAGCCCAAGTTTACCCACCTCATGGACATTTCAGAAATCTGTAGCTCGCTCAACTTGCTTGCTTCCAATGAAAGTAACCTGAACTTTGTTCCTCCTTAGCTCAGCATTCTGGTTCCAGAGAGTTGTGTTGAATGGAGTTCAATCCACTTCGGGGCTAGTCACAAGTGTTGTTCCCGAGGGCTCAGTGCTGGGGCTGCTCCTGTTTAACATCTTTATTGGTGATTTGGATGAGGGGATAGAGTGCACCCTCAGTAAATTTGCAGATGACACTAGGCTGAGTGGGAATGTCAGTCTGCTTGAGGGCAGGGAGACTCTACAGAGGGGTTTAGATAGACTTGATTGATGGGCCAAGGCCAGTTGTATGAGTTTCAGTAAGGCCAAATGTCAGGTCCTGCACTTTGGCCACAACAAAGCCCAAGCAGTGCTACAGGCTTGGGGAGAAGTGGCTGGAAAGATGCCCAGCAGAGAAGGACCTCAGGGTGTTGGTTTACGCGCAGCTGAACATGAGCCAGCAGTGTGCCTGGGTGGCCAAGAAGACCAGTGGCATCCTGCCCTGCATCAGGAATAGTGTGACCAGCAGGACCAGAGGGGTGATCTTACCCATATACTCGGCCTTGGTGAGGCTGCAGCTCAAGCGCTGTGTGCAGTTTTGGTCACAGAAGCATAAGAAGGACATCAAGGTGCTGGAGAGGGTACAGAGAAGGGCAGCTAGGCTGATTAGGGGCCTGGAGAACAGGTCTTACGAGAAGAGGCTGTGGGAGCAGGAGCTGTTCAGCCTGGAGAAGAGGAGACTGAGGGGAGACCTCACTGCTCTCTACAACTACCTGAAAGGAGGTTGTAGTGGGGTGGATGTTGGCTGTGGGGCTGTAAGGCTGATGGTTGGACTTGATGATCTTGAAGGTGTTTTCCAACCTTAATGATTCTATGATTCCATTGCTTGCCACCATAGCCACTCCTGTTCATCTGCAAGTTAGGCAGAAGTCAAGCTGTGCTTAGTACTTCATCTTTTCCACCCTGAAAAGTGAGCACCATGTTCTCTTACATCTTGAGTAAAGTTAACCCACTGTGATATATGAGAGTGACCATCTGGTCATAAAGTGATCAGCCCAAGCTCAAACAGTGATGGATTGTCAGTAATTTGTCACCAGTGAAATGTGAATTTTCTCAAACAGGAGCATTTAAGGTTGAATTGTGAAGCAATAACAAAATTCTCCACTTCTTGTTTCTAATCCTTGGAGATCCGACATATGTACCCACCTGGGAAACAAATGTCCATTAGCATCACTTCACTGTGCAGCAACACTTCGACTTACAGAATTTGAAATGCCAGTAGGAAGAATTTACAGGAAAGGACCTGGGGATATGTGATGCCTGGTATATGCCACAGACATAGGGTGCTTTTCCCAACAGGATCTGGGTGGCTGCTGCCAAGATAAATTTCTGTTCATAAACTGGATGCTAGCATTGCCAGCCCTTAATCAGACTCATACAGCTTAATAGGAGAATGTTTTGGAGGCTCTGGGGGATACCTCTGGCAGTGATCCAGCACAACTACTGCACACACCATCGCCTGGAAGTTATGTTCAATATTTTCCAGATTAACCTGGAATTACTGTTATTAGTGGGCAAGATGAAATGGTAAAGGTAAACCAAGTTTATGTAACAGTGTGAAGAGGCAGGAAACTGCATACGTAGACACACAGAAAAAAAAAAAATAAATGCAACCTGCCTTGCAGCTACCTGAAGCTTTGATTTAGCTTTGATTTTTTGTGTTATGTTCAGCCACTTGTGAAAGTCAAGAAAACTGCAGGATGGTTTGCTCTAGTGTCACAGTTCAGAAAAAGCAGCATCTAGGCAGTAGAATGTGAGCTGAATAGGGAACCTGACTAGGAATTCTTTCTGGAAACCCCATTGAAAATGAAGGCACCTGCAGGTGTTTCTTGCAGCTTTGTCTTAATAAATCAGTTTTAATCAGAATGTCAATTCATAACTCTCTTCCTAATGGAATGCTGTATGATGTAGTATTAGGTTTTGAAATGAAGTATTTTCCTAAATTAACTGAGAGTAACTTTGTTAAAAGTAAATATAGTTCTTACAATAAAAATATTTCTTCTTAGCTTAAACACTTGCAGATTAATACATAAATTTAACATCGGTACATAACCTTTGATAACTAACAAACACACTACTCTGAAAAGACTGCAAAAAATAGTGCAGCCTGTTGCTGCAGATAACAGTACATTTTGCTCACTGGGGCTGTAATCAAAGCTTGGTAATCATAATATTTTATTTTTATCGTTAATTCCCACTCTTTCTGTTATGGAAAATAATGTAATAAATTTTAAGTTTTTCATGGCTATTTTGAAACAAGAAAATTAACTGAGATCTCTATTCTGCTAAAATAATAGGGCAAAATTATTGCAGAAAGATAACTCAGAAAAAAAAACAACCCCAAAAACAGAAACAAAAAAACCCTGAAAACACAACATAAAAAAGTCCCCCAAAACCCTCTAGTTAAAAATGTTAGTGTCAGTTTGGTCACATTTAATTTTATTATCAATAAGCTTATTGTTTTCTGTTCCATTGGACACTACAGAACTTTTCATTAAAAACATCAGAGCTGACTGGATGATTTATTCACAGATACAAGACAGTTACCTCAAGTCTCTTTTAGTAGAGATTGAGGAATTGTGAGATGCTCCAAAATGTTCTCCACATTTTAGTGCTGTGGGTAAGGTGGTTGTGTACCTTGCTTGGGTCAGTGGGACCTCATTAATTAAAGTTAGAAGTCACTGAGAAATCCTCAGGCAAAAGAAGATACAGTGTAGAAGCCCAAAGCATTGAGGACACTTAGGCTCTGGGCCATTTTTGTAGGTTTAGATGAGGTAAAGCTTTCCACTCGTTAATTGCAAGAGAGGAATTTTACAGGATGGATTAAATGTAAATCTTTAGTGGATGCTTATAATTTCAGTAAAACCCCAGGGTCGTATGGAGAACTGGTGTTTCCTATGCCAGCCACAAAGCAATGTTCAGAACTCCAGCCTTGCTTATTTATTCTGTTGCAGTATTTCCCAAAGTATATTTCTCCTGGCACACAAATGATGTTTGGTGAAAGCTTTTTTTTTTTTCTTTCCCTTTTGCACTGTCATTAAGACTCGTTACTCATTAAATATATCTGTAGAGAAAACTGTCAAAACTTCTGGGTGGGTTGGAAGCTCATACTCAAAATATGTTAATTAGTGTTGGTTAAAATACCCAACATTTAGAATAGATATGCAGTTTAACACTGAGAATCTAAGAAAACAGCAGTAGTGATTACACTCCTTGTTTCTGTCTGAGGCATTGCCTTAGTTTCAGCAGTCTGGAACAAGTGCCAGGTTCTCCTCTGGGCAGCAGAAGGGGGTGTCAAAGTGGTGGGCTTCTGCTGGGAGGAGCAGGCAGCTTTTCTCCGTTCCTCTGACATTACTGTTTTGATTCTCTTGGCAAATAACCATGGAGAAAGTCAGCTGAGGACAGATGGAAGTTCACTACAGGTGAGAGTCTCTCATCTCCTCTTGGCAGGATAGCTGTGCTAGGGTCTTTTTAAGTTTCTCCAGCAAAATGGCCAAAAAAGCCACCAACAAATAATATCAATAGAATTCTGTGAATTGAAGAGTATTAATTTGATTTTTCTGTTTTGCGCTGCTGGAAAGACTGCCTTTACTGCACTGGAAATGGTCAGAGCAATCACAGTGTTTTAATCTGTGTCTTTAATAATAGGCCAGAGTATTCCACCTCAAATGAGCATTTGGTAAAAGCAGAATAGGAAAACTAGGATTAGTTTTCTTTCTGTGATGAGCTACCACTGCATTCAACTGTGGTCTAAAAGAAAGTGGTTACAACTGTATTGTAAAGCCTCATTTGATAACATGTTTTGAAAAGAGCAATCTAGACTAAGCTCAGGGCAGATACAGGCATGTCTGTAGGACAGACTGGGATGGGCCTGGGCAGGAAGAGCAGAGCTTCAACTATTGGGATTTTTTTTTTTAATACTGAAACTAAGATTAACTTGGTTTGGGGGCTTCTGAGCTTGTATGTAGGTATCCAAATCTGACCAAAATCCAACTTAGGTACTCAAGTGTTTTTCTGAATCTGAGACTTGCTTAACACAAATAAATAAATAAGTGAAGAATTTTACTTTTCCTCCTTTTCTACCTTCCTTATCTCTTCAGGGGACACATTCTTGTTGCTTCTTCTCTTTTCTTCCCTCTGATGTGTTGCACATTGAACTCCAGAAAAATGGCTGTTTACATTCTGAGCCTAGTACTAATCCTGTCATAAAAACAACTTTGAGAATTTGCCAAATCTTGAAGCTTAGTTTATGTGGAATTCACCTGATTCATTCTGTTTTCATGATATGTTTAAAAACTAAGTTTAAACCATCATCATATATTACTAAAACAAAAAGTATAAGTCAATCTGTTTTGGTTTTTTAAGAAAAGATGAATTTTATTTATAATGAATTCTCGTAAGTAGTATTAAGATCATTTTAGTTAGGAAACATTGCAGTGATTAATGCGTAGTTGTTTGCATTGTAATACTTGATTTATAGATCAGATCTGTATTTGTGCACAATGTCAAACTTTATTCTGTTCTTGTCAAAATACTTATTACTGCTGACAGGTATAACATGCTCACATTAATCCTTAATTCCTTGATTCAATTTTCTAATTGCTTTTTTGGCATGAGTTTTGGAGCCATTTAGTCTTATGTGGTGTATTCGTCTTATGGTATAATAATGCACTTTTAAAAATTAGATGCACCTAACTTAGAATGCTGAGCAGAAAATATATATAGATATTACTTAGCACTGAAAATCTGAAGTTTTATAGCACTTCCGTGAGACACCACTTCTTGGAATACAGATAGAGCCAAAAACGCTTTACATATTTCATCTTCCTGTATTCATAGTTTTAAATATTTTCATATGAATCTGAAATTCATACTTTCATATAAATATTTTCATTGATAGATAGGACTGGGTGCTAAAGTTTCTCTGAGTTTCCTCCAAAGAGATTCTGAACCCTATAGCAGATCCATGAGCTGCCCCTTAGTCATCATTGTGTTCTGCTCTTCTCACCTCTTTCTGCCTTCTTCTGCCCGTCCTGCCCACCAAGAGCAACAGAACACACTTCCCGGCTTCTCCTTGGTCTGGACTCTTCAAGCTTTTGTATTTGTATTACTCCTAAACAGCCAAATAACACAATGCAAGATTTGCTGGGTTTTTCAATACTTATGTTTCTGCCAAAAAAGCACAAATGACAACCACAGTGTTAATAAAACTGTATCAATAGAAGACAGAATAAATCAATACTTCTTTATTTAACCCTTACTCTTGTATTTCCCCTGCTTATACACCCTATGACAGAAAGAGTTGGGAAGATGAAAAAGAGTTAAAGAAGTATTTGTTTATTCTGTCTTTCACTGATAAAGTTTTATTAACGCTGTGGTTGTCATGTGCGCTTTTTTGGCAGAAACATAAGTCACTTTCTGTACAAGGGAAAAAAATAAATTAATCCAAGCAAGTAAATCATGGTCACTAAGTGCTTTGAGCAAACAAACATGTGCCTTATCTCTTCCAAAAAACCCGTGGAAAATGCATGATAAATGGAACATTTCAGAGAACATGTTATGTCACTGAAATAACTTTGCTTCATGATTGTGTGTTTATCTTGAAACAACTGACAAACCTTAGGGTATCTAAATTATTATCATTTGCTCTATATTTTTGTGATTTGTTTTCTGGTGAATCTTAATGATGTGAGGTAAGATAAGACATCTGCTTTTTCAGTCATAATGTTCTATAAAGAACAAATAAGCAAAAATACAAATTTCTTACTGTATTTGATTTTTGGATGATGTCCTCTGAAAAATATTTATGAGAAACAGTTTCCTTCAATTGTGTTTTGAAAGCATTAGTATAAACTTCAAAGAGAAAAGGACGGGGCCTGCTAATAAAAGGTTTTATATTAAACAGCAATAGAAAATATAATCATTTTTATTTTTAATAAAGTAATTATTCACAAAATCAAAAGGCATAATGGTAACTTTGTTTCTTTCAGTTGTTTGCATAAACTGTGTTCTGAATTACATTTTTAAATGAAGATTTCATTTTTTCTGCCTTTTTAAATAGAAAGGAATCACATTATTTGAATTGCTGTTGTGACAAATCAGGAAAGATGATTTGAATGCTCTGTTGCTTGCATTAGTAATGCCAACTATTTTAATTGCAAATGCTCTATAAAGATTCAGGTGCTGTTGTTCTAATACACAGTGGAAAATGGTGCATGATGCCCAGCACAAAGGCATTTATTTGTAAAATCTCTTAGTCATATTTGTGGATGCACAGGAGTGCCAGATTAGCCACCTCCCCAGTCAATGGCACTCTGTCCATGGACATGAAGAGCACCTAGTCTTCTCTGTTCTCAGCTCCCACTGCAGGAACTTGCCTGAAGCTGGAAAGTCTGTCTGTCACAGAAGATGCAGGAGCAGGGCCAGCACAGGATGAGGGAAGCACAGGGTCTAAGTGAGAGGAATGTTACTTACATGGAGCTACATCCCCGTCTGGATGTTAGGGATACAGATACAGGAAGAAGTGCAGAAGTGAAGAGGTGTGTATTTAGGTCCAACGGGAGGTACGATAGGAGTGTGAGGCAGATGGGAAGTCTTGGATTTTGACAGATGTTAAGTGCAACAGGTAGGAGTGAATGAAAGTGTGTAATAGAGAGTACAGACTGCTGTCAGTGCTGTGTTCAATTATATTATTTCATGCCCACGCTTGTCTGATTAGATTTAAACAGCCCAGGGCATAGACTAGAGTCTAATCTGAATGATCCCATCAAGACCCTTTTCTATATGAAATGTGATGATCAGAAGAACAAGCATTATTTTTGTGGTTTTTTTTGCATTGCCCTTCAACATATGTAAGTCAAAAAAATCTTAAGAACATTTTCCCACACTTTCTTTTCCAGTAATCCACTGGTACTATTTTTGTGCAGGTGCAGTCAATACTGCTAGTATTAGTAAGTTTCTTATTCTTTTTTCCCCCTTTTCTGAGTTGCTTTTTAGTATAGAATCATATTATCCTGCGACGCCTAAATTTTTTGTGGATAATATACAATGGAAGTCAGCAAATATACACCAGCTCACACAAGTTCAGAATCTGTTCTCTTCATCTGTTCCTTTGGCCTATGTTGAGCCAACATGTTACAAAAAATTAAGTGGAACAGGTCCAGTCCACTCACTTTAGAAAATAGTTCTTAGGGTGTTTTTTAAAAAGTGATCTTTTTATTTAGCTGAAGCTTTGGTGGTTTTACTTTTCTGTTTCATCATTTGGTATGGTTTTAGTTCATTATGTCATGGTGATTTTAAATTAGATGACATTTCTCAAGCTATTATAATGCTATCACCTCAAATGAATCTACAGAAATGCCTTTAAAATGTTATCATGAATTAAAAATTAATATAGTTATCTGTTATTCAATTTATTGTTGTATTCTCTGTTTCCTTATCAGCACTGAGCAGTAATAAAGATTGCTTACTTGGAAGTAGAAAAACAGAAAGTGGTAATTGCTTTTCATGATGGAAGCACCTTTGTTTTCCTTATATCTAGTACTTTGCAATGTATTTAAGTTGGCTGAACTATCATTTTTCTTAGTATACTTGAATCAGTTGACATTTATATATACATTGCATTTTGCATGTAAATGGAAAGTTTTAGGGCTTTGAATTTTGAATCAAAACATCAAACTTGTATTTTGTCTTGGAATATAACAGACATTCTACAAATTTACAAACAAAAACCCCAAATGTTTATGCTGAATTTGACCTAATATTTTTAGAAGTGTCTTTAGTGCTTGGCTAAATGTTTAAGCTCTCAAAAGTGAAATTATCTCTGAGTGAGCACAAAACATGGAAAGATCTAAATATGGAAACACTGTGAATTTTCATATTAGAAACTTATTATTCTATGGCTTTGTAGACTGATTTACTTTTTTCCAGCTCCTTCTGTCCTCAGTCTTGAGAACAATATGGCAGCAACGATTTAGTCAAAAGCTTAACTGCAACTTAAAAGATCTGTATATCTAGTAAGAGAGAGATGCTTGGCAACCACACATACCTCCCGCCAGCAACAACTCTATTATCAGAGCTTTATATGAGATAAAGTAAGATGATAATCTCACAGGTAACATTTTTAGGGAGTTTCCAAGTTTATTTAAATATAGTAACACCTGTTTTCTGTGCAGGCAAAAAAAAAAAAATCAGGAAGGTCCTGCCTCAAATGAATCATTTGCTTACTAGGACAGACACAGAGAAAGTGGTTTGGGAAACTCAAGAGGGATTTGCTTTCTTTATATATCTGTATATAATATGGATTTGCTCTAAATTTATATTTTGGACATTAGGAGGGCTAGGTAATAAATGCTGTTGAAGCACAGTTCTCTCACACAAGAAATTCTTATTGGAATAGGGACAACTGTGGCACTCTCAGATACAAATGTGTACAGCAAAAAGTTTCTGTTTTCTAAGCTTTGAGAAGCTGATATCCCTACATTTAGGGAGCTATAAAATAGTATAATTTAGTTGTCTTTAAGATCCTTCAATTTTTTCTGTTTGGTTAGGTTTGTTGTGTGGGCTGTTAAAGCCCATGTTTAAGTAAATTAACATGAGTGGGACAATCTGTTAAAATGCAAAGAGCTGACTGGGAAAAAATATCTTCCTACTGTTACAATGAACCTTAAAATAAAAGATGTACAAGTAATGCAGAACTTGGACTTTACACAGGTATCTTCCTTTTTCAGGGTGCTCCTAAACCAATTGCTATTGAGCCATGTTCAGGAAACAGAGCCGCAGTCCTCACCGTATTTTTATGTCTGCCCAGAGGATCATCAGGAGTACCACCCCCTGGTCAGTCAGGTAAGGTTCTTGTTGGTCAGCATCATTTCTGTCCTCGTGCAGTGCAATTTAGGCAAGGCACTGCTCAGCCAAGGAGTTAAGTTTAGAGCCAATGTTAAGTAAGGAATTTTTGCTTAGAATGTGATGTGATGTCCCAAATTAAAACCCAGTCATCAAACTAGGCTGGTGTACAATGCCATTCCTCATCAGCCTTTCCTGAAACAGTATGTTTGTACATGCCAATATGCTTCAACCTTGTCTTATAGAGCAAAAAAAATTAATAGGCAGCTGCTCCTACAGTTTCAGTTCAAGTTGCTATAAACTAGGCTTTATACGGAATACCAGTGAATATTCTCAGTTCAAATTGATGATTAGTGCACTAACTTCTAGTTAAATTCCTTCACACCATGAATCCCAATCCTGTGCTGTCCAGGATTCCATTAAAATATTAGCATTTCCCAGAATACCTGTTGGATGAAACCTGGGATTGTGTGAGGGAATGTGTCTCTTTCATTAGGAAGGTTTTCACTTTCAAAGTGATTACAGTTCATTTTGAAGCAGCATTTGCATTATCTGGAAGCACTTCTCGTGGCAACCTACCTTGTCTGATGTGTGCTAGATTGTTGTACAAAACCATTACAGCTATTCTTATAAAATACTTCCTAAAGTTTACTTAACAGGAGCTACCTAAAGACACTTACTTAATTATTTACACAAATTATTTACATAATTATATGATATAAAATGGTCACCACAAGAAAGTTTAGGCAGCAATATGGTGCTGCACAGATGACCAGTTTATTATTTCAGAATTGACTGGAGGTGTTGCCAAAATGAACACCTTTGTCATGAACAGCAAGCTGCGTAGTATGTGCCCAAAATGCTCTTATAAGCCAGAAAATACACTTTAAGGCTAACTTTTGTTATTAAGAGCCAAAAAGATACCCTTTTAACCTTCAAAAATCCATTTAAGAGATTAAAAAGTAGTGAGTAATGATGATGAGGGCAAAGTCAGTTGACTTATGTTGGAAATAAACTCAGCTAAGTGTTCCTTCTCTTCCTTTGGCCTGATGACTATCTGTTATTTATTTGGTTTTTAGATCAGGTTGTTGTTGTTTTTAGTGGGGAGGATTTTATTTTTTTTTCCCCTGAGTCCTGAGATGAAGACTTAGTTCTGAAAATGCTGTTTATGGCTTAGAGTATAATTTCTGGAAGTGCTATGAGAATAAAAGTGTTAATGATGCTTTGTCAAATACATTTTCTGGAAGAAATATCTAAATCTAAGTGCTCTGAAGAGAGCAATGAGGGGGGAGGGATGTTTAGCATATTCCCTCTTCATGTTTTAAGGAAGTGAAAAAAAAACACAAAGGTGTGTATAGTCTTATAACAAGGAAAAACATTATGAAAGGAAATTAAAAGTAATTGTTGAAATTGAAGCTTAAAATGTTTTCTTTTGTTTTCAAATTTAGCTACGATGTGCTTCTTGACAGTAAAAATGTATTTATCTAGTTACTTCATAATCGGCATCTTTTCACTATCTACAGGGGGGTTTTGATGTTCTTTGCTGTGTGTAAAATGTGGAGGGAATAGGCTTTTTGAAACAGGAGTTGGATTCAACAACACAGCAGGTGTGTCATTTTGAGTGTTTCTCAATATGTGGAAGAATACACCATTTAGTATTTAAAAATACGTAACATTTTTATTCCCCCAGCTTTCACTTCATTTAGGGTCAAAAGCAAACAGAAACGCTTGAGGTGTGCAACCACCCTGATTCAACTCTTAGATTATATTGCTATAATATTTTTTTCTTGGGTGTAATGAATTTTGGTACTCATGGACTGCTTTCACTATCTCTAACTAGGCATAGTCTAGGCAGAAGCTATTATGCAAGTTTGTTGACATACCTGTAGCTCTACTAATTCCCTTCATTCCTCTCCTGCAGCACTCACCTGCTGCTTCTTTCCTGGGCTTCCTGGGAGCAGATGCTGTGAACTGTGCCAAGTTACTTGAAATTATGTGGAAGCTTTGTGCAGCAGACATATGTTTGCTGTGCAGTTGGTTTCCCTTATGACCTAAGCCAGGTTAAAACAATGATATTTAGGTGGATAGAAGTAGTTTGGTGTTTGGTAATTATGTCTTGCCAAGTAATTTTAGAATCCTCTATTACTTGCATACAACTATTTTCAAGCTCACTGGGATCATTCAAGGATAAAACTGTTGGTGTGTCAAACATATTTGTTTAAATGATACATCAACAATACTGATTCTCAGTTCACAATGAGAGACCATGGGCTTCATTTCTTATGCACATATGTCTAGAACATAGGAAGGAAATGCCTGTTCTGTTCTGCATTACATTTTCTCCAAAATCAAGAGAGCTAATTCTTTCCACAGGCAATTAGTCTGTGCTCTGCTGGAGCTGTTAGAGTCGTATTGCTGTGTTTTTAAGATCTGAATTTGATCAACCATGAATTTTAGTTCTTTCCAAGCTTTGCATGAACAAATAATTTGTTGAAAAATGTCTCTGAATATTAAAAAAACCCCAACAAATGAATGTAAAGGTTACTCTTTCGGCACCATATGTTCTATACTTCACCTTTATAGCAGCTGGAAGAAAAGTTGAAACTACAGATGGTGGGTTTTGGCCAAAGGCTATGCAAGGCAAAAACTTCACTAGGAGACACCATATGTCCCAGTGGAGATCTGAGTGCTCTCTACTTCCTGCAGAAAATACTCAGAATTTAACAGACATTTGACAGCATTTGTTTAGTTCTAAATTGACACAATTAGGCTTATTTAAATGTGATTTAAGATAGGTTTTATACAGTTTGGTCATGTAGATTCAGATTAAATATTGATAAAATGCAATCTATTAAAAAAAAAACCAACAACCCACTATTCATTGTGACTCATGTTTTAAAATGGACATTAATCAATGAAGGAAGAATTTGTACATTTAAGCATCCTGAAAATCTGGAAAGTCAATGCTACCATCATAGTAGCTCAGGTGTAGCACAGAAGACCTTACATTTTCTTTTAGGTGTAAGCTTTGAAGAGGTTATTAACAATTCAGTTATACTTCTCTAGGGGAACGACTGGTTTTAAATGAAATTTTGCTTGGATTAAGGCAGAAATTAGAACCACATGATAAATTAGAATGATCAATGGAAAACATTAATCCATTTTAGCAGAAACTAAATTTCTCAGGTTTTGATTGACTGGTAGAACATGTGGTTTCATCATTCTTCTGTTGTCCCGTTGGTTGCATTGTAGCTGGGTAATTAGATCAAAATTCAAAGGTTCAAAGAAAACCAACCAATTTCCTGTACAATTCACATGTATATCAATATGCTTGCATGAATGTATGTGCATATCAGAAAAAACACTTGTGCAAATGCTTGTGGGCAGATTATAATATATAATGCACATATATGTTTTACAGATTTTATGACACATTGGAAACTAGGGACCATCTATTACTGCTGTAGTGGCTGACCAAATGCTTTAAATAGCTTAAGCTCTTCTCAACATCAAGGGAGATCTAATAATGAGAGCAGCTGCAACCAGAGCTCTAGAAAGAACTAAATTATACATCTCAAAGGATACTGAACAAAACAAGCCAGACAGGAGGGAAAAAAAGAAAAGAAAAAGGAAAAAAAAAAAAAAAAAAAGAGGAGGGGAATAAGAGGATAATATATAAATTACTTCATGCAGGAAAAGTTGCCAATGAATTACCAGCAGTGGAAATGCCAAGAATAACTCCTTCAAAGTCTTCATATGGCTCTGGTGATATACTGAGTAATTCAGAAAGAGTAGCTTGGTAGTGTGATAAATTCTGTTAAAAGAACTCTGATCATGTCATCATTATTATTAAAGCCAACTAAACCCCACGCTTTGGGGTATCAAGGTATTGTACAATTAGTTTATAAAACTCTATGATGTTTGCATTGCTCTTTGATAAGGCCAGTAAATTCTTTAAAGCACAAAGAGAAATGAGAATATTAGAGCATTTCAAAATGATTCAGAATCAAGGGATGTAATCTGTGAATTATTTACAGGTTATGTTTCTTCCACACAGCAAAATGACCCTGTTTACCAAGCAGGTTAAAGTGGCTGAGCACCCAGTGAAGATACTTTCCAATTAAGACAGTGAGCTGAGAGGTCTTTGAAAGTGTCTCTCTATTAAACTATAGAGGGCATCTAACATATAGGTGGCTATGACTTGGTGAGGTGAGTCTAACTTAACAGCTATAAATAACCCTTGCAAATTGAAATCAAGAACTAAATAAAACATAGCAAGAAACAGAGCAACTTCAGGGCTATCTGAATAGTAGTGTCTGATATCCTTGAATCAAAACAGAATTTCATGTAATTCTGGCCACAGTGACTGTGGGGTTCAGTCCTACTTAATCATAAAACTACAGCAGGATCACAGAATCAATAAAATTACCATGCCATCTGCCTTCCTTCTACTCACCAGCATAATGAATAACGACTCATTAAGTGTTCTACAAGACAATTAGCTCTGGATGGGGATTTTCAGTAACAAAGCTTTCTTGGTTGTATTTTTAATTTTTTAGGATTAAAGTGCAAAAACAAAAGGTCATGAGAGGCACAGAATCACAGAATCATCATGGTTGGAAAAGATCTCTAAAATCATTGACTCCAACTGTCAGCCCATAGAAAACCACCATGGCCATTAGTGCATGAACTGCCACGTCTACATGTTTTATTTTAATACCTTCAGACACATTAATATAAACATATAATTATTAATACTTTTAATAAGTATATTTAATTATATTGCTCAATTGTTCTGACCCTTGGAAACAAAACCATAGGTTAGGTTTTTTCACCTGTGGAGTGGCTTCATAGATGTACTTATTTCAGCATACAGTGAAGTAGTTGTAGACATACACCAGGGGCAAGTAGGTTCCATGATTTTTTACCTGCTACAAAAATATTCCTTCCTCTCTCCCTTGTTACTTGCAAAATAAAGCCAGTAGAACTACAAGGGTGAGTAAAGAATTTCTTGTAAAAAAAAACAGGGTAACACCCACATCAGATTCTGCATTAACAAGCATATCCCTGGGACCACTGAAAAGCTCTTGCCACAGTGGTATCGAGGCTGAAGAGCCCACAATGAACTTCAGAGGCTCATTCGCTAAGGACCACTTAACCTCTTGTCTTCTCAGACACAGGTTTTGGTACAGCATTTCACCTCTTTGTAGATCTTTTCTTAGAAAGAGGGGAAGAAAAAAGAACTTGTGGCTTACCTCTGTTTAGAGCAGAGGACTAGGCCGGATCATTAATCTTGTTTGTCCTTTGTGTGGTCTCTGTTCGCACTGGAAAACAATGACTTACCAGTTCAAGAGCTGTGTGTATGGTGTAATGTCAGGTTGCTAGCAGAGAGGAGTTTTGGCAAGTTATCTGTTTTGGACTAATGCTTACATGAAGTATATATAAAATATGTGACATCTAGTACTTAGAGTATTGCACAGCATTTTGAAGATGTTTGTTTATATATTTGTCATGTATTTGTCAATACCTATTGACAAAATAAAGAAGCCTTCTACTGAAGAAAACCAGGGAAACAGGAAGAGCTTAACCTAGAGAAGAGGTATTGAAGTTATAGAAAAAGGCTTTCTTGTTCCTTTATTAATAAGTGGGACTTCTGATTATTCATGTACATATATATAGCAGGAATTAGTGAAGAAAGACCATGAGTAATCCATATTGGAAGAAGAAAAGGCAGGGGCAGAGGTAGAAATAGGAAGATGTTAATAACTGGTAGGTTTTTTACACTCTTAAATGTATAAACAAGAAATCTAAAAGTGTATAATTCTGCATTCTGTTTTTAGCCAGCTGTTTTTTCAGTCCCATCAAAATAGTATCTGGGCATCCAACATGTGTATTTAAGTAAACGTTTGTCTGCATCATCCTGTTCTTTGTTCTGTACCAGTCTGCTTCTAAGCTGAGTGTTATCTTTCCTCCTTTGTAATTTTGGAGACTGATTACTGGCCTATTTCCTTTATTTGCTGTGTTTTATTAACATAAGTTTTTATTGATGCACCAAACAAATACATCGTATATTTATAATATAACAATACTATTTAGGAAGAAGCAAGTGACATGTAAACAAGAAAGGTGTTATTAAAATGCTGAGCAAAACCAACTTCACAATACCCCTAGAAGGGATGCCCACCCATCATAAGTATCAAGATTTCTCTGATGAAATACTGAAAAAAGCTCTCAGTTCTCCTAAGTTTCTCTGAAGTGCTAGCATGCAACTGGAAATAAGCCAAAATATGTATTGCAGCAAAACCATGTGGATATCCAGAGCCTGTGTTAATATACAAGAATGAGAAAGGCATTTTTTCTGGGCTGAAACCAAAGTAGGATTTACAGTTCCATATAATTCACCATTCATAGAAAAAAAACCTGTCTCCAGATAATATTATACATCTTCATTATAAGAATGATGCTCCCATGAGGGAAATCACTGGGATAACTCACATAGCTCAGCTTGCAAAGGTGCATGGCCATATTCCTTTGACCAGAAGCTATGAAGAAAATACAGGTTATTTTCAAAACTCAATGGGGAACAGAATTTTTGGAAAGTTTACTGTTTAAATTGTGTGAAGGCTGAGTTTAATCTGTGTCTCTAACCTAAGGCATGACTAGAGCATTTCGTATAGAACAGTAGTTTTGGTAATTGCATTGAAGGATACTCCATATTAGTTACCAGTATGCTGACAGTTAAGTGCTCAAAAAATAGAAAAAGTTAAAATTATGTGAGGAGATCTTGTAAGAGTTTAATGACTATAACTAAAACTAAACTTGCAATTAATATTTTAAGCAGTAACTTCAACTTACTGACATTGAGAGACTGGTTTGTCAAGTGTCATGGTCTCAAAAGAAGTAAAATCTGTTATTTTAGTTAACTGGAGATGCTTAGCAAAATAGCTCTTACTTGTTGGAAACTTAAATAATCTACTCTGAAGGAACTCGTAAATAGTAAGGCCTATTTTTGGAGTGACTGTTTTCTGCTTAATTCCATTTTTGTGCACTGCATCAAATGGGGAGCAGACTGTGTTTATAGTATTGACACTGTGAAAAGAACAGAGTGGAAAGTGGCAGATGGTGCTGATGATTACTTAAAAAATATTTATGGCAATAGCAAAAACAAAGTAGATCAGAAGAACCAGTAGCCACCACCACCCATCCTCCAGCCCAAATCCACAGCCATTTTTTTTTGCAACCTGCAGGGTAAAATCTACCTGAAAAGCACCGAGTTTCTTAGCATAGTAAGCTTTGCAAGTGATGAAGAATGAGGTAGGTATTGATTTTTGTCTGGTCTTTCAAAGCATTTTAGGTGATTCTGTTATGAATTAGTTTTTACATCGTTCTAGCCACAGAACCTTTGATTCCTTTATATTCCGAAGAATTTATCTGAAAAGGACATAGACACTTTGATATGAAGAGCATGCAGTATCATGTTCGCAATGTGTCTTCCACAAATCTTGGCAAAAAATAATGTATTGATTGGACAGTAAAAAACTGCATACTATAAAGCTAGCAACTGGGAAAAAAAAAAAAAAAAATCAGGAGAATAGAGGCAGTATAAAACGTTTTACAAATTTATCACTGGATTTCCTGCCCTAGAGGCACTCAATAAAATGAGAAATATTAATAACAACTGCTAAATACCATGAACATTTGTTTGGCAACTAGTTATTAATTTTTTTCAAAACCAAAACTGTCACTATTCCTCCAGACTATCAGAAATTGGGGTTTTTTTGTTTTCTTTTGGGGGGTTTTGCAGCTTTAGTTGCATAAAGGGAACTGAAATAATATCTGATGAGGCTGTAAAAGTTCTGAACAATGTGAAATTTAAGTACAGTTGTGTACATCTCCTCCACTGTTCCTGTGGGGTTCCTGAGCTAATTTCAAGTTTCACCCATGTGGCAGTTTGGTGATTTCCTCTCCTAGCTCATCATGGCAATGATGAATATGCATGTTCCTAAGCTTCAGGCTGTGGACAGACACACTAGAACCCAAACCTTCGAACTGAAGGCTCTAACTTGGAAAGAAACCTCATCCTTCAACGGTATCTGCCTGCTGACCATCAGCTGAAGTACTCAGGAGTTAACAGCTTACATCCTGATATCTATCACCCACAGTGTTTTAACACAGCAATCATATCTCTTCCAGCTTCCTTTTACCAGGCGAAGGCAAATGAGGTCTGCTTTAAACATGTCCTTCAGCCTTCTGAACATTTTTGTAGCACTGTGCCAGTTTCAGCTTCATTTCAGCCCTTTTTACCTTGCAGGTCAGGTTGTACTCAGAGAGTCGTGTGAAGTCTCATCTGGCCTTGCCCAATACCACTAAAATATCCTTGCTGCATCCCATTTAACTTTTACTTTTTTAAAACAATTTTTCCCCCTTGTAACTCGGTCATTCTGTGGCCAATGTCTTACATTCCTGACCTGTTCTACCTCAAGCAGTGAACTTCTATGGTTTAAGTTTCTGCTCATTTCCAAAATAGCTTTGAATTTTGCATGGTTGAATCTGCGTACATTTATATTCCTCAAGTTCTTGAGGTCATGAGCCTCTTTCTGGTTGATATTCTACTCCTTCTCTGTATTGACAATATATACCAGTGTTTGTCATGATTGAATTTCAGCAGCATACTCCTACTTATATGCTAAGGTTTTTAATTAAAATATTTTAAAAGACTGATCAAAAGATTGATTCTTGTACCTTCAGCATCTGCCTTTTTCCTCCTAAGAACTATTTGTTTTCTCTCCTTCCTGCAACTGCCAACATCCATAACTCCTGTACTAATCTCTCATCTCTTGTGTCTGCTGATAATTTCCTACAGTATAAGAAACCTTTCAGATGTCTAGATAATATTTTGCATGTTCTTACCCAGAAAATCAGTCAAGTTGCTGTAGAAAACTATGAGGTTGGTCTGGCATAATTTTTTATTAAATCTTGATGCATTTTGACCCATTTTTCCATTTACCTATCTTTAATTACTCTTTCTTGCCAAGCATCATATACCTGAGTCTGGTTAGTAGATCAGAAAAGAATGGAGTAATTTTTTTTTTCTTTCTTGAATCTAGACTATTTCTAGCATGAAATAAACAAAACTTATTCTTCTCAATGTGTATGCTGCTGCATTTGACGTGACAGATTATGAAATTTCCCTGGTTCGTGCCTTTGTTTTCTTGTATTCTTACAGAACTAGTGTTCTGATGAGCTTAATGTCAATGTATAAAACTTCTGTTGCTTATGTTTTCATATCCTCATTCCATTGTCCATGTTGATGGCCCCTCCTCTGATAAGCATTATTTCCTTCCTTGGAAACCATCAAATTCACTCCTGGAACAATATCTAGAAAATACTTGATCTCTACCTCATTCTTTCTACATAATGACTATTTATTTGTTTATACAGTTAAAATCTTTAGATACATGTTTTGCTAAATCTTTGGAAGACCAAACTCAGGTTGACTTTTGGCAATGCTTATTTCATTCTTACATTTCTTCAGCTCTAAAACTCAGCTGCCTTTGCTTGAGGCTTTTAATCCCTTCTCATAGGCTTTCAGAATTTAAAAAATGTGCATAGCCTACTTCCATTAGAAGTTCACTGGCTTCTATATAACATAGTTGCATTTGCTGGAAGTCAGGGAAGAGTCAAGAACTTTTCCTGATGAGTGTATTGCAGGTCAGCAGTAACCCTGCACAATGTGCTTTTCTCTTGATGTAGAAACGTACAGATTTCTAGCAGTGATTTGACCCTTGGAGGTTCTGGCAGGATTTATGGTAGCCAGGACCCTGTGCTCCCTCCCTAGTTAAAATGGCTGAGACAGTCTTGGAATCCCACAATGGGCTCCATGTGGAGGGTTAGGAAACTTCTATCCCTTAATATTTTGGCCCCTTTCTATTTGCAGCTCTAATTTCCTCACCATAATCACTTTCTCTAAACAAAGTGGTAGTTTACAGAGTTTGGTCTTATTTTCTTTTTTAGGCTGTAAAATCCTATACTTATATTACTCAGTGCTATGTTTTCTTTTGGCCTATTCTGTGACGAGGAAGACCACAGGATTAGCAGAGTTTGGAAAGTCAGAGTGAAAAAAAAAAAAAAGAGAAAATAATTAATGGCTCTGAAGTAGAAAATGTTCTGTAATGTTACATCTTCAGACTCGATTGTCTCCTGGTCAGACCCTTAGTCACTCTGCAAGGATAAGCTTTCCATAGTTGAAAAAAACTGTAGTGTGCTTTTCTTCTTTTGACATGAAGTATGCAAATGTCAACAAAGGAAACAAAAAGAAAGAAAATGAAACAAAAACCCCTCAAAAGTTATAAAGACAACTAACAAACATGTGAAGTTCTCACTTGAGAATTTTGTGGAGAGGTTATGTGATGCCTATGTCATTTTTAATAGAAATCTCATGGAAAATATTTCTCTCAGTAGTATTATTTATTTTACATAAATGGAAACATTGGTGATCAGATAACTCTGTTAAGCTGTGTTTTGTTCTGCTGTCTCTCGATATTGACACAAAGACTCAGTGCTTCTTACGAAGAAAATATGCAGCAATTGGGTCGTCATATCTGCGTTCAACACCTATAAATGTACAGCTTCAACTTAATGTGGTATCTTACTTGGCCATGTTCCTCCTGAAAACTAAGCAGGTGATTTTAATTTTGTACTGTTAAACACTGAAGATTCAACAGATGTCCAGTTAGAGTTACAAAATTAGGTGAAGTGAGCAAATCCCTGTGCAAGTGACACACTGGATGATAAGCGTCCTTCCTATTTGAAATTGGTGGTCTGGTTTTATATACAGTCAACACATATTAGGTGGAGCAGATGGTTTACAGTTAAATTAGAACCATAAACCTTTCAAAGTTAAAGTTATAAATTATTTAAATCTTTCAGCAGGGGTCCCATCGCCTATTTCTCCTTCCTCTAACTTTGAATTCCTTGAAAAGAAGCACCTTTTTTATCAACTGAAGTAAAATCTGTTCAAAGCTACCACTAGAAAGAGTTATATTGAGACCTGTCCTGATTCTCAGTCACACCATCATGGAAAGTTTCATTCATCACTGGGACAATGCAGCTGCCCATAATCTATCTTCCCACATTTACTTTATCACACTCTTGGGGTAAGATGCTTCCACTGTCTATTTTGGGGATAAAGCTATCCAAAATTATACAGAGACCAATCAGATATATCATTCTGTGGCATTTGATGGCATCCATCTGTTTATTTACAAAGCCATTAAAGACTAGACTACAGAGAAAATAAATTAAGTTATCATCTATAGTTAAATTCAGTTCTTGCATCTGCTGCCTTTCAGCCTGCATGGTGTTTTCTGAAATTACACTAGCTTGCAGACCCAGGCTTCAGGAATACATTTACTTCACAGCCTTTTTATGCCATTTCAGGTGAATTTCTAATGCATGAGCAATTTGTGGTTGAGGAAATGTTGACAGAAGGATGTCAGGGCTTTCTGTTGTTACCAGTTTAAAAGCATGGTATGGACAGTTCTGGCTTAAGGTAGCTCTTAAAAGTTTGGAGCTGCTCAGTTTCTAGAATCATGTGATCCAAACCCTTTCACAGAATCTTAGAATCACAGAATCTTAGGGGTTGGAAGGAACCTCAAAAGCTCATCTAGTCTAACCCCCCTGCCAGAGCAGGATCACCCAGAGCACATCACACAGGAAAGCATCCAGGTGGGTTTTGAATGTCTCCAGAGAAGGAGACTCCACAACCTCAATCCTGAACTTTCAATGTTGTGCAGCTACTGTGGGAAGTTAGGTTTGAATCTTATGGACACAAATAAATTAATTTCACTCTCATTATTAAGTAAAATACTTTTAAGATGAAGGATGGAAGATGAACTACTTTTAAGTGCTCTATATATTAAATTACTATTGTAAGTATAAAGGAAAAGGCATAGGATTTAAAGTTCAAAAATCTATTAATAAAATCCAATAGCTGACTGAGGAAATACATCTTAATGGGATACTTTTTTCTTGTAAGAGTAAATTAGTAACAGTGAACTCAGTTATTGCCCACACCCCTTCTGGTTGTGGATTAACTGCCCCTTAGCTATGACAACACTAGCAATGTCCTTTTGAAGGAGCTATTTTGGATCCAGCAAAAATATTAACTCAAATGACCCACAGATAGCTGAGATCTCAGGGTTGGTTTTAATTACCTCACATTTGTTAGAGAGGTTGCTGGTTATAACATCTTCCTTTGCTGTGACAACTTCTCTGCTTCTCTTACTCATGTGCCTTGGATAGTTCTGCTTCATGATCCTGGAACTGAGTGGTATAGAGTATACAGTTCAGAGACATCATGTCAGCTCACGTCCTGTAGGGATGCAGTAGATCCAGGTCAGCACTGTCTGTACAAGACCAGGGCTGCATTTTGCTTCTCTCTCTTCTTTTAGCATCTGTGTATGGTACTGTGCCTACACATGCAACCAGCTAAGCCATGCATCCAAATGACTTAGTCTTTTTGGAACATGAAATGGGGAACAGTGTGGGAACCACTAAATGCTGCTTTTTGGAATGAATTTGAGCCTAGCAAGGCTGTCAGAACTCATACACCCTGATGAATCATACCTGACTGCAGAGCTGCTCAAGAATTTCTGGAGGATGCACCACTATACATTTTGTAGTATTTGCACTGCATGGGCTTCTCTGGTACCAGGGTTATTCCTGCCTGCATTTACCCAGGTATAAAAATAAACAAAAATGTCAGAAGGTGATTGGTGATTTTTGTGATCATCTTTACAAAATACAGCAGACAAACGTTTTAACTTAACCCATCTTCATTCACACAGAATGAGCAGGTCCATTAAATAAAAACAGGCTGTTGAAAATATTGTTTTTTATAAAAAATCCAAACAGAAAGCCAAAGATCAGTTAAATGCATAGAAAAAGAAGGAAATTAAAATTAAAAATTAGATAGAGTTAGGTTTTTGTAAATATTATTGGACCTGGCCATTAAGTCATACTCCAAAAGGCTTACTTTTTTCATACTGGAGATATAAGCTTGAAAATGACTGAGAACTACTTAATATGGAAAAATGGCAGACAAAATAATCCATCCAAAAGGGGGACTTTTAAAACTTACACCTGTAGTGAATCGGTTTAAAAAGAATCCCCTTACATAAACCTAGTCTTTCTAAAATTCTTGGATCTGAAAAATGTTAATATGTGAATTTTCAAAATTACTAAGCATGAATCTGAACAGTAGCAGAAAAAGACCATTCTCATCACTTTGAGTCTTTCATTTCAGTAGTTGTCTTAAATGCTCAAAACATGCTAGGGTGTAAATGAAGGATTGCAAAGAAAATTACAATGGCAATTTATATTTAGGATTGAGAGTGACTCAGTGTGACACAGTCATGGAAAGTTTAGGATGACAGTGTATCTACCCTCTTCACCCATTCTGTGCTTAATTCCTACTATTTTTATCTATATTTATTAGTTATATTTCATGATTCAGTGATACTGAATCGTGACACTTCAGTATCTTCCATGAAGTAGTCAGTGTCCTCTGCTTTCTTTGAATGTAACTTGACTGTAAGTGGTAGTTAAAATCTCTAGTACCTTACCACAAGGCACACTCAGTAAGGCAGTATACTTGGATTTCAGTGATCAATGGTTAATCTTCCTTATCTTGTCTTCTGAGGGTGATATACCAGCATGACACCCATAACTGCAGTTCAAGGCTTCAGCCTTGTCCCCATTAGCATCATTGCAGACACTTTTCCAGCTACATAACTGCTGTGGGATTGTGCTGTCTTTACCCTCTCCGCCCTTCTCCTTCCTACATATTCGCAGCTATAGCTGCTTGTGTCTTATGCTTTCAGTTCAAGTTCACGCAACAGTGGGTTCACCAGAACTTGCTCCATAAAAATATCCAAAATGAAGAAGAGGCTCGCTGGGGCTTCCACCTACGAACTTGTATCCAAAGTAGACTTTAGTCCTTGCTCTATTACCAGATTCCCGGGTGTTTATGGGTGTATAGTGTTTCTCTGTGCTTTCTGTAAAATAAGAATTGCTACTTCGTGAGGAAGTTGTGGAAATAAATTAATTAATGTTTGAGATGTTCTCAGATTCACTGTTGTAAGTGTAATATAAAAAAGCCTCAAAAAAAGTAATTGATAGTATGGTTTAGTGCATAACGTCATCAATTTCCAGATCCCTGTATTGCCTCAGCAAGAAAGTTTGAATCAAGGATGGAGTTATGAACTCTTCTTCAGTTACTGATGAATTTTCAGATCAGTATCTTAATATATAAGATACTCTGTTTTGTTTTGATTTCCAAGGAAGTGCAGATTAATCCATTATTCTTCCTGTAGGTAAATTATTCCTGATAAATATATTCATGCAGGAATCTTTGTCCACAATAGAGAAATCCTGATTAGTCATCATGAGGGAAAAGAGATAAAGAATCTCAGCTTTCACATTGCAGCTGAGACTACACAATGAAGTTTTTCATAGAGATATTTTGGTTACTTGAAAATGTATCAATATGCAAAAAGGGTAACAAGTTACACTACAAACTTTTAGAGCATAACACATTGCATTCAAGAAGAAACTACATCTTTTCCTGGGGAAGCAGAAAAGGAATGTTGGCCATAGAGTGCAAAATTATGTAAGCATAAATGTGAATTTCAGATGGAATTTTCTTTGCAGTTTCTGGAGATTGTAATTATTTCATTCTAAATCCCAACTATTTAAGAAATATCCTCTGAATAAATTCCAGTTGCATTTGTATATGGACAGAAGGAAAATAATTGGTGGGGTTTTTTTAGAAAACAGCAAACCATGGCTGGCAGCACAGGGAGCCATGTCCTGAGCTGCATTAGAGGATTGCTCAGACTTAAAAAGGAGGAGAGTTAGATGTAGCTTTATATGCTCTGTTAGACTGAAATTAAAACATATCCTTTAATTACTGTTTTCTGATGATTTAAGAATATTTGCTCAGAAAAATATTTAGAATAGAAAATGCCTGGTTTTGTGTGAAACAATGCATTAAAATCAGTTTCTATCCACATAAGAAACCTTATCAGCTACCCATCTGAAGAATGGCCCAAAAGAGACATCAAATTTCTTCTGCTTTGTAAAGAGCTTGGTAATGCAAGATACTGAGTGTGACAAACGCAACTTAGGTTTTTACCTCTCCCCACTTTCTTCTTGAAGATACTGGAGCTCAGGGTCCCTCTTCCCTGCTTTAAAGCACACAGAATTCCACCTTGGTTTGTACCGGAGGAAATCTGGAATGCTATTACAGAACACTCTGCAAACTCCTATTATTTTCAATAGGAGTGATGCCAAGCTCCCTTCAATGTTGATTACAGAATCATAAAAAAATAAGGCTGGAAAGGACTTTTGGAGATCATTTAGTCCTGTCTCTCCTCTTTGAAGCAGTATGAGCTGCATGTAAACAATTCCTGGCAGATGTTTGTCTAACCTGCTCATAAAAGCATACAAATCTCAGATTTCTGTTTCTTACCAAGGACTTTTTTCCCCATGCATTGCTGTGCTGTTTGAAAATTTAGTTAGCCTAAATTTCCTCTGCTACAGTTTAAGCCCATTACTTCTTAACATGCCCAAAATGAGCATGGAAAAGAAAGATTATTGCCTGCCTTCCTTTCTCTGCAGTCTTTTATATTTTTGTGTTTCCCCTCTATCACTTTTCTCTATATAAAAATAATCCCACTTCCTCCAAACTGGTCAAGATCACGTTTTCTAGACCTGATTGTTTTGTACTAGTCCTCTATATTATGCTTATGCAAAGAGAGGTATAGCAGGAGCATAGAGTACTGAGGAATGAAGGGTGACATTGAGTATTTTAAAAGGAAATATTCCTAAAATTATAGTAGGCACTGGATAGCATTATTTGCAAGTACACAGTTTATCTTTCAGTCTGTTCTTCAGTGTGCCCTTTTCACATGCACAATTTCCATACTCCTTACACTGTTAATTACTGATGTCTGATATAGCTGAAATGATGTGCCAAAAAGCTGGCAGACCTAAAATGAGAGGTACATTTATGATGACGTAATTCTGAACTTAGGCAATATGCAGAATCTATAGAGTAACAGGAAAATCAAGGCTGTGGTTGATTCCGATTTTCTGCTTCCCAAATCTTAATTTTACTACATGACTTGACACTACAACCAGAAAGCTTACTCCACCCTTCTTCCTAAGGTTGGCTATTTTTAGAATTTCCTGCAGAGATCTTGGCCCCGGGCTTTGATTCCTTCTTTCCACAAACATGCCCATCTCTTTCCATACACAGTGGAGTCAATGATTCATGTCTGGCATAGTCAGCCAGCAGAGATCAGATATTTCTTCTGCAGGGTTATGGTGCTTTGTAGCAAGGTGCATTGAAAATTACATATCATAAAGAGGAATTTGTTTTAGGAAGCAAGTGTGGCTTAATTCCCAGCAAAAGTGGTGCATGGCAATTTAGGAAATATGATGTGCATTTTGCTTACAAGGACGTGTAATTCATTCCCAAAGGAATCTGTAAATTATTCAGGTAATCCTTACCTGTGGGATAAATATTGTCTCCTAAGACTCGTACATAGCTTTATAATCTGATAATCTATTTCATTAGTATAGCGCTAAGAAATTCTGTAATAAATTTTCAACTATTGATACTAGGCAACTAGAGTTTAATTCAAATGACGTTTCCCTGATATTATGCTTCAGTGATGCTTTCTCTGATTTTTCACCATTGATCAGAAGTAGTGATACAAAGAGATTTTTAGCAGGCTCCATTCTCCTGCATCTCCTTATCATAAATTATTGTTTTTTCTTCAATGATAGGTACATGAAAATATTTCACATAGTCAAATGAACAATCAGAAACCATGTCAAGCATTCAAGGCTTAGGTTTTGCATTAGATTTAGAATTTATTTTGCCAACTTCAGCACAAATCTTTTTTCTCCGCTTAGGGATGCCACTTTGCATTTCTTCCCTGCAATGGCAGTTCCTATGAAAAATTCAAGACATTGGATTTTATATCCCAAACTAGAAAAATCCATCCAATTGACTAGAATGTGATCAATGTAATAACAAATAATATGACCACAGGCACAAGCTGTCTCACTCAGACAGTATAGCCCACCTGTCAGAGAGTTTATGCAGCCAACAACAGATAACATTGTGACGTGCTATACAAAGCTCAAGGAAGGTCCACTGTCTTCTTCATATTGGACCAATTACACTATGATTTGTTATTCAACAGGTCTATGGGCTGCTGAACAGCCATTCCCCATTCTCTAATCCCTCAGTAGATCCTATCCAAAATATTCAAGGAAAAGGGTATGTCCCTTTTTGAAAGCATCAAATCCACACTTTGCATGAAAGAAGTCTAGCCACCTGAAAATTAAGAAATTAGTTTCCAAGCTCAACTTCTGAACATATTTCATAAGTATACTTGTGTATTTTTTTTCTAGCCTCTTTCAGGTATTCTAGTAAAAGTTGATGTCCCTTCAAACATAGCCCCTACAGTTACTAAGGGATGAAACACAATTATAATTTCAATAATATATTTATTTATACATTTACCAGTACTACAAAAATAGCATAAATGAAAGATTGGCACGCACGCAGTTAGTAAACTAACAAACCAATTATGTTTAAAAAGATGAATTCCAGTCAAAAGATTGATGCTCTCACAGTGCAGCCTGTGCACAAAATGTGCAAATACTTCACTTACTGAGATAAATTATTACCTTTCTCTTTTGGAAGTAAGATATGCTGCTATGATCACCTTTATATCTATAGATATATCTCCAGAACCTTTTCCACATGAGGAATTGTGGATATATTGATACCTGTGCCATTAAAACAGTTTAGGTTTTCGAATAAAAAATGCTTAGGAAAGTTCCAAGAAACATCACAAATCAAATTCATTCTGTAAGCAGTCAAATTAACCAGCTCTTATGTTCCTCTTGGAGTTTGTTCCATGTTTTGACTACACCTGTTTTTGTGCACTACCTGGTCTGCTTTCTTTAACTTGTGTTGCATTGCTTGGGTGCTTTTGATGAAGTACTTGTTACATTCTCCTTTGAATTTCCCCACCTAATCACAGTAGATACTGAATGCATTTTATTTTCTCTTTTAAAAAGGAGAAGTGAAGAGATGTTACTTCACCAAATTATTTTTCTTTTAGTGTCAAATTGCATGCTTGTATTTTAATGTCCCATTTCTTGCTCTTGGAGCTGAAACTTTTGTTTATTCAGCTGAGCACTGGCAGCATTGGTCCAGTTTTCTCAGCAGGGCTCACTGATCTGTCTGGTCCCTTACCTTGAAGGAAGCTGTTTCTGTTTATTCCTCAATGCTCCTAGAGAAATTGCCAGCAAATATCGATGTTAGTAAGGGTTACTAAGGTGCTTGTAATCAGATTTCTAGTGGAAGGAAATGAAAAAAAAAGACAACATTCATGTCACAGAGAGCCCCAAATAGTAATCAGATGGTAGTAGTAATAACCTGTAGCTGAAGAGGAGCACTTAACGTGTTTCATATTTGAAATACTGAACTAAGAATAACTTGAAGTTATGAGCTTTTAACTGTTGGTTGAGGGTTGTTGGTCTGTTGTTGTTTGTTTGGGGGTTTTTTTGTATTATTGGCATCTCTTGGATCATAATACAAGGGGCCCATTGAAAAGTCAGTAATGACTAAGAGCCCCACCTCCAAATCAGTAGTTCTAAACATTCTCCAAAGCATAGGGAAGAGAATGGAATATTGATTTCTCAAGAAGTAGTGTATTAGAAAAATGAAACCGCTTTAAAAAGGTAGGATGAGGTACCTCATTGGCAGTGCTTCATGAAATGCATTCTGATCTTCTTTGCTTTTATATGCCACTTGGACCACAAATCTACCACTCTTTAATTGTAATGCTCTTCTGCCAGAGCTTGAAAAGGAAACATTTTTTTCTGCTCAAAACATTTTCACCATTTCAAGCCAAACAATTTATGTAGAGGAATAGATCTCTGTTTAAAGGAACAAGAACAGACTACTCATTATTGCATCTGGAATTGTACTTCAACATGTTCTTTGTTTTGGAAGCAAGGCTGGGAATTATGCTCGTGTTATGACCTGACCAGTCACAAATTAAAGAGCTGGCTGATTTTGTCTCCATAGTTATGTGCGTTTCTTGTAAACTCTGATTGTGCTGTAATGCCATTTTTCTTGTACCAGACAGCTAAGGTTGAAATGGAAAGAAATTAACCTGATTGAAGTTGCAGGTCTGCTTGTAGTTTGTTTCATTCTAGATACAGTTGAAACCAATTTTATTTCCCATTAGTGAACAAGAAAAAAAAGCACCCAGTCTTGTGTACACTGAGTCTACAAAGACAGATATGCTACAGTTCGTTTTGCTGGGTCTCTCCCTGACTAAATGAGAAAGCACTGTTAGACAAGACTGTGAAGTGAAATACCCCATTTGTAAGCTGAAATGCCAACAGGGGATCAAATTGTTACACTAGACAGCTTTTTTTAACTGTGATGTTGCACATAGGTATAGTAATGTGATAAAAAGTACTAGTGTTTTTTTTCAAATTGCATGTGAACTTCGTATTAAAAAATACTTCATTGAGAAGAAACTTCTGACACTGTCCTGCAATTACAAATACCATTCCAGCTAATGCCTACTTCTTATGGACACCAAAAACAGAAGTGGAAAATGAAGTAATTTGTAACAATATGTACCACTCTTTCATGAGCAACTTTAACTATTCATTGTCTGCATATTGAGCATAAAGTATTCTGACTTCTCCAAGATTTAGAACACTTGAAGGTGTGATCATAGAAAGTAACATTCAAGAGACTGAGCAAGTTATGACACATTACTTGGAAAAAACAAGAAAATTACTTCACTGAGGAGGTAGATGCTGCTGCAAGTAAACATCCCTACTCATATGGGGAAATGTAATTTACTATGTTTTGCTTGTGGAAGAGGTTATTTATATTAGATTAAGGGAAAGACAAGAATCTTACAGGATTTTTGGTATTACTAAGTTAGCTCTTCCTTCTACATATTCAACTTCCTTTTACACATGACCCTCATGTGCATTTTTTGGAGAACATCATATAAACAATGGCTCCTTTATTTTATAAAGATTTATTTTTTAGGTAAACTCGGCTAATCAAAAAAATTAGTTCTGAAGCTGTAAGTGCTCTTAAGCAGATGCTTTAGAAAAGATTTTCATAGCATAGTGCCATTCTTGCTATGCATTTTGCTCAAAAATACCCAGATAACCTGTATGATTTTAGAAATGTTAAGACGTTGGAGTGTACTTTTAAATGTGTCTGCATGTGCTTGTGTGTGCATAGATAAGAAATGAACAAAATTTCGCCAGTCTTAGTCATCTGAACCATAACCCCACTGGGAACCCTCTCCTTAGAATGATCGAATCTGAACCTGGGTTACCTGGGAACCTGGTTAAGAAAGTCTGTGATGTTCCAGCTTTGTCAGTTGCTCTGTGCCATCTCTCCTGCCCCAGTGTCATTCAGTGATGTATCACTGTGGTGTATCATTAAATTTTGTATCTTGATTAAGTAAGAGCTGCAGTACTCGGTTTTGTTCACTATGCAGTAAGATTTGTGAATCTTGGCCATGTTTGTTGTTCCATATTGGGAACAACATGTGGAACTTCCCAATATAGAACTTGTTCCATATTGGGAAGAAAAGAAAGAAACACCTTGTGATGCTGATCTTTTAAGTAGAAGTTATGTAGAAATGAAGAAGTTAAAGATATGTAAAAGTACAACTTGCAGATCTTGAGAGAGTTGCTCAGAATAAGTGGGCAGATGCACCTCTGAACTTTGCCTTTAACTGTGGGAATTACATCATACATTGTAAGCAACAAGGTTAACTGACTGCTTGTACTTATTTATGCTCAAATTCTGATTCCTTAGGCACAGTATTTTCTAATAGTATTACTGATTCAGTTGGACTGTGAGCAAGGCATTAGCAACTCAGTGTATAATTGTCCATGTCTGCAGCTAGCTATTTGAAGCAATTAAATGTTTAAATGCAACTGTTTTCACATGGGTGCGCATTTTATCATGTTTATGAACTTGTTTGTGAAGTGCAGTTGTAGTTATATACAAAAGATATAGTTAGACAAACTTAGGGCTGTCTGCTGAGTTTCCCAACACATTAGAATGAAAGATTTTTGCAGAAAAAATATTGTTACTTTCAAAGGCAATTTCTAATACTTCTGTTGTTCACAGCAGACTTTTAAATTTGGTCAAGGAAAAAAAACCTATGAACTAAAGAAGTGCCATTTCTTTGTTCCCTGAGTTCAGTCAAGTTTAGTGGAATCATAAACTGTAGAACATCACAGTTTTCTTTCTTTTAGCTGCATTTTATACAAAAAAAATGGCAACAGGCCAAAATAATAACTGAACTCAAACATTTTTAAAGATTCAGGTTCACATTGCTGCCAGAGCAGCTATAGCATCACAGGCTTCACTGTAAAGTATTTGAGCTGCTCTAGCAGTGGGGAGTAATAAGAAGGAGAGTCAAGGCTCTCTGCTCTGCAGCCATACATCCTCAGCTTGCCACGGAGTCTTTTACCCCTTCTGAAGGGTCGCAGAAAAGATAATTTTCACCAACGGGATCATTGCTGACAAGTTGTATAGTTGGTCCCAAACATAAAATAGTTGTGTGGTGCAGCTGATGGGTGCAGTGTCAAATAATGGGGCTTTGGGAAGAACATTGCTGTTAAGCTAACAAAATGTTAAAGCCTTTTCCTTTAAAACAAACAGCTAAAGCCAGAACAAAAACAAAAAAACAAACAAAAGCTTTAAGAGTTGTTTTTAAATTACATAATTGAAACTGGAAAGCCATGTTCTTGGAAGTAATGGTCTGCCAGATTTGGCTGTACAGCCATCATTCTGGCCCCTGGGGTGAGCACACTGTGATACAGCCTTCAGTAATGTAATATTGTCATCTGTTTCTGCAGAACACCTGCAACGTTCATTGCACAGGTTGGACATAAGAAAGGGCAAAATGATGCTTGTACAAACAGCTGCAGTGTTTGCATCCTTGGTATTGCCACTTACATATGTTTTAATGTCTTTATTGGAGTGTGGGTGCTGTTGGATGCACACATACTTGTAAGGGTGGGCGTTTGTAGGTGTGTGTACATGGGCACCTGTAATTGAAATTAGGAGTTATTTGTTGCTGCACAAAAAGAACTATCAGTTTCTCAGAAGAAGGATGCTGGAGGGCCAGCTTAAACATTTTAGTGCTGTAGATGTATGATTTTAAGCCCTGGGTAAAAGCCGACTGAATATGTCATAGAGATGATTTGTCTTTGGGTGGTAGCAGCATCTCTCATAAAGCACTCCACTCAGTCTATGGAATGATATTGGTAGTGAATGTGGAGAATGCTCTTTTCCAGTAGCTTGAGGTGTACTTATATGAAACTAGCTGGTGAGTGACATGGTAAATAAAATCCAGAGGAAAAATGATATACACTTAAAGATGTATTTTAGTGACAGGAATTGCAGCAGCAAAGGCAAACAGAAATAGAGCCCTGAAGTAGCTATGCAAAAATAATAAGAAAGAAGAAACAAATTCCTTCTAGAACTAATGGTCCCTTGAATGTTTTATATGTTATCTCAAATTAGACCAGGAAAGCTCTGTTTAACAGAAAAAAGTATTCTACTTCATCTTTTACTTAATCTCATCTCTTCCCGTTAGTACCCACGCTTATGAAAAGCCTCTTAGGAACACAAGTGTTCCATTTGGAGACAAAAGTGCCGTGCACAAATTACCTGTGTAGGTCTGTATTGGTACAGCATTTTACTACCTAGATAGTTTAAACCACTTTTTTTCATATCCTTCTGACAGTAATTCTAGCACAGGAATCATATTAATTGCCATAGTGGATTTCCTTTCCTAACACTAGATTTCTCAGCAAATGAAAAATCATCCAGTCATTTCTCTCTAATTATGTGTGTCTCTAAATATCTCATTATCATTGGGAACAAATTGCATGCTACAAAGATAATATTATGGAGAACTGTTAATCTGTTAAGATGCTGCTTTTGAGTTTTGAGCATTTGATGCAGCTGTTAAAACAGGATTTTTTGCCACCTGGGTATATCATGATCATTCTGTTATAAAATTCAGAAGCCAAAGGACTGGACTTAGATTCTTCAGGCATTCTGCATTTCAATAAGTAAATATATCTATATATCCTTCATATTTTATTCTTTCCCATGTTTTAAACTACCCCAGCATTCTTAGGTGAGTCTGTAGCAGCAATAAATATTAAAATATTACATTTTATTTCAGGGTTATTTGGTTTGTGAATACCTTGGTTTTCATTGTCCACATATACATGACAAAACAGAATAATATAGTTGGATTCATGGAGCTTTCTTGCCCAATACAATCTGCATAGAAATTACATGTTTCTGTAGAATACCTGATAATTGTGCTTAGGTGGCTTAACTGTAATTAATGTGTAATGTGCACTCTGGCTAGAAAAGAGAAATTACCAGGTATTTACCTCATTATTATTGCAGCATGCACTGCACAGTTGTATTTTGTGGTCATGGCAGTGCAAGCTGCTGCACATCCTCAGCTCCTGTTAAAGCCTATTGGTGCTGAGTATCTTTGGAACCTTGTGGATGAGGTCCTGAATCCCTGAGGACTATATAGTGACAGTACATAAGGCATAGTTTACAGTGGATGCCTGCATAAAAGTAATGCTACTGCTTTTTAATGATATTATCAAAGATTCTGAGCTCAAGGACATTCTTGATCACCAGAGTTATAAAATGTTATTTGTAGTAAATCTCCTTTTAGAATTGATCTTTTGGATTTTTTTTTATTATTATTTTTTTTTTCAAGTCAGTTCTTCAGGCTAAATGATTTTAAAGGAGACACTGATGAACTAGAGTGATTTCAGGATTAGAGGTAAACACAGCTCCACACACATTATCTATTTGTATTGATCTGCTAACATGAAACCTGGAAATAGGTGGTCTGGTAATAAGTTGAGAGTTCAGTTCTAATTAGCAGTCATCATGTTGCCACCTATTCTATGTAATCAAATCAGCAAAATACTGACAATATGAATGAGAGGTGCTTGAAGAAATCTAAGTTAGTGAGACCCATTAATAATCTGATCTCATAGGAGTACAGCTAAAATTTATTCCCTATTTTACTTTCATGAAGAAGTTAATTAAACTAATCAGCACTTTAAGAACCACAAGAGAAATCCTGTCCCAAATTCTGCTCATCTGTGTACAGGCAGCCTTGAAAATGCGAATGAGGATGTAACCATGCCAGATCCCTTGCCAGAATCTTCAGGCAGCTTGTAAGGATAGCTGTAAGTGGTGTTAATTTCACCAGTTGTGTCAGCAAGTCCTGCTGCACTCTGATTCTACATCTGTGGAGTTTTGAAGATGCTATAGGATTCACCATTTGCTGCAGCCAGAGATGCCAGTGTGGTGTTTTATTTCTTTGCTTTTCTATGAACTGCTCACAGTGGCTACTTTACCTTCATGTGCCCCCCTCCTGTTGTAGAATTTGACTGGATGACCATGTGTATTCCTTGCAGCGTTGGGAGGATCTAGGCAGAAGAGGAATCCAACTTGGTCAGGGCTGGACAGAAACCAACACATGAGCTGGTGAGCAAGGCAGCTCAGAGAGCAGTATTCCGGGCAAGACTGAGACAGACAGAAGGAGGGGAAAAAAGGGAAAACAGCCCCAGAAGGTAGCATGAATTAAAGGTCCCTGACTTTGCACAGAGGAGCTCAGGAGCACTCACACATGCTGTTTCTCCATCTCTTCTGTGAATACGTAATGGGCCAAGGCCTGCTAATACACACTAGAAATCAGCAGTTCCCTAAAGCAATGAAGCTGTGAGTCAACATCTCCTGAAGTCCAAGTTGGCATAAAAAAACCTGGTTTCAAACTCCAGCTTTTTCTGGTAAAATAGAGAAAGGGAGATTCTGAGGCTGCTTATAAGAGCCAAGACATGGGAAGTGCAACCCCGATACCTAAAAAGCACAATGCAACAACTTCAGTTTTATTCAGAGGAGAGATTATTGAGCTAAAAGCCCCAACTGTGAGCTAGATGGAAAATGAAAGCTATTTTGCAGTGATGACCAAATGGAGCAGTATTGTTAGGTAATTTAGTTTTTGTGGAATCTGATTCCTCTGTGTTGTGGTGTCTGTGAGGCAGTGTCTGTATCCGGTGCTCCAGCTGGGCTGTTTGTGAGAATCTTCTGTTGTATTATTCTGGTGCTGGGAAGCCCTAATCATGGGTCAAGCCTGCATTGTTTTAGGCACTAAATGAACTCGGAAGAAAAAGGCAGTTCCTCTGCCATAGAGCTTATAATCTAAGTATGAAACAAGAGACAACAGGTGGGGCCAGACAGACGGGGGACCATAAGGAAGCAATGTGACAGTACTGGTCAGCCAAAAAGTCAGTGTTCAAAGGAGAACAGCAGGCCAGCTAGGAGTTCTCTATAAGCAACATATCAAAGACAGGATCTGAAATGAGATAATTAAGACAGCTTTGCAGCCGACTGGAGGGAACTCCCAAGAATGAGGCAGCTTAATGGGGAAGGGATTTGGAAGTGAAGCCAAACGTCTTGGGTTTTAGAAAGAAAATAGGAAACTAGTAGAAAGCACAGAGTAGCAATATCACCAAAATTTATATGTAAGTACATGGGTTGATTGGGTTTTTTTTCAGCAGCATTCTGTATAGGTAGGAGTCTGCTAAAACTGCATGCCTTTGAACTGCTTTGCAAGTGTGGAGCTCCCTCCAAAGAATGCACTTTCTTCTCATCCTTATTGAAGGATTTCTCTCCCGTTGTACCAGCAGACACTTCTTGGCCATGGACAGTTGACGAGATTCATTTTTGATCACATGAAATACTTTGTTTGGCCAAGGAGGTTACAAAATACTTCTGTACTCCCAGAATTCAAAGGCTACTGGAATGAAAGCCTGGATTTGGAAAGTCAAATAAATTTCTATTCTCAAGCAGAACAGGAAAATAAACACAAGACAATGTTTGATCATACTGGACAGTTGGTAAACAACTTGACAGCAATATCATCACATGGTTACATTAGCTATTATTTTATATGTCAGTTATATTTGTCAAATTACAACTTCTCTATGAAAATGATCTTTGGAAAATAATACATGACATTTTAAAGAGCCATGATCCATATATGCAAACCAATAAATGCAGGATAACTACACACAGCTAGGTGGCGTTAAATGAGTTGAAAGACCCTTTACTCTGAGATCTCTCACTTTAGTATTTCTGTATCCCATTGCTATATTAATAAAGTTATCTGTATTTAAAATTACAATTGCTTACCAAAAATATATATGACAATTTCCATGCTTTCATTTTCTGTGCTGTACATGGGGAAGATAAGAGCACTGAGTATCTCTTAACAAAATGAAATCCCTCCATATGGCACCCTTCTCCCATTAAGATGTATAATATGAACCCAAAAAGCATCTTTTAAAATAATTTTATAGTTGAAATGGGTTTTTAGTTCAGCTTAATTCGTGAATTGCCTGAAGCAAGAATTATATTTAATGCTGCTCTGTAAGGCTGCTCTCACAGCTGTTCTTAACCAATTCTATATCAAAATAACCAGGAGCTGTCCCACTTAACATTCATCTAGAAGTAAGTTTTCTAATCTAAGTTAATCTAAGTTTCCTTGATAACCACCAACAACAATGAAGCACTTGGAGAGGACATCTTGTCCTATCCTATGAGCTCAAAATAAAATTGTCTTTAAAATCTCAGTCTTGAGGTTGCCCTGCTCCTCTGATTTCTGGAGAGAGAGCTTCGTTTAGTCACTCCACTCTTGGCTGCTGAAGTTGGATGAGATTAAAAGCAACCTGTGAAACTGAGCTGAATTGTCTTTTCTTTCAGCCTAGCACACGTAGTACAGTGATGCAGTTAGCAGGCTTATCTTCCACCAGCAAGCAGCGGACCAATGTAAGGACAGCCTGCCTAAGAGCCAGAGTAGAGTAGCTGGTACTAGTTAACCCAGATGTTATACAGCTAAAAGGATGGCCCAGCTTAGTAGTGACTACTAGTTTTAAAAGCAGATCTCCTTGAGTAGCTTTAACTTTCGAGGTAATGTAAGAACTCAACTGATGAGTGCTGTGTAAATAATAATATTGTACACTGGTTCTGACATTAAGAAGAGGTTTTACTTAAAATAGCACTATGTTTTTGCATGACTGAGCTCTTCTCATGTCAACCTTTTTACTTCAACCATGAGGTCCTCCCCTCTGTGCACTCAGAGCACTTCTGTGCACTGGATTACTGCTGGCACCTGAGTGTGGCAGCATCTGTTATGCTGCAAACATCTGATCTGTTGAATGCAAGCTGAGAACTTGTGAGAGGGTTTTGTCAGCTGTAACATACTTTATTCTTTGAGCTATTTACCAAATGCAGACACATTTGATTGAGGTCAGGGACCATGGAACAGCCCTACCTGCTCCAATCCTTCACCTGTTTTGCTACTTGCTCTGTTAAAAGTTGTGGCAGCCCTGCTGTTTGAAGAACTTTTATGTAGTTCTCAGAGCCTGTAAAACAGGCCTTTCTCATCAATCATATTTTTAAAAGTGCAGCTCCAAGTGATTTGACATTTTTTCAAAAGTAAGATAAAAGTTTACGTGCTTGGAATTGATGTCTCTAAGAAGTAAGCACTTTATATTTTATTCATTTTGATAGCTTATGTTCTGATACATTTGATAGATCCTGAAAGACACTGTCAGTTTTAAAGATACAGCCAATAAACTTTTGTTAGTGAGTTAAATGTACCCGTGATGATCAGATGTCTCTGTCTATGCAGAGGTTGTATCTACCTTATGATACTTTTTATTTTGATACATTTTTGCATGGTTTTTATCACTGTTACGTAATATATTCCAGAACAAACAATGGGAATAAAGTAAAAAAATAACACTTCGGCAGCTGAGGAGTGTGGATAGTTAATAAAAACAGGTAAAATAGAGTAATGATATCTTTTCTTAAGAAAGTTTGTTCTGGAAATTGCAGAAATAAACCCATATACATAGATACATATATATATATATACACACACTTGTATATACATATATATATAGTTCAATACCTAGAGACTGGGAGTAATAGTGAATAAGACTTCAGCAGTTTAGTAGCTAGGCAGAGGGAGAACCAAATCCTCACCTAGCAAAATCTGGGATTAACCTGTTACCCACAGTACAGAGCATCCATTACTACCAGCTGAAGATATGACCCATAACTCTCCTGAAGATTTCTCCATTATCTTTTATAATTAAATATGTTGTAGAACATTTTTTTCCCCCCTCGTAAAGGAAGAATTTTGAAGGGCAATACGGAAATTCAGTCAAAAATATGAAGAATAAGGCTGTTTAAAATAATATTCCTCATAGAAAAAAACTCAGTAAGATACATATTTCAGCTAGAAAATTTGAAATGCAATTGCCAGGTGGGAAAATTTAAACAGATACGTTGTTCTCTGGCATCCTTTAACTGGTTTGATTGGGAGCTTACAACATGTGAGCAAGACCAACACAAAAGCATTGCACGTGTGCTGAGGTGCAGTACAAGCAAGAAGGCAGTGTGGAGATAAGAGACTACTTAAAAACCTGTCAATCAGTTCCTCTGGTTTTGCTCTATTTACACTAACTGATTCAGCAGTCAGAGCACAGAAGGATTTTTCTTTGTCTTGCGAAGGACTGATAGTTCTGAAGTTTCCAAAGGTATATGGTGATTTTTACTGAAGCAGGAACCTCCTCACTGCCCTGTGCTGAGCTTTTGCAAGCAGTGAGAATACTAGTTGTTTCACAGAATAATGCAATGCAGTTGTTTACAGGCATATTTTTAAACTGAGGAGAGATTTCAGTATTTTATATCTGCAAAAATGTTTGCAGTTCTGCCAGAGCGTGTCTACATCTACAGTCTCTCTCTCTAGCATCTCCTTTCCACTTTCATTCCATATCAAAGATCTCCTTTCCCCTCTTCTTCCTACCAAATGTCACAAGACATTTACTGTGTTTGTGTCCACTCAGCAATAAAAAGAATAAAAGATTTGAGATATTTGGCTGGGTATATCATTTAATTACCTTTAGCAGTCATTTCATTTAATGCATTTTTTCTTCTACAGTATTTGATTTTTAACAACTAGATGCATGACCCTCAAAGAAAACTTTTAAACTAAGCCAGTGGAAAGTTGCTGGAATATAGATAAGAAGTATTGCATTTATTTTTTCTCAAGGCAGTGGACAATGTACCATGGTGAATTTATGGTCCAGCACAGTGTGCAGTCAAGAAGCATCTCATTTTGATTTTGAAATGAACCATCTATAAATCTGTGAGTTTAAGGCAAGCAGTCATGGGAACTTTGTCCTTTTCAAAGACCTCCACTTAGAAAAAACCCTGCTGGAAGACCTTCCTTGGTTCTACAACAGGAGGGACCTCCCTGAGCTCCACTCAAGGCCCTCTGTGGGCAGATGCTGTTTCTGAATGACAATGACCTAAGGTTTGGTCTTCCTGCTAGTGCCCCAATATTAAGGTTACTCCTAGACAATTTGTTAATTGCCTGTTTGCATTTAGAAAGATCCATTAACAATATACTCTGATAGAACCCTGTTATACATAGAGAGATCACTACTTTTCCTTCTGTTTTGTTCTGATGTACTTCTGCAGTGATTTATATTTCTAACTTGTTTACGCTCTGAAATAAAGTGTGGGAAAACAGTACACATGAAATTATCTTAATGCTAAAAGCTGAAGTGTTTATACAGTTGGTAAAACTAAGTATACTGTATAATTAAAACAATTATTTCATCAAAAGACACTTTTTAAAATTGTTTTGCAGTTAGTGTCATTGAAATAGTTCTATTATTTTACATGCATTTAATTTCTGTTTTGGTTTTCTCTAAAGCACATTTTTCATGGAAAGCAAAATAGTTTAACATCTATAATTATAGTTTAAACAATTAGAAGTATGCATGATCAGATTAAAAACCTAAAGTAAACCTTATAATACTGGGACCAAAGCTCAGAAGAATATATGGTGGTGAATAACTCTGCTTAAGTTTATTAATATATGGGTATGCTTATAATATTTTCCAGTTTCAGTGATATTGTATCACTGTGTATTCCCAGAGAGCTGAATAAAAGAATTCCCCACCCCTTACACATGCCTTACCAGTGCTTGGTGGATAAGACAGTGCTGTTTCATATATTGTAGCAGTAATGGATCCCTTGCTATGGGTATGTTTTTAAATATTGATTTCCCTTCAATCAGATTTTATAAAGACCTTCACACCCTTGTAATGTATATCTCGTCTAGACACTGCAGGTATTAGCCTCAGTTTGTGAAAGAGATTTGCAAAGAGAATGTATTTGAATACATAGCTGCCTCGAGGCTGTTGGAAAATGATTTTGAAGCAAATGCTTGAGGGTCATTCCGCAGTTCTGATATTAAAAGTCCTGAAACCTGTGGGCAGATCATCTCTTTCCACATATATTTTATTTTTGTGGAAGGCAGCTGTAGAGAAAGAAAAGAAATGGGGGAAAAAAAAAGAAAAAAAAGAAAAAAAAAAAAGAAAAAAAAAGTGAATCTCTTAGAATTCTTATTAGATTATTTCATTAAGGGATAAATACTTCTGTCGTTGACAGGAAAGGTCTATGTAGCATCCTCATCAAAATGTGTGTGTATAAGCTTAAGCATGCAGTGGATGCATTGACTTGATGGTGAGCATCTGTGTAGATATCTCTAGGAAGAGATTAACAATATTGGGAGTATTTCTTAAATGAAGAGGAACAAAGTCTGACAGATAGGATATCCATGCAGGTCCTGTCCTCTGTTCAGCACTGAACACCCACTTCTCTTCCCCTCTTTAATCTGGCAGGTTGGGGGTGGCTGGTGTTCTTGGGAAGCAACAATTCCCCTCGAAGCTCCTTTTCAATGAGGAGAAAATGGAGTTAATCTCCTGAAGGTTTCATGGGGTGCTGAGTCCAGCACCAAGGTTCACTGTATCTCTGTCACCCACCTCCAAGGGAAGGCAAGAAACCATCTAATAGGAACAGTTCCAAAAAGTGGAGTCCAGTGGTCCTTTTGTGCTGGAAACTGCAGAACCACAAAGAGACCTGGTGCATCATTAACTAACCATTCAGTGAAAAACTTAAAAATGTAATCAAGAGAGATTAGTCATGCAGAAAATGTCTAAAACTTAATTTGATTATCTCAGTAAGAACCACAATGTACAACTATATGTTGACTGTCTGGTTCCTGTACAGGGTTTATACACTCCTGGCAGGGAGCACAGGGGGGTTTTTAACAGCAGATCACTGGATAAAGATTTGGTATCTCTGAAGTGCTACAGTTTGGGCTTTTTTTGTTGTTTGGTTTGTAGGGGGTTTTAGTTTTAAACAGGAATTGCAACATCTTTAACATCTTTTGGTGCCCAGAAACTTTTGTCCATAATTCCCCAAATCTACTTTTCTGTAGGAAAGAAATTTTCTGCATTTTTGCCTTTCCTTTTATTCATTCTTAAGTTTAACCCGTAGGATTGTCCCTGTTAATGGACAAGGTTAATCAGATGTGATTGCATAAAGCTTGTAGGAGTTATACTCATTAGGAGTATTAAAAAGCAGTTGCAGAGTGAACTCACAATTGAGTTTCTTCAAAGCTTTGGTGACTGGAATGCAAGTAGAGGATGTCATGAAAGTACATGATATCTACAGCTTAATTTCAGATGGGGTTTATGTTGATTGTTTACAGATGGCTAAACCCAAAATGGATTATTTCCATTTTGTTTTCCTTATCTGAAAGCTTATTTCATGGTTTTGTTTTCATTTGCTAAAAATATTTTATTTACCAGACAGTGTAGAAATCCATATTTTCAGAAAATGTGTTTCATAATGAAGTTACTGAAAATCTTTTCTGAGTTCTTCAGATGTTAACAGAATAGGTTGTCAGCAAATTATTGGAGAAATGTGTTCATTTGGAATAACTATATGTACTTAGATGTATATAAACCTGATTGTTAACAAGGCACTTGGGTGTTTTTGTAATCACTCCCACCTGTATTTGTTCCTTTGGGTGCTTTAGTGTTATGTTTCTTCTTCTTCTGATGGTCTTCCTCCAAGTGTGTTTGCCTTCTAGCCTATCTGCTTGATTCCTTTTTTTGCACAGAGTTTAAGTTGTGAATCCTTGACTTACCTACTCTCATGACTGGTTTGTATGAGTTCCTTTACTTTCACCTCATCTAGGTTTCCTGCGTTCAGGCTTTAAATCTTTCTTACTGAAAGTGTGAAAGAGTCCATTTAGCATATGATTTTTGAACTTCCACAATGTAATCAAATCATTTCCCCGTATCTGACTTGTGAAACGTGGTGGAATGACTCACACAACTGGACTGCTGCAATCAACAGCTACCAACTCTTCAAAAGGAATAGGTGAGGAAGAAAAGGCAGTGGGGTGGCCCTCTATATTAGAGAGACATATGAATGCCTAAAAATTAATGAAAGTGATGATAGGGTTGACTCCCTATGGATAAGAATCAAGGGGAAGGCCAACAAGGGTGATACAGTGGTTGGAGTCTGTTATAGACCACACAACCAGGATGAGGAGGTAGATTAAATAGTCTATAAGCATTTGGGAGAGTTTTCACAGTTGCTACCCCTTGTTCTAATGGAGGACTTCAAGTTCCCAAATGTCTGCTGGAAATACAATGCAGCAGAGAGAGAACAGTCCTGTAGGTTCCTGTAGTGCATGGAAGATAACTTTCTGACACAACTGGTGAGGGAGCTAACCAGGGCCAGTGCCCTTCTGGACTTGCTGCTGGTGAACAGAGAAGGACTTGTGGGGGAAGTAACAGCTGCAGGAAGTCTAAGGCATAGTGACTATGGCATCCTGGCCTGCATCAGTGTGCAAGCAGGACCAGCAAAGTGAACATCCCTCTGTACTCAGCACTGGTGAGGCCACACCTCGAATACTGTGTCCAGTTTTGGGCACCTCAATACAAGAAGGACATCGAGGTGCTGGAGTGTGTCCAGAGAAGGGCAACAAAGCTGGTGAGGGGCCTTGAGAACAAGTCTTATGAGGAGTGGCTGAGGGAACTGGGGCTGTTTAGTCTAAAGAAAAGGGGGCTGAGGGGAGACCTCATTCACCTCTACAACTACCTGAAAGGACATTGTGAAGAGGCAGGCACTGGTCTCTTCTCACAAGTAACTGGTGATAGAACAAGAAGAAATGGCTCAAGCTGTGCCAGGGGAGGTTTAGACTAGACATTAGGAAGAACTTTGTCACTGAAAGGGCTGTCACACATTGGAACGTGCTGCCCAGAGAGGTGGTTGAGTCACCATCCCTGGATGTGTTTAAAAGTCATATAGATGTGGTGCTTGAGAATATGGCTTAGTGCTGGACTTGGCAGAGTAGGGTTAATGATTGGACTCGATGATCTTGAAGGTCTTTTCCAACCTAAGTGGTCCTGTGATTCTGTGAATTGAGAGCCTTTCTGAAGCCACTGCTTTAAATTGGTATATCCCACATTATTGGTCCAGATGTGTAACTTCATGTTTGGCTATAATAACAATTCCCCATGACACCTATTTTTGCAGATCTGTATGTTTATTGTTCCCTCATTTAATTTTTTTATAGCAGTCCCATGTAATCCAATGGTTTCGCATAATCTGTGCATATTATTTTAAATGTGTTCCTAAACAGATCACTTAAGTTTCTTTCTGAAAGCCTCTGTGCAAGGCCAGTTCAGCCCAAATACAATCTCAATTCCTTTTGGACATGCCTTTCTACTGATTTTTCAAACCTCATGTGATACCTTCCAGATTCGGATGTCTCAGCTAGGTGCCTAAAGGCAGATGAGATGAATCTCAGATCTTTGTCCCCCTTACAAAGTCCAAATCTGATGGATTTCTCTAATTTAATCACTGTTCCCACACCTGTAATGTACCTCTCTCAATCTTCACTTCTTAATTTTCTCTCTCTTTCACACATCTGTCCCTGCAATTTCTCTCATTTCAGAATATTCCCCAGTTGCCCCATGCTCAGCTTCACTCCACCACTGTGCCTTTCTTCCCTGTGCTATTGGCTTCCTCTGTCCCTGCCCTATCCTTCCTGCTATGCCCATTTCATCTCTGTTCCCTTGAATATGTTGTTTATCCAGTTGGGACAAAGCATATTCTAGTTGTGTTTTTAAAACACTGTACAAGTTGATATATTGGTATAGATCTTCATAATTATCACATTGCAATTTCAACTAATACTGTGCCTAGTGTGTTATTCAGTTTACCCAAGATTCTTATTTCTATTTAACTCATGCTGTTGAGCAATGTGCTGGTCAGAAAGCTTTGTGCTATAATTGAGTAACAAATTATTATTTTCTTCTCATGTGTTCAGTGAACTGGTTTTGCAGATCTTCCAGCTCAATTCATTATTATCAAATAGAGAAGCATTTGTTTCAATAAGAGTCTAATCTCTAGAACTATCTTTTGCTTCAGTGACTTTTCATTGTTAATTGCTTTCTTGTCCCCCATTAAGGTGTTCTTGCAACTGCTTCATCCAAACTAAGCTCCTTGTCTACACATACAATTTGAAAAGACTCTTTCCTCCTTTTTAGGTGATATAAACATTGTTTCCTTCCTAACTAGGAAGTGTGTTTTTTTGTGTATTTTCCTCCTTTGATGCTGACAAAAACTGTAGAGAATCACTTCTTGAAGGAATTTTAGAAATGTCCTGAGTTCCTCCCAGATACATCAGAACATAAAAATTTAATTTATTATTTCAAAGCAAGGCACCTAGTCTGTGCTGGATGCTTGTAAGTGGATTATCTTTAATAATGATCATTTAAAAGGCTATGCACTGACGGGAGCACAACTAAAATGTGTTACAGTGATCCTACAGAAAGTTACTTGTATTATAACTTCTTCTGAACCCAGTGCTACTTTAAACCACATAAATGGCATGGGAAGCATGGATTTCAAACAGCAATTTTTAAAATATCCCCAGTTTTACATGTTGAAATAACAAAATCAGGGGATGAGTTGAAGTGGGTCTTCCCCTTCTCAAAAATCAATCGGTTGTGATTTTATTATTTTAACACAGCTGACAGAGAGCATACAGAAGGAATTCAGTAATGAAAAGCATTTGGGGGTTTTGACAGGTCTTGGCTGAAATGTAGTCCTTTGAGACCAGCATTTGGAGGCAGAGGTGAAAGCAGAAATTGGTTTACCTGAAGATCTCTGTATATGGAGTCTAAATTTTCAAGGGAGACTGCCTGACAGTGTCAAGGCTTATCCTTTGACACATCCAGCCTAAAATCTATCAACATTTGGAAACTTCTTCTCTTTCTACTGTAACTTCTGTATGTGTGGTTTTCTACACAAAGCTTTGTTTGCAAAGGTCCTAAAAGTTTCCCAGAATTTTTGTGCTAATATTACAATCTGTTCAACACTTCAAATCCTTTTTTTTATGTAGGTATTCTATGCTTAACTCTAAATATAGACTGCTTTTAAATAAAACTGATTTACTAATTTTTATATTGAAATTAACCACGCAAGTCACTACATTTTGCAGGTTGTTCATTAGTTTTCACAATAATTTAGTCTAGTTCTCTTAAAAAAATTCATGATTAATGCAGTCTTGCTGCTCGATAGATCTATGTAGTATTTATATTGATGTTTTTCTAATGTAAAATAGTATTTTTAAAATTGTGTTAGAACTGCAAGGCTGATGCAGATAAGCAGGAGTGAGGTAGATTATGTTCCTTCTTCTACATCATTAATGTAGCTGTTTACAAAGGTCTGCTCAGTAGCAGCTGTATAACAGGATGTCCAAAATTTGATTTGATGCCTCTGAACTACACGGTGTAGCTGAGAGCTGATCGTGATTTGCAGAACTTTTATTACCTAGTACGTTATTGCATCAAAGAAAAGTCTGGCTAAATTTTCATGTTCAACCTTACTTGAAAGTCTGTGGGTTAAGGAGGTTTGTGAATATGTTTCTTTTAACATGAAAATTTAAGCACAGGGAGAGGTTGTTTAGATTGGAAGGCCTTTGGTGCAGTTCTCACTTATTACACCCAGCACAGTGGGAGCTGTGTCCCTGACTGGGGCTGGTAGAGGTCACAGGAAGGTGTCTGAGTAACATTAATAGCAAAAGCACTGAAAACAAAAAATGAAAACCTGTCACACTATTTTGAAGAACCATTCTATCCATCCATGCTGTAATATGGAACATACATAGAATGCTTTTCTGTGTAACTTTAAATATTATTCTTCAGTGCATCTAACCTAGCAATTGAAACCTTTGTGATAAAATTGGCCATGTTCTAGGAATTTTTCCCCAGCACTCAGAACATGCACAGAATTATACAATTATAAAATAATCCTTTCTTGGGGTCATGCTTATATATCTTTGGAAATCAGATTGCTAGTTATATATTTATTTACGTGTTCAGTATTTGATGTCTAAAAAAAAATCCAGCTGTGTGTACTTAGGGCACTGAAGAGAGAGCCAAGCCCTGAAGCTCTCAAAGCTGAGTCACATTAGATGGCATAGTGATGCACCCTGTTCATCCTGAATTGTGCAATCCAGAAGATATAACTTGCATTTGAAAATCCTGGCAACAAGGTATGTTAACTCTCATCTTATTACTGGAATACTCTGTGCCAGTTTTTGAAAACATAAAATGGAAGAAAAATGAAAAAAAAACACACAGCAACCCACAACCTCCTATCAGATGTTGGAACTGCTAGAGCATTCAGCAGGAGTTAAAAATAGATAAGAAGTAAAGGGTGTTATCCATAACAAGGAGTAGCACATGAGCTGCATTCAGGACAAACACATTCTTAATGAAAATGCTTTGACATTTATTTTTTAAATTAAAAATTCAAATGCAAGTGTTTAATATGTCTCGTACACATCAACTCTTTCTGTACTTCTGGAGCTGGTGCAGTTTTGCCCTTAGTCTTTTGGGCTTCGATCACATTGTACTTCTGCAGTATTCCCACCAGTTATCCTAAGAACTCTGATAACTGAATCTTGTTTCATCTGCCCTAAAAAATAAAGTATCTTGAAGGGGACTCTTAAATAAAACTGTGGATGAAGAAAAAAAAAAACATCAAACCCCCCAAAATGCTTATTAGCACCTTTAATGTAACCATTTAAATTTATGAGGATTTAACCAAACCTCTCAAAAATTTGTAGCATGAATACATAGAATGCACAGCTAGAATTGAACTTTTTCTTTCCTACACAAAGGAAAGCATTTATCATTCTGGAATTGCAAGGGACAGAAAACAATGCCAATCCACAAATACAACATCCCTTGATTTAATATGATTGTTATGTCCCCTGAAATCCTAGAATGTTAAATATTATACTTTCTTTTGTCAGCATCAAAAAAACTTTCATATGTGGAATAAAGGCTCATTCATGAAATTAATATTGGGCTTTTTCCAAGCTGTTTCAGTATACATCGTACCAGTGATGTTGACCCAGCTTTCTTGTGGTCATTCCAAGACTCCATGACTACCTGTGGTGCTACCAGTTTCATTTCTATTTCTTACTATTTTTTTAAATTAGTATTTATGTTCTTGAGGATTTCCGAGGCCTCACTTGTGGTGTGGAACCTCATTGCATTGAGAGGTCTGCAAACATGTACCTAATCTAGCCTACAGACACTGGAACTGTACATGGCATGCCAGCTGTCCATTGAGTGTGGTCCTCTGGGAAGCTCGAAGGCAAAGTCTGTGTCTCCTGTTGCTTTTTTTCACAAAGGAGGGATGGGACAACCCCATGGAGGGGACAGCACTTTCCTCTAGGTAGTTTCTGTGCTATTTGCTCTCCTGAGAAGATGCTGTGAAGGGTCAATGCCTATGAAATTTAAGCAGAACACAGTAGTCATCCCAGCTGACATGTCTGTAATTCCATCCTTATCCCACCTAACCAACAACAATCCATTACAGTTTTGCCTAGTATTGCAATCTTTCAGTAACTCAAAGCATATAATGATTGAAAATGTTTCTCCAAAAGTAGTTGTCTTTAGAAAAGAATCAGTAATCATAGAATCATAGAATGGTTAAGGTTGGAAGGGATCTTAAAGAATATCAGGTTCCAAACTCCCTGCTATGAGCAGGGATGCCTCCCATTAGATCAGGCTGCACAAAGCCAAATATGCAAACTTTAAGCATATTATGTTTTCAGAAGAGCTGTCCTGGCTTCAGTGTTATACCAAACCATCTCTCATTGGATGATGGCATTAGGAAACACAGTCATTGCACTAAACCCAGGCAAACAAGCTAATCACTGTATTAGCATGCATTAGTTTATTTGTGTGTTGCATTTTGGAGATAACAAGCTCAGTATTTTAACACTGTTTCTCCTCCCTGGATGCATCTCTAGTCCTCATATTTAAACCACTATGGAAAGGTCAGTACAAATTGATTTTGTCAATTAGAGCTCTAAAATATGACTTAAAATAGCTTTTTTTGGGGGGGAGGGAAAAAAAAAAAGAGCCTGTTATCCACCAAGACCACCAGGTCCCTTTCCACAGGGCTGCTCTCCAGCAAGGTGGATCTCAGTCTGAACTGCAGAACTGTGTTTCTAGGTGCAAGACCTTACACCTCTCTTCATAAGGTTCCTGCTAGGTCACTCCTTCAGCCTGTCTACCTGCCAAGCTTTAGATCTAACAGGGTCATACATGGTTAATCATTTGTTTCATTAAAAAAATCTCATTGTCCAGATCTAATGCAACTTCTGGTATGGACAAGGGGGCAGGTTTCAGGGCAATAGGTTGGTTTAGGAAGGCAAAGAACCATGTCATGCCTTTGTCCTAGATAAAGCACCCAGTTGCCTAAATTGCTGAGCATATGCAGCTTCAGCAGAGCACAGCAATTATGTACCTCACACTAAAGGCTGCTTGTTTCTATAAGAGCCTCTAGGTCCTACTTCCCTCCCCTTGAAATTAATCTCAGTGGATCTGGAGAGGACTTAAACCACACAGCCTCAGCCTCTGTGGACCATCAGCAGCTTTGTGCATGTCTCATGCTGCACAGAGGGTAACTGTGTCCTTGAGGCCATCCCTGTGAGAAAAACACAGTTTGGTCCCTTTTGCAGCATCACTAGTGAAAGTACAGTTAAACACATCAAAGATGAAAAGTTGCACTAAAAAATGTGCACTAGTTAGCACAGAGTTTTTAAAATCCTGAAAGTAAATGTTTTTCTCAAAGTACATGTGGGACTGAAATAATGAAATAAGGCTGGCTGTATTTAGATTATTTACAGGCTACTTCATCACCCTTAAAGAAATAATTAGATTATAGTTCAAATGTGAACAGTTATTTTTATCTCACTTTGTAAACAGTGGTCGTGTGTATTTTTCTTAAAAAATAATTGCCCACTAAAATGAGAATTCAGGAGAAGGACAAATAATCTAAATTACTATTAAGATATGTGTAGCTTTCAAAACTTGCCATACTACCACCTCCTCACGTTAGTACAAACCAAAGAGATGAAAGAGTGTGGAAGGGGATTAGAGCACCCTTAGTAACTAACACTGGATTCACAAAGAGAATTCCTGATTACTGGAAGTCGAGAAAGAGAAAAATAAGTACTCAAGCTCAATGGAACAAAAATCAGCAAAAGCAAGAATGAGAAAATGGGGGGCTACTTTGAAGAAGGGCAATGAAAAACAGTGTAGGAAAAAGCCAGGAATCCTATATATTCCACGGATTTTATATTGAATGCTTGTCCATACAAGACAGAACAAACAAAAATCAACTTACAAGTTCACACATCTGGACACAAGCCTTGCAGAGGTTTAGATAAGTCCCTCTCATCTCTGACACTTCCCCCTTCGGTGGATAATACCTTCTATTACTCAACCTCACACATTGTCAAATCCCATTCCCACAACCGTGGTTTCTTCCCCCTTTACCTTTTAAGATAGAGGTCACAAAATCTGGTGCCCCACCTGTTAGAAACAAGGTGCAGTTTGCCACTGCTTGCTTGCTGCCTCCATTCTTTGTACCCAAGATTGCAGCAAGCTTTTGGTGAACTAATCATAAGCAGGAACCATGCTTTTCATTATCACCTTCTTTTCTGTTCTTTATGAAAATCAATGTTTGCTTATGGCTGCTTCAGAGTCTCAAGTGTATGCTGTCTAATGGTAGGGCTTCAAAGTTTTATATTTTATCTTTATAACTTAGGATAATTATTTATAGTTGCAAATCATAATGTAGCAGCATTATGGGAAACAGAATGCTGGATTGCATTGCAAAGGGAAGAGCAGATTCAAGGTTTATTATATTATTATGTTATAGAAGGCACTTCAGAGGCTACAGAAGAAAGGAACTCAAATTGTAGCAGTTCTCAGAAGCTGGGGTAGTACAAAACAGCTTTCATTCACAACACACTCTTGTATCATCATCACTGTAAATATAGCCATTAAAGTATAATTGAAATATAGAAAATCAGGAAATGAAAGAACTGGAGCCAAGTTTTTCACGTGTGATCAAAAAGCATATGAGAAAAAATAGAGGGGGAAAAGGTCAGCAGTTAAACAGAAAATAGAAGAATGAAAATAATTTCTGCTTTTAAAAAACAGATGGGAGATTCAAAAAAATTGCAATGAGGGAATTCTAATGTCCTGCTGAGGGTTTGTTTCTCCTTCATCACATAGTAAAACCTTTTTGAAAATTCATAAATGAAAACTAGCTCCTAATCACATCCTGGAAATATGAAGCCCCATGGTGATTTCTACAGCGTGTCAATTTTTAATGAAAATATTGTGAAGTGGAATGCACAGAATTGTTCTAAATTTTGCCTGTTGTCTCAAAGAACCATCCCAAGGTTGGAAAACTCCGAGTGTATCCCTTGCTATATCATCTTATTTCTGGTTTCATTTCTGCCACTTGTTCCTGTAAGTAGTGATGAGGAAGAGCTGCTGTAGTAAATTCAGTATCTGAACATTTATTTTCATTGAGTGCATCTTCTGGGATCTGAAGTTGACTTGAAGTTGAGAGTTTCTGGACTATGTCTTTCACTTGGTTTCTACCTTTAACTTTCACATCCATCTAGTAATATGAGTCTTGTTCAACAGGTAATGAGTGAGAGATTTTACTTTGCTTGCACATCATGCTGAGATTTATGCCAAATATGATCCCAAGAAAGGAGTATTTCATGGCTCCTGTATCTCTTGTGGATGTGGTTCCTAAACAGAGAAACACTGAACCTGAATTTGTGTGTTAAGAGGATGTTCCTCATGTTTTTCCAGTTACATCCCTTAGAAGCAAAGGGGCATCTAGAGGAATGTTTTAAATGGCAAAAAGTTTGGTAATATGTGCACAAGAATAGGTCTTTCAAATGCTATAGTCGGATTGATGAATTAGTCAATGAGTGCTCCCTGTTGGAATGTAAGTAACAAACTATCTCCTGTCAGTTATCTCTCTCCAAACTAGGCAGCTTGCTTACAGTGTATGATACGGTTGGCCTTGAGGACCTCAAGGGCCTTTTGCAACCAGAAAAATTCTATCCTATATTTTCAGGGATACGTAGTCATAGTATTACTGTCTCACTTTCTGTCATTTGCTCTACCCATGTGTCACACGAACAGAAATGGTGCTCTGCTGCATTGACTGTTTAGTACAAAGTGTGTGTGATCAATTATGAACATTCAGTATTTGAAATGGAGCCCTATTTCCATACATTTTTGACAGTAACCAGGTGTGAGTGTGTCATTTTATTGAAGTTGTAGTTTATTCAGTGTAATCTAGAAGCTTCAGGAAAAAATAAATTAGTAGCTATATGGCTTGCCTGTATATTCTGGAATCCCACTAAGAATTATTTTTCTTTGGTGCTGACCAGGATTTTGGCAGAGCTATTTTTATAAAATCTTAGGGTTTTACATTTCTTTATGGTTTAAGCTTTTCAGCCTTTTACCAAGCTTTTCTGATGGAATTAATAAAAATTAATGTGCTGTATAAGCTGATGATAGCTTTGCTGATGGAGCCACCCTAATATTGATAGCAGGCATTTGTTTCTTCTTTTTTTTTCCCCTTATTTCGGGCATTATGAGGCACTGAAACTACTAAAACTTGTGTTAGAGATCCTGAGGACCTTGAAGTTGTCACGTTAGTAATATTTCAAAATATGCTTCAAAATTCTGGGCACACTTTCTGACTTGTTGACTTAATTCTGTGTTACACTCCCAAGATTGTTCATTTTGTCAGACTGACTGCTGGCTATGTAGCTGGGGATGCACTGAATGTCTAATTGTGAAAATCAGCAGGATACTGAAAAACTGGCATTGTTTTTTGGCCAGAAACAAATGACAAGCTGAACAGTGGTTAGAAGGATGCTATGTTGCAGCAGTATGCTGGAAACGGAAAACAAGTCCAGTACTTCATCAACCTTGGAAAAAAAACAACACCAAATCACAGAATTGTTTAGGTTGCAAGGGACCATCTAATTTCAACCCCCCTGCCATGGGCAGGGACACCTCCCACTAGACCAGGTTGCTCCAAGCCTCATCCAACCTGGTCTTGAACACTCCCAGGAATGGCAGGCTGGCAAAAACTAGTATGTGAGAATGCATTATAGGAAAGCACTGCAGATATCATGCCTACTTCTGATTAAGCTGCAATCCAATTGAATTTCTGGTGAATTATGATTCTTTGTAAGAAAATATTCGTAATTTCCTGGTTTAAATACAATTTTTGACAGTGGGAAAAGAACCCCAACACCTGCAAAATATAGGTGCAAGAGTTTAAAACAGCATCTTTGAGGATTATTGCTCTGATCTTCTTTCTTTAAAGTAAATGATGATGAAAGTAGTATTGTTTTATCTCCAGTAAGGGCTGAATTGGCCCCTCTTGGGCCCTTAAACCTATTGTCTTTAAGGTTGTGTGTCTTGTCATGAGGAGAAGAGTAGTAAAGCTGCAAATCTGACAATATGTTATGCTCCAGATGGAACATTAGGGAGGTATTCACAAAAACTGAATTTCACCTGCTGAGGTTAATCACCCCCAGATTTCCTTTACTGACAGGAACAGATCTGCTTTAAATCACCCACTGCAAGTAAAGCCCCTCTGGAGGGAAGCAAACCCCAGTGACTACTTCTGCTTTCTCTCCTAACTGTTCTCCTGTTTGCTAAGTTGTGTTCAAACATTCTCCATTTCCCAGATACTCATACATATATATGCACATGCACACGTGCAGATATTCTGATGACTTAATTACATGAAATGATAGTTCAGCAGTGTATTAATGAAGAATCAATCACACACAGTTTATACAGATGATCAATCCATCTCACAGGTGTTCATCCAACTCACGATCTTTAGTAAGCTTTAGCTGGATAGAGTCCAGCTGCACAAATAGATCAGGGTAAAAAGCTTTAAAAATGTTGTGACTCAAGCTCATTATTTTTTAGTTTTCACATTTTCATTTTTCTCTGATTGGCATGCACCATCCCCAAAAAATGAGGTTGCTGAAGATAGAGTCAATGAATAAAAGAATGCTGTACAAGTAACCTCAAGTGTACTGATCTGGAAGAGGCTTCTGCAACCCAGATATGTATAACTACTATAGAGGAGGGTTCATAAACTAACCCCAACTGGATCACAGCTGTAATACTGACTTCTAAACAAAACCAATTACAATTTTGTTTGTATTAACCCAGGTATTGCTAAAAGTAAGTGAAAATAGTTCTTCTTCAGTACTCCAAGTAGATTTTTTTTTCTCTCCTACAGAAGTAGGTTTACAAGAGCAAATTAGATTGTGGCATGATTAATGCATCTCACCAAATTTTTGCAGAGTAGCAAATTAGTTTATAGTGATTTTCTTGAAAACAATTTAAACGGCTGCACAACATCACAAGAATAGAGATGTTTTTCATAATATATAGATAAATGATTCAATGGAAAGGAGATGTAATCAAAGTGCAAATGTAATGGTTTGTGCAGAAAAAATCCAAATGTTTGAAATATTACTGTCCATTATATAAAACTGTGTAATTACTTGCTTTTTAACACATGATGTGTAATACTCAGCAGGAGAGTATAAAGGAAATAATCTGCATGAAGGTTGCTTGTATTCTAAGCAGATTATTCATTTTTAGGTGTTTTAACAGCCATGGATTAAACCCAAAACTTTTGTTGTTGTTGTTGTTGTTTTCAAATAACTTAAAATAGCAATTATTTTGTGAAGTACTGGTGATTTGCCATTGATGTACTTGATTGATAGCTTTCTGATAGTCTTATGTATCCCATAAAAATTCTTTTCCCCCCCATAAAAATGTAAACATATTTTGCTACTGATACACCAGATTGAGTCTTCACAATTTACATTCAAGAAATGCAGGGTAGAGAAAGTTTGATCACATGCATATTTTTTCATGCAATAGTTACTTGTTGCTTATTTTTTTTTTATGTAAAAGGAAAAACAAAAAAATTGCACACAAAAATTTCCCACCATTTTCTATAAATTAAGCTATGTTGAGGAAGACAAAGGAACAGTTAGATTTCTGTAACTTCTGCTTGTGGTCCAAGGTCCAAAAAATTACAATAATGGAATAAAATAATGATCTAACAATAGTTTACTTGTCTGTAACTACTTCCAGGGAAAAACTTCTTAGAAAAAAACATCAAGATGCTTTAATTCTGTTAGCTTTGCTTTTCTGCAACAGGAATATATTTCATAACTAAATGTTTTATTAATTGAAACTTAGTACTGATAAGTATTGCAGCTTTAGGAGCTGTTACTAAATTTTTCTAAATGTAACCATTTCCCAAGCCTACTGTAATATCTAAAGTGAGTCATTAAGAGGTTTTGAGGGGAAGTTTTATCTTCAGACTCAGTAGTCAGCTACAATCCTCTTTTTATTTATTTTTTTATATATTTTTTTTTCCTTTGGAGACAGTCATGTTCTTAACATCACTGGACAAATCTGTGACAAGCTTTAAAGGAGCCCCAAGGAATGGGGTCCAAGAAATAGGTACTATATGTAGTAATGTTGTTTAGCCGTTATAGCCTTAATGTGGGCTTTACCCTTCAAAGATATTTTGGCAAAGCAAGGTGTCAGAGATCCTTGGAAAGTATCTATAGTTCAGTTTCTTCCTTTATTTGTAGAAAATGCATGTATTTGACTCTGATGGAAATTTCTGTTCCATACACCTGGATTTGGTTTCCTTCACCAACAGGTTAGGTTACAGGCCAGTTTTGTAGAGTTTATTTCTCATTCCCACAACATTTTACATTTCTTCATATTAGTTTGCATTCCACTCTTTTCTCTTGAGTCTGTGTTAATGACACTATTGCCCTTGGTGTCCCTCTGGTCATACTCAGCTACTCTTTGAATATCATTCCTTTGCTTCCTCACAGAGTGCATAGTCTTGGTGAATTCTGTTGCTGCAGCCTCTCCAAAACACCATCTTCCCTCTGCATTGCAAAAGCCCTTGCCAAGGGTCTCTGCAGCTTACTTCTGAGTCACTGCCACATTTAACAGCTACAGTCTTAACCACCTTTATTTCAGAACTTTTTCTTGACTTTTTTTATTACAGAAGTAATGTTCAGTAGCTCCATGTACTCCCTTCTGCTGCTGCTTCAAGCGTTATTATTCATCTTCAAGACCTACCATGACTTACCATTCCCTGCCTATCATCTCATACACAGTTTCAGAAGAGTAGTCCTCTCCTAGCTCACATCAGCCATTAGCTCAGTCTTCCTCTCCCACTGGTTAAGAGTATTTTTACTTCCATTTCTGCTGCCTTCCCTGGGCAAGGTGCACAGGTCGGATTGCTGTACAGGTTTGATGCTACAGCCCAGCTAAATGCAATAACCTCATAGTAGCTCCTTGTAAAAGTAATCAGTGAATGAGCAGCTGAGGGAACTGGGATTGTTTAGCCTGGAGAGGAGAAGACCTTATCTCTCTCTACCGCTACTTGAAAGGTTGTAGAAAGGTGGGGTCAGTCTTTTCTCCCAACTAACAAGTGACAGGACAAGAGGAAAAGGCCTCAGGTTGTGCCAGGGGAGGTTTAGATTGGATATTAGGAAAAAATTCTTCACAGAAAGGGTTGTCAGGCACTTGAACAGGCTGCCCAGCGACGTGTTTGAGCCACCATCCCTGGAAGTGTTTAAAAGACGAGTAGATGTCGCACCCAGGGATATGGTTTAGTGGTCTACTTGATGATGTTACATTAACAGTTAGACTTGATTTTAAAGATCTTTTCCAACCTACATGATTCTATGTTCTATAGTTGTTGTGTTCCGGGAGGCCTTGAGTTGAGAAAAGAGGGTGGGAGAAAAAATTTCAGTTAATCATTAGATTGCCCCAGTCCCCCTACCACAGTGTCTCCCACTCCTCGTTAGATCCCCTTCATCAGCAGTGTTTGTTTGCCCTGATGAATAGATAAGAGCTATGCCAAAGTGCATCCCTGCCTGTCCATAGCCAAAGAGACAAAACAGCCCATGCTGTCTCTTAGCCACTGGCACGCTGGATAGTTTAAAGACACCAGATGTTGTACAGATCTGGATCACAGACTAAACTACGAATATCTCACACTGAAAGGGAAGGGGAAACTGCCTGGCCATATACCAAAAAAAAAACACAACACATCACTACCGGCTCCTTGGAACACAAATATTTCAGGCAAACATGTAGGGCCATTTCCTCTTCAAAATGAGAAAAATTAGGTAAAGGCTGAACATTTCGTACAAGACCCTTTATTGTATAGTCTGCATTTCCCACAAACTGACAGCAAGTAATTTATAAGTCTCTTCTGGGAATAAGAGTTTCTTAGGCCCTATAGATAGCTGTTATTACTAAATACCAAGGGTATAATACAAAGGAGCATGACATCTTTCCTCTACTAGTGTGTGGCTATTTAATTCCACGCTAATTTTTAGTTTATTATTGTTATGGTTTAAGCTCTGTCTCATATTTTACTTATTTAATTAAGTTACACGCATATGAAAAGGAAAACATACCTCCTGGAGTCTTGGCTGTCTTCCCATCTAGCAAAAATTATCACTGAAAAAAAATGATGGGGTTACTTGCCCAAAGTAATTTCCTAGTTAGGTTAGTTAGTTTAATATATCTTTCTCATTGTAAGAGTGATGTCAACTTAAAATACACATCCATGCTCCAAACAGGAAAGGAAGCCCATAAAAAGACTTTGTGATTTTGAGGTGCTGTCAGCTTGTCCTTTCTAAAAAAATCTAATCCAAATAAAAAACCCCACAAACAACAACATTCAGTATGACAGGTTATGAAGATATTATTCTTCTTGGCGGTTGCTTATGATTGTTTTTCTCTGTGACTAAGTCCGTGATCTCTGGATATTGTCTAGACACACCTGCCAGATCAGGGCCCTCACGTGAAGGATTTGGCTATTTTCTGACTTCAAAATGAACTTAACTCTGTTGTGAGATACATGGTTCCTCAGGCCATGGATAGTCTTGAACTTCAAATGACTCTTATTTTTTCTTCTGGAAATCAGGCTCTTGAGCATCAGGTTTGTACGTGGTTATGAGAAGGATTTGAGGGTCATGCTTTTGAATCCCAGATTTTGTTCTGGTTCCATTTTATGTGCCTTTTGGATCGATGGATATCTCCTGACATGACTGGGATCTGTAGCACGGGAGTATGTTGCACAAACAGCGTTCTCACCTTTTCAGTCATGAAAATTAATGAGTTAGTCCACTCGGAGTAAATTGTATTGAGTAAACAGGAAAAGTGTGGCAAGAACCAGACAACCTTGAAAATTTTGCCAAGCAGCTAAACTGAATGAGATCATTCCTAGCACAATGTCTCATAGAAAGTGAGAGAATTTCTTCAGTGGGTACACAGGAACACTTGTCTAGTAACGACCTTCTTGAAAGCTATATTCTTCTGCTATTATAGACACTTTAGCTAACATCTATATTTCCTGTGAAGAATAAATGTATGCATTTCTGGTATGCATCCATAAAGGTTATGGTGAATGTGCTCTGCTTCATCAAATTAAGAAACAGATAATACAAAACTGCATTATTAACAAGGTGGTTTTGTATATAAGTGTAATTTGTACGCACATAATATACATTGTGTATTTTAAAATAGTTCTTTATGGACTTGAAATAATAAGATAATAACAGAACTCATCAAAATTCCCTACATAACTGGTAGCTTTATTGATGAGCATGGAATTGTCTTCACCGGTTTCACTGCGTGCCATGGTCATCTTCATGAGGCACTAGGGTCTGTAATTCTCATCACTTCCTCAGAATGTCTTCAACCTCCTTAGATCCATTTGCACAGATATTGCTGGGCATTGCATCTTCTACGGTGGAAAGACTTCAAATAACAGATGCTTTATGATAAAAGGACTCTGTCCACTGTTGGGTGAGCAAGTACAGGGACACGTCTGTAAAGAATCAACAAATGGAAGTAACACGAAGGCTGCTGAAGGGCAAAACTATGACTTTAATAGTATAGTGCTTAGCCAGACTTTTCTGTTTCAGTCTCTCTGTGTGTAGCAGCTGTCATTTTATTTTCATTCCTTAAAGTCACCTTAAGCAATTACTATAATTTTGGTTAAAATGTCAGATAAACCTAATTGATCTACCTGAACTGTAGTTATTTTATTCTCTTCAGCTTTCTGAATGTTCTGATTCCGTGTAACAACGGAAATGTGTAGAAATTAATCAAATGAAGACATCTATCCAAATGTTATCTCTGAATAACACATATTTAAATTGAAAAAAAACAAAATTTTTCCAGTTACCTGCCTAACTAGGAATCTGAGGTCATTCATTGTTCCCTTCTTTTAACAGAGGGGATAGTTAGAGCTCAATGCATTTCTCATTAAAATGAACAATAGAGGAAAAAAGGTTTTAAATATGCACATGTAAGACTAACTTTTTCAATGTAAGGTGTTTTTTTCCTGTTTGGAGAGATAGTGTAGCCTTACCTCAGTTCAAATGTAGTTGTATACAATGAGAGGAAAAATGTTTAAACACCCCAGCATGGGTATTTCCATTTAAATCTGATTACAATGAAATAAAACTGTAGCTATTAAAGGTTTAGAAGAACTACAAATACAAGCAGTAAAAGAAGACAGTTAGTAAATGAGGTAGTAAAACATTTCAGCAGGGCAAACAGTTTATAGCACTCAGCCTTCCTGTAGCAGCCTGTGCTATTCACTACAAACCCGTGCACTGTTCCCTGAACTGCACTTAAACCTGCAATTAACCTTTCACGCCTAATGAAGCTGTTTTGCTGCAAAATTACAATATATAGTACTGCCTGTTTTTACAGAGACTGGGAGGAGAGCATCTCAAAATGAATGACTTTTTCAGATGCTTTTGTTGAGATGCAGAACTAAAGCACTGTTTGTGTATAAATCGGGAATGTACGTTTCAAGACAATCTCATTTGCTGTGCTGTACTTTATTCCTGTACTTATTAATTGTTTTGCATAATTGTAAAAAACAACAACAACAACAAAAACCCCCCAAAAATTCACACACCAGTAATTTTATGATTAGACACTTACTTTCTGAGAATAAACTATTACCATTTAACTTCCATTAGGAAAGACAATAGTTCTGCTAAAGATAACCAAGTTTGTACTGCTGGTGTTTTTCTCATTGTGGATGCAATTATGTCTTACAAAAATATACTTTCCACTTATGTATTTGACTGGGCTCACTTCTTAATGGTCTTTCCATATATATCCTTAAAAGAAGCTAGAGGTTGTTTTAGCTGCATATAACTAGGTCAGGTTATTTCTATAACATTTAGTAGAAAAACAAACTAAAGTTAAAAATAGGTCCAGTCCTGCCGCTGAAGGCTGAAGTTCCAGAAATTAGACTATTAGGGGTGACCCATTGATTCTCCACGTGGGATGCTTGCTGATTCCACTGTTTCCTTCTGCCGCCTTCTTCAAGAGTCAGAAGCAACCAAAGGCCATGTGCTGGTTTGGAAAATGCCAGTTTGGATGGTAGCTAGGATATTTAAATGGCAGCATTCAGGAAAGATGGATAAATGAAATCACTTATGAATTGAGGTAACAGATGTAGAGCACTATACCATTTACAGTTCCAACTTTAATGACTGTAAATGTATTCCATTTGGGTTTTTTTATACACAAAACTTGTAAGATGAAGGGAATGTTTTGTGGTTTTTTCTCTTTTAATGAATATTTAAGCCACAGCATTTTTATCAAAACTTCTGTCGTATTTTGATGTAAATTTTGCTTGCTCACAGTGTCTGTGCATCAGCTTGACTTGGTAAATGAAATTCCTTTAGACTGCCAGTCTGAAATAATGAATTGTTCCCCCAGTTAATTGTATTGCATTGATAACAAGGAACTAGGCTGGGCGTAGAGAACATAATAAAGGAATTTCATCAGATGATTCATGTGACATTTTGAAAAATGAGCTTCTGTAGTGACCTGATTTTAATGGAACTCTAACTACATGCCAGTATATCCCAGTATGCAGAACTAGAATTGAAGGAAATAGTTCTTCCTTTCTGTTAATTGTTATGTAAAGTAAGGTTAGCATCATACATCCAAGTGTATTTTAAAATATCTTATGAAAATGGATAATCTGTTTTCCTAAGTGTATTCATGCCATTTAGCAAACTCCATATGCCTAACTGCTAGAGACAGGATCACGTGTAAACAACCATTAAAAAGTTATTTAGGTTTTATCCCTGAATTTACTAATATCAGATACTGATGATACTTTAAAGGTGCCTCAAAGATTTCAAAAATTTAATCTATCAAAGTCCAATTTAAGGCATCACTAGCTCATGCCAGGAAATATATGTTTGTGAGGAAAACAACTTAATTAATCTTGGCTCTTACGTATTCTGAAATTATAATTGTACTTAGCTTTTTGCAGTATAGTGCTGTGCATTTCCAAAAGCTGAATGCACCTTAATTTTTTTGCAACATTTTGGTGAAGTAAGAAAAGAAGTCTTACAGTGTGCAATAGCATTGATTCTTTTTCTGAATACTGGAAGCCTGAACAAAATCTGACAGGATATCATACACGAAGGAGGAAGCCTGTAGAAACACTTGCAAGTGAAAAATATTTTTTGCAGTTTCGTAGTAGATAAGTGTTGCAATGAGGGAACGCAGGAAAAATATTGCAAAATTGGATTCTGTAATGGATAAACTGAGTTTGCTATTGGCCTGAGATAAAAATAGAGACTGCCTGTTAAGCATGGTGAAAAGTATTTTCAAGGGTTTCCTTGTGGAGTGGTACTGGTACTGGTTAGAGATGGAGATGGATGGGGAGCCAGCACCATCTTTATCCCACATTACAGGTACATATAGATGTGCTGTCATGGTTTTACAGCATGGTGCAGTAGAACATATGAATGATATGAATCCTCCTAATCCATTTCATTGCAGTAACCCCTGTGTGAATTTAAAAATTCAGAACTGCCATGTATTGTGTTGTCAATCACAGCACTTCAGCAGAAGCCAGTAATTTCTAGTAAGCATGTAATAACAAGCAAGTGAAAGAGTTAATTCTTATAAACTACTCATTTTCTAAGCATACTTATCCGTGCCCTCTGTAATACCCTGTTAAGATTGTAACAGGTCATGAGGTTTCAACAACTTTAACAGAATCTGAAAAAGAAGAGTTTTTGAGTTGTCAACATTTAGAATTTATCCATGCCAACACCATCACAGTTCAATGTCTGTTCACAAATCCATGCATCCTGAAAAGATACTTTCATATCTTTTTGTTCATGGTAAATAATAACCTCTGAATATTCCCATATAAGGGAGGCATGTGTATTACAAAGGGAAATATTCAAGGATACAATTATTTCTTCACAGTGGTCTCCATTTCTCTTTTATTTTCCAATGTGATTCTTTTCATCCATTTCTAAATGCAATGCACAAACATACAGTAAATGAAAATCCATGTCAGGGAGCTGCTGGTCCACATAACCAAGAAAAGGGTGATAAAGAGAGGTGATGCTAAGATCACACAGCAAATCAATAAGAGAATTAGATGGAACTCAGTTATCCTGATTTCCCGTCTAGTGTTTTAACTGCACTTTTTTGCTTCCTCTGTTTCTTCACTGTTACTAGGTAGCATTTTAGGAAGTGAGAATATGTTATCAAACTCAGAAATAAAACTGATCACTTCTGGGAAAGCAGAAAAATTTGGCATGAAAGGAACCATCAGACTGCTCTGGAGCTCTTCTGAGGAAAGCTGGGCATTAAATTATCTTTTTCCTTTGTTTATCCTACAGGTCTTGCAATTGCAAGTGCACTGATAGACATTTCACAACAGAAGCCTGCGGACTGTAAAGATAAGAGTTCAGGAGTCAGAAATCGAAAACATCATCTTTCAACACGTCAAGGAACTTGCGTCTGAGATTTGAAAACAATAATTGTATATTCTGTAATGTTTTCTTTTTAAATGGCTTCCATTGAAAGCTATACTACAGCCTCAGTTTTTATGGAGGCAAATCTATGAATGCACATATGAGGTACTGCGCTCTGTTACAGTCACCCAGCCTACTATACCCCAAAGCAGAACAAACTTATGGTAGCTACGAGTATGTTTGATGAGCTTTAATAAAAAGACTGGATCCTGATATCAACAAAATGTGGAATAAAATACCTAGTATTCTTGATCCTGAACATATCAGAGCAGGGAAAATTCTTTAACAGAACTAGGGGAAACTGTACATTGTTTTATAATGTACAAGGAAATTGTATAATTGAAACCCAAGCAAATTCCAGGAAACTAAAGGACATTTTTGTATAGCTTCATGTAACAATGAGAATTGTACAGTTCTTTCCTTGTAATCAGCATTAATATTTCTTTCCAGCAAGCAGGAAATAAAGAAGATCATTTGGATTTAGATGCTTCTTAGCATTGCCCAAAATAGGTAGGCAGCTTTTGAATTCAGCATAGGTATAACCCAAGAATACCACATGTCATATTTGAAAGATAATTCCATAAAAACTTGATTTGAGCATTTTTTTTAATTATTTTTTTTTACCTTGCAAAAACCTCAGAATCATAATCTGGGCTGCAGCACAGTGATGCGTGGGCTTTCATGGTTTTGTTCCTAAGAGTCTATTCTGAATTCTGAATCATATATTTTACAAAGAGTGTATGGGTGTCCCCCATACCAGGTAACTGATTAGCAAAATTAATTGAGCATGGAAAAGCTCCTTCTCAGTCAAGTTTGCTGTTTTTTTTTTCTGAGAGAGTCTCCAAGATCGCAAATCTAAGGAGAGTTTAACTTGCTATTATTCTACCTGCTCCCTTTCCAGTATTGAAATTTGCTAGCATCTATATATTGTCCTGATCTCAAAACTGAAGAAATGAATCCCAGTCAGCCCTTTCACCCTTGTTTTTATAATAAAGTATGAATGTTTTTTTGTTCTCCCAGCTGCAGAATTTAATCTCATGCTTTCACACCAGTAAAGGAGTTAACCTGCATAACAAAAATGAAATGTTCAGAAATCCAAGTTGCTTCCAACAATGGTGTTCAAATTTGACATCCACTGTGGAACATCCCACAATCAGTACTCGCAGATGGAAGAGTTTCCTTTCTATAGGACATTAATCTTTTGGGGGCTTGGTCACCACAACAGATAACCTAGCAAACAGCTTTAATAGCCCTCAGTCTTTTTATTTACTCAAAATTCATTAATTTACAAAGGAGTAAGAATGCTAAGGGGTAAGTAGCAGATGTGTCTTGTTCTCATTTACACATTACATGTTGACAGCAGTATAATATGAACCAGTAGTTTTGTATGAGCTTGTTAGACAGTATAGTCTCTCAACTCCAAATTTGCCACCCTACTAGTACAGAAGAATGATACAGAGGTATAAATGCATCATATAATGATAGACTTTTGGTAAATATGAAAGATATACAAAGATATTTGATGTTTACTACTATATCTGTATTTTTCATGTTCTTTTTATTTCAGAAAAATGATGACATTTTACTGTTTATAGTTGATTCCATAGTTACTTGCATGCCACGGTGGTGCAGTAGCAGTAATAAAGCCCTGTTGTGAGTTGTGTTTATTTTGTAACACCATTCATACATAGATATCAGCTTAATTTGGATGAGGACTAAATGTAAAAATAACTATAAAAAGGAACAATTGTACAGTATGTAGTTATACAGGAATATTAGGTTGTGTCTAACCATGACTGCTCTATTATTTGGATAAATTATGCACTTAATGAATTATGGTATAATTTTTTTCTTATGCTGGCATGATTGTTTCAGTATTTCCATATCTCTAAAATAAGATTATTATCCTAAAATAACACCATCACAATCTTCTGATTTTATTGCCTATTCTGGCCTCAGTCTCTTAAGTCTTAGAATTTTAAAAATTCCTTTTAAAATCTTCTGTTGGGAACTTTAAATCGGTGCTGCTTAGCATAGTGACAAAAATGGTGTTTTGAAAACAGCCCTTTCTGTCAGTTTTAAAGTTGATCTGTTCGCATGAATATAAACGGATGGAGCTGGTTTATGTGATGCATACACTTAAGCTAAAAGGAAAGAACCACTTGTCTGGAATATATTCCAGACTCTTTATTATCCTCAACCTAAACATTTCACGTAAGAAATATCCAGTGTGTGTTTTGTGAATGTACTGGAAACCCCATGCACAGAAAGACCATGTAATCTTGAGGATCAGTTTTGACTGTTCTCACTCAGAGAGGATGACATTCCTCTGTATCTGAACCAGAGTGTGACAGTTACTTGAAAAGCAGGTATGAGTTTTAAAGGGATTAAAAGATTTTATTGCAACACTGAAGATGGGCAAATAGCTATCAGCCACTTTTTTTGTGTTAGCAGCTAGAAATTTATTTCAGTTGTACAAGAAAGGCATGTTTGTGATGGGATCATTCAGCATTTTCATTCACTCTGAGAATGTTTTTTCTTAAATTATCTTTCTTCTCCCAGGGTCTCTGATTGCATGCAAATTAGTAAAAGACATATAATAAAAATACTTATGTCATGGCCACACAAGTACCAGAAGTTTGCCAACACATCTCAAAACACTGTTGCAGAGTAGCTATTACATCTTTCTATCTTAAAGGTATAAAGATAGTGTAACATGTCTGATAACTAAATTTTGTTACTTGTTGGCAACTCCAAACTTTTTAATAATGACCACTGTACGTCAGATGTTTTACCAGCTGTCAAATTATTATTGCTTCATGAAAATGCCAATTTTAAAAAATCTCTTCTCCAATTTAACTTTTCAGCTCTTTCTTAGAGTCAGAAAATGTTGAATGGCCTGTTTTAGCCCTAATGAGATTTATATTGGATGAAAAATAAACAACTAAGTGCTGTTCTGGAAAGTAAGCCCCAGTGAAATTCTGATTGTCAGGATTCCACCTCCCCAGCTTTTCATAGCTGACTGCTCTCTTAATAGTTAGAGTCCTCTGTCATCTTCCCAAATAAAAAAAACATGGACAATTCAGACTGGGACATGGAATTCATGTATAAAAACTGCAGCAATAATTATTTTCTAAATAATCTAATGTAGAGAGCTGGAATCCTGATGGTAAGAATTTTAGTTTGGCATCACTTTAACAGGATGTTCAGTCTTCATGCATAAAAATTTTCATAGTATTAATCGAAATTACAAAATTATGATGTATCTAATTTCATTGCCAGTTTTTAAAAACCATATGAAAGGTTTCTTGACAATAAAGGAAAAGTCTCTGTTAAAGGTAATTAAAAATCCCTCTCTCTCTCTTTTTTTTTTTTCCCTAAGCAAAGTTGTCCTATCCAGAATGTTTCACGTGCTGGGGAAAATTAAATAAATTAACTATTTTTTCCAATGTCCAGGGTGCAGCATTACCTGAAAAGCTGTAATTCACTGATACTTGTTTCAGATTATCTCTACAGTAAAGTATGGAATGCCTAAGGCTATTTTTGGTGCTTACAGAATATAACAGCAGAACTACGGTTGTCTACAGGTGGCCAGATTTTCCCATGTTGTCTTCAACTATACTTGCTTTCTAAACGCTAATGAAGAAGAACAAAGCTGGCAAAAGCAGGCCTTGCAGAACCTGGGCTTGTATAGAGTGGGGCCATATATTGTTTGAGATTTTTCTTAGTTAATGAAATTTCACTCTCAAAATGAATGCTGATATTTCTGTCTGACCACATGTATCTATTTGTATGGCTACGGATATTTCACATGTAAAAAATCATCATCTTGTATGTTTAGTTGAAATTCTCTGACATTTATTGTGATGCTGAAAGGGGGGATTATTATTACCTCAGGTTTTCTTACACTGATACTTCCTTGGTCATGTAAATTGAAGCTGAGTCATGTTTTGGTAAAAAACATCTCTTTTCACCTCTTCTAATATGCTCAAAACTTCCTTTTTCCAAAAATAAGAAAGCAAAGTTGTGAATGATGAATAAAGAGAAAAAACACAAAGCAATTATCTGTAAAATATACAGGAACTGTATGTGTAGATATGTATGTAATTGTGTAACTGGTTTCACAGCTGGTCTAAATCACAACAGTTTCTCAGTTTCTTCCCATATTTTCAGAATCACAGAATGCCAGACTGGAAGGGACCTCTAGAATCATCTGGTCCAACCTTTCTACGTACTGCTATAGTTTATATGAGATGGCTCAGCACCCTGTCAAGCTGAGACTTAAACCTGTCCAGTGTGGGAAATCTACCACTTCCCTTTGGAGACTCTTCCAATGCTTGACTGTCCTCATAGTGAAAAATTTACCTCTTGTGTCACATATTGAATAGTATGAAGACTTTAAATGAATCAGTGGCTAATTGTGTGTTTGCTCACGGTCATTTCTACATAAATAAATCCTTGAATGTATTTAGCCTTGTGATGAGGATGTAGAGGTCTGTTTGAAATACTGTATAGAAAATGTGATTTCAAGGGCTTATCCACTGGCTGTTAGTGTTTTCAGCAAGTCTGGGCCTGAGTGCATAAAGTGAAGCAAGTGCCTTCCATTGTTTTATATCCTCTATTTTTGAGTGCATTTTCCTGTAGCAGTTTTTACATGCTAAGGTCAGAGTTAATAGTACAGAAAGCTTATATGGACTTAAAGTTTGAGGTAATTGTTACTCATTTAACAATTGCTGTTTAGCTTTTTATGTTATCAAAACAAACCTTAGCTGTTCTTTTCCAATTTTTGCAAATGCTTTTTTCTAAAACCCCGTTTATTAGAAAAGAAGCAAGAAAGTAATAAGGTAAAGCCCTTCCACTACACTTCCATACCCAGAAGATAACTTAAACATCTTATTCTACTTCAAGTCTGAGTCTTTTTAACATTCCCTTCCAGGTCAGTATTTATCAAAATCATTGTTACAACATGATTGTAGTGATTAACATAAAGGACAATTTTATTAGGTTTTTATCACATGAAGCCCTAGAGCTCTTTTATGATACTCAGTTATAAGATATACCTTAGAAAAAATAAACACAGTTTTGGAACCTAATCTTATGATAATCACTATGGATTTTCTTGTAACAGAACTCTACCCAAATTGGCTGTGTCCTAAAGCTTTCTGTCAGCCATGAAATCTGTCGATATTCCTGCAAGTCTCCTCTTCCCCCCTCCTCAGAGTATAAAGAGCCAAATGGTCAGGTATAAACATCTTCCTAAATGTATGAATGTAGGTAATTTTGTTTCTGCTTCTAAATAGATGGTGGGAATATGGCAAATAATTTTTCTGCTTCAAGTTTCCTAACTGAATACTAAGGGATGAAAAAATTATCCTTACTAATTACATGGGCATATTGAAGAGTAATTAATTAATTTTTATAGAGTACTCAGAGCTCTTTAGTGATCTAAATATAACAGGCACTGTATGAGTGCTAAGTATATTTTACTTATTTACTTATTCAGTAGCAGATTTATTTAGTAGGGCTAGATGTTGCAGTTTTCTGTACCACAATCTGGGGCATATTTTTATTTTTTTTTAAAGGAAGATAAACATTTGCTGGCAATGAATTCATATTCTTTGGCTTTTCACATAATAGCAGCCACAGAATTTGCTCTGAGTTTCTCCTGTTGAGGTAATTTTCCCATTGCTGGTAACTAATGTTACTAATGTACACAATTTACTGATAGTTTTGATTCATCAGCTTCTCAGATGTCTGATTTTATGGTATTGGTTCTTAGTTTTTCTTCTTCAAGTAGCCGTTCTTTGTACAGTAACTTCTGCTTTGTTCAGTTGCTCAGATCATAGGATCCCAGAGGTGCTTCACTATTTTGATGTTCATTGTGGTCTGAAAATGCCAGTGATTCTGCCATTTTAACCAATTTTAACCAAGTTGAGGAATACTGGGGCTAATGTGTTTCTATGCCTTAATCCCTCTTTTATATTAATTGGGCCAGAGATTTTACATCCCCTTTATACTCCATCTTCTTCATTGCAGATAGTGACTATGCCTTTTAAAAAATGTTTTATGGAATTATAAATTCCTCCAATGTAGCTCAAAGGCCATGATGGAGCATCATACGATTTCCTAAGTCTCCAAGTCTGCAAATTCATTCTGATTATAGTGTTATGCCTTATCAAGTATCTCTTGAAAATATTTAATATTTGATAGAACTCTCTTCCAGAATTCCCACTGGTGCTATTGAACTGTTCTTCCTCTATTTTAAAAAAATAATAATAAAAAAAAAAGGAAAAAAAGTAAAGCCCTCAGAGAGCTTCATAGATTTTAAGGAAAAGACAGGCATCACACTAGCTTTTACATTGCATTTATGAAAACCACTTTCCATTGCTCTGAAACTTTTTCAGATATGTGAAATCAAGCAAATTACTGTGCACAGCCTTTGGCTTCTTTTACCTCCTCCTGCTTTTAATAATTTAATGGCAACCCTGTCAGCACATGGTGCCAAGCTCCTCCCAAAGGGCTATAATTGTTTCTTGGAACTCATCAGAACTGAGCTCTACAAACAACTCTGGTCCATCCTTCTGCAAGTTCCTTCTTCAAAAAGAAACAGTTTTCATTGTTCAGCAGATTTACAAGAAAATGATACTCTTACCTCCAGGCTTAGATTCTGCCTTCTCAGGCATTAATGTTCCTCCTCTGCTCCAGCCTCTCCACCATGCCATTCAACTATTGTCTTTCACATTGGCTTTCTCTCTTGGCATTTTCTTTGGATTCAGTCTCCTCATTAAGCTGACCCAGGTTCTGAAGGCATGCAAGTCCTTGCTATATGCTGATCCTCATTCTTTTCCAAATTCTTTTCTCTTTCCTTTTGGAATAATGCTGTTGGTGTCTTCAGCAGTTCTCCTACTGTATCGACAGTCATCTTGGTATAAGCATCATCCACTCACTTCACATCAAAATCTTCCAAACCTTCAACCTTAGCTGCTACTCAGATTCCTGAAATGTGTAAGTTTTATTTGTAGCATATGTTTAACTTGACTCTGCTGGGACACAGCTGTCTCCTGTATAAACCTTTAAAGTATTCATACCCAGCCAGTGCTTCCCCTTCCCCACCCTGCATCTTGGTTTATTTTGCACAAGATACACCCATGCGTCCCGTGTCCTCCCTTTCCTTAGACCTCTGCAGTTTTATCTGCCTTTCCAAGATGTTCAAGTGTTTTCTAAGATTTTGTGCTCCTTTGTGAAGAAGAGGCCTTAAAATCCAAGCAATATGACTTCAATATGACCCCAGGCTTTACAGTCAACAGAGCTTTCAGAGCCACATGCATATCCCACCTATTGTGTTCGGTCAAGATCCAGGCAACCCCAAGCACAGCAGATGTGCTGAACCATCATCTAATTTCTGTAGTACTGTGGATCTGGGGATTGTTTTGTGCAATAATTGGACCAGGGGGGAAAGGTGTTTGAGAAACTCACATATTTAAAGTCAATTAGTCATATTGCATGTCATTGTTTTAGCTAATAGCCAGGTGACAGATGCTCTGTTATCCCCCCACTGCCCTCCCAGGGGTAGACACAAAGGGGAGTAAGGGAATAAGACTTTTAAGATTGAAAAAAACCCTGGAATTGTTTCAATGAAATAATAAATAGCAATAAAAATATATTTAAAAATGTAAATAGGGAACCCACATTCCTCAGCTGGTAATTGTTTCCCAACCAGAGCAGCCCCAAGCTGGACTTGGCAGCAGAGGAGGGTGCCCAAGACCAGATTTCCAGTGTCAGTCCAGAAGAAGCCCTGGAGCAGCCACGCTGGTTCTGCTGAGGGCGGCACAGGAAGGGGAGCCAGTCTTGATGAGCAGGACCCAGGAGGAGGAGGAGCAGAGACCACAAGCAAACACCCCCAGCCCAGCAGCCAGAGCTGGGCCCTGGGAGGAGCCATTTTATAGGGCAGCCCATGGGCAGGAGTGCTGCGATTGGCCCGCTGGGGTCACCTGACCCGCCCTCTCCTCCCCACAGGCCCAGCAGCTCCTGGAGCTGCCACGTCCCCGGGGCGGAGCTGCTGGAGGGGCCTGGCGTCGCTCAGGTCAGTGGTCCTCTCGAACCCAGACGCTGCTGTGTAAATGTTCTCGTCTTACGTGGCTGCCGTGTTACGGTGTTTGCCTCCTGTTGTGCCTCTCCCGGCCCCGTCAGAAGGGAAGCGTGTAGCTTCGTGGTCTCTTCACCCCTGAGACACTGATATGACTGATAGCAGGCTTGAGTTTATCGTTTATTTCATAAACTCATCCGTTTTTCGGAAGAGGTCTTTAAAACTGAACGGCTCGATGGTAGCTCGAAGTTTAAGCGTTCTGAACTTGTGGTTTAGCCTGCCTTCGCTCAACCATCAGCTACAAGAAAGTGCCTTTGTTTTAAAAATTACCAACCCAAAAGGAGTGCTTTGAAGCTTGGTTGGCTTTTGCCTGCTTTGCAAAACCTTGCTTTGATGGCAAGCAACATAGAATGGCAAAGGTTTCTTTATTTGTGTTCCCCTGACAGTTCAGTGTGCAAGCAGTAATTTTGCTGTCTGGGAAGATCAACTTCTTTGGTTTATAGGCTCCAAAAATGAAGGCCGACAGGAAGGGCATCAGCAGCTGTACCCATGCAGATAATGATTCCAACAGCAACAAAACTGGCATTGCAAAACTCTAAATAAGTAAAACTTAAACCAGTAAACAGCATGACATTTTGCTTTCAAATTTCTCACTGGAGTGTGATATATAGATGATGTTCTCTTTCAGAGGTGGAGAGACAAAGTGCTAATCTAACTCATATTTACCCAGAATGATACATTTGTGCTCAGAAACACACGTATTTATACATGTGATTCATCTATAGATGTTCTAGATGTGTGGAAGTGTTAGTTTGGCTGAAGGTCTGTGGTTTTGGTTGCAAATATGTATGATATCTTTCTGCACAAAGAGCAGTGTCCTCCAGGGTCTTGAGGATTTTTCTGAGTTTTCTCTGTATTCAGACTGTAGCTAAAAGGGAGTTTTGCTTTATGAGTGGATAACATCCTTGGTCATCTAGGAGAAGAATGAGCCCCAGTTAAATCTTTGAAATCTTGAGGCTTCCAGTTAGATAGAAATTCATGGCTATGGACTGAAAAAAGAATCAAGCAAGGTGGATTTATCTTAAGGGGCTGGACGTGCCACTCTTGTCCTTCAGGTGCCAAAATACTAAACAGATTGTAACATTTAGCTCCAGTTCTTTAACAGAGCTTAAGATCATCCTTTTGAGGTATGTCAGCAAAAAATTCATTAGTGACAGAGCAATGGCACAGGTTTATAGGAACTGGGAACAAGCCCAAGCTTTCCTGTGGTGCAGGGACTCTTTCCAAAATGTATCACTGTGATATTTATCCTTTATATTTATTGGGATCATCTTGTTATGTCAACTGCATACGTTGTATTACGTTGTGTCAGGGGTTTGTCTGCCAAGAACTGCATGGATGTGCCTACAGAGCATCCTGGGTGTGGTGCAGTCCCTCTGGCAGACTCTAGGTGAGTTATTCTGGGTACCAGGAGGGCAGAGCTGCATCAGCACTGTACTGTACCCCTGCTAATAGCTCACTGCTCTGCAGAGCTAATTAGCTCCATGAGAAAGCACAGGGTGCTGGCACTGGTACAAGTCTGCTTGTTCCCAGCTAGATCAGGTAGTTCTGCACAGCGTTGGATCCTGCTGTCTGGTTTCTGAGTTAGCAGAACTGGCTGGATTAGCCTTAGTGCCAAAGCAATGTAAATAACAGCCCCCTCTCCAGGAATACACTCAGTGACATTTTTCTGCAGGATTTCTTCTGTGAACTGGTGAAGCAAAACAAATGTTAAGATTCTCATATTAGTAAGTATATCGTGCCCTTAAAAAAGTCAGTTACTCCTTCTCCTGTGAAGGCTGGCACTAACTGTGCTGATCTGTGGAATCTGAGTCAAAGCTTAAGAAAAAAAAAACAACAGTCAGAAGAACTGTGTATCAAAGAACAAGCAACCAAGGAATGGCAAATATTCCTTGGCTTCCTTTTGAGCCAGCTTTTATGAAAGTTTGTTGCCTCTTTGTCTGCTCTTTCAAGCTGCACAGTTACTCTCTGTACCTACGTGTCTGACATTTCATTAGATGCTTCTGAGTAAAACACTCCAGCTCCAGAATTATTTAAATTTGTATCAATAACGAACAGCTTTCATTCTTTTTCAGTGTTGGCATATGCAAAGCAAATTGAAAGCTATGATCAACATAATAAACTGAAACATCTATCTCAGTCAGCCATTACCTTCTATTTTATTACATTTTTTCACTTTAGATAAACAATCTACAGTGTTTACTGAGGCTTGTACTGATATCCCTCAATGGTATAGGAGAGTCTACTTTTATTCCAGCAGACACAGAGAATAAGCCCATGGTGCACAGTGTCTGCAAACCCCTTTGAAACCTAGGATTATTTGTTCTCTGACTGTTCTAAGGTAATTAAGGAGCATTGCATGTTTCTCAATTAATGATTCCTCATTCAGCTGGGGATCTTTGATGCTAATTTGTTTTAATCAGGACAGAGACTGCTAAAAAACTAAACAATTCAGTGAAGAGGAACTAGGAATTTTTAATCAAGTGAAAAAGATCTAAATGCTGTGAGGGACACATCCATCATAAGTTTTCACTTCTGGTTCCTTTAACTTTGTTCTTTCAGGTCTCATAAAAAGCTGTGTTAATCAATGCAAAAAAGTTTGTTAAGATAAAGAACGTGCAGTATTTTTCCGCCAGCTGATGTGAACATTGGTGCAAATGAGAAGCTTTAACATATTAAAATGCATTCACCACTGGTTCTTTAGTTACACATTAATGTTACAGCTTCATGTTTTGTCAAACATCATATAGAAAGGTGTTAATATGCTGGGGAATCACTGTTAAAAAATGCTGGTTTTGTGGAGGATAGGATGCTCTACATTTAAATGTTAATTTTAAAATTATTTTGGTATCACACAACATGCATACATCAGGCAAAATGACCTGTATTCTTCTGCACATGGAATTAGTATTTCAAATTCTGCAGCCAATGCTACATAAAATCACATGGTTTCTGAGTAGACCATGTATATGCTTGATAAAATAATGAGTCATTCCTAAATACATTTATTTATATCAATGAGGCAAAACCACTTAATGGTTCTGCCTCCTCCAGTTGCTTTACCGTTATCGACTTGGTGTCTTCCACCATGAAAATAGTAAAAATGAGCATCTTTGACTGCCATGATTTCAATGGAGGGGTGTGCTCCCAAGCCTTGGCTTCCATCTGACAGGGTTAAAGCTATGAAGGACACCTAAGTCCAGTGAGTAGATCTTCCTGTATAAGCAGTAATTTGGCACCTGTCCAATTAAAGGCAAATTATAAGGTGCTAAGTAATTTCCAGATCGGAAGGAGTGGCGTTTAATGGCTTTGAGGTTTTTAGTGTTAGGAAACATTCTCAGACTGCAAATTCTCATATGACCTCCAGCATCTTCCCAATTAATGCTTTTAATGCATAAATTCTGTTTTAGACTGATACGTCACTTCTAGTTCTGAGTCGGTTCCTGGCGAGATGCTGTGCACTAAGCTCTAAACAACGCCAAAAATACGCAGAGAGCCAAGGTGGCTCACTGCCACTTTGCCCTCTTTCTTCATGACTGTGAACCACTGTTTATTTAGTAGTTCAGGAGTCCAGATCAAAAGAAAAATCCTGATAGTAAATTCCTAATTTCCTATCTTTAGGATTAACTATGTAATATAACAGCAGCAAACTCACTATGTTCTATAGTTCTTTTTTTTAAGCACGCTTAAATACACCACAGCTCAAAGCAGAATTCTATATGTTAATGATGCCTTCCACAAATGGAAGCACAGCTGTTGAAGAGTTTTCTATAGAAGCTGAGATTTTTCTTCACTCAAAAGCTGTCCATACCCTGCAAAGCACAGTTCAGATGCTTGAACTTACGCTAATTGAAAGATCAACATTTTTCTTTCTTCAGTGAGTACCCTGCTCTTTTCGTCCCCAAGATGGCTTTCCCATGTGCAAAGAATGAGCTGTAATTATGCCCAGCTCAAGGCAATCTCAGATCTAAAATATCCTGCCAAACAGTGTGTTCTCAATCTGCCTTGTTAGTTCACAAAATTGTGCATGTGCCTTTGCTACAGTCTCAAACCTGATAATGTCACATCATTGGGACAGGAAGCATTCTCTGATCTTATCTGAAGAGACACTTGCAATTTCAAGTCGTAGCCTGATGAGATCACATTGTCAGGGTTCCACGTAAGTGTGATCTTTCCTGATTTGCAATTGTATCTGTTTTGAATGATCTTTAGACTGTTCAAGCAAAAATATATGATAATGTATTTTGTCAGATGCAAAGATAATGAAAGGGTGATTTCATGTTTCCACTTTTAGAAAATTCAGTTCATTTGACTAAACTCAGTTGATTTTCATACCAGTTCTGCCCCGTCTATCTAATTCTTTTTGCACCTGGAAACTCTTATACCTGCAAAATCTGAGCATGTCAAGGTGCTTCATCCATATCATAAAATAAATGAGCTTTATTACCTTTAAACCTCTATTAATTCCATGAAGCTCAGGGGTATAAAATGTTTGCTTATGCTAGAGTTTGTAAAACATATATTATACCTTCAGTGAAAATATTTAACATAGTACAATCCTGTAAAATTGAAGAAGACTTAAATACCTACATTGTGCTATTGCCAGTAGAAAAGTCAGTAATGTTTAAAACTAGGAGACTCTGAAGTAACACTTCAAATGTTTTTCCTCATTATATTATTTTCTTCAGATGTACAGTATAGGGGAAGGCAAGAGTTGTTGCCAATGCTGTGTTTCCCTTTTTACCATCTAGATTACTGAATCCTGTAACACCATGTAAAAAGAGAAGAGGGAAGAAATATTGCACATACCTAACCTACTGAGTTTCTGAACAAAATTAGGGTGGTAAGGTACAAAGACTTAGACATTCAACCCCAATTTAATAGAATTGTTAATAGCAAAGCCCTACATCAATGTGGATGACCAAGACTAAGAGCAGGTTTTGATCTCTCTTTTAACAATAACATGATAGCATATTTATTTGTCTGGATTGTGGCATACAGATCATAGTAATGAGCAAGAACAAACCACAGCTATTTGACTGAACTACTGCAAGGTGAAAAAATATTTATTTTTCCATTTGAAGTGCCAAAAATAGAAGGCAATAGGAATGCAGAGTATTTGTCTTGCTTGAATAATAAGGTGAGACTGGAGTCTTGATCCTGAAAGGCTGAAGGAGTGGAAATTGGGGACTTTCTCGGCAAGTAGTGTTGAAATAATTTGACAATTATTTCTTTCAGTTGAATATTATTCCTAAATACTCATGTCCAAGCCAGAGGCAATATGATTTGTTAGGGTTATTCCCATATTGCAATAATAATTATATCCCTCTTACTACAAGTTTAGATAAATATACAGTTTTGTTGTGCATCGTATACTGATGTATGACCCAGATAAATCACTAAAAATTAAACCTAAAGTGTTGTATTTGGACTGACTAATCCTAAACAAATACTATTTCATTAACAATGAACTCAAGCCTAAAATACATTGTGTTGTAAGGGAAGTGACAGTTCTGCCAAAACCCTACATAACTTGCAAGATGCGGACTCATGTGAGATTACCATGTACTGTGCTGACTAAGAAAAAGAAAGGACAGAATTAGGTTATTGTGATGCTACCATATATATTAGGCCATTCCTGACAGGAGAGTTCTGTATGTAGTGCTGCTTCTATGCCTCCCTTCCAGCATTGCTCCCAAGTTTTGGGATAATACCTGGCTGCCCAGGGAGGTTGTGGAGTCTCCTTCACTGGAGACATTCAAAACCCACCTGGATGCGTTCTTGTGTGATGTGCTCTAGGTGACCCTGCTCTGGCAGGGGGGGTTGGACTAGATGATCTTTCGAGGTCCCTTCCAACCCCTAGGATTCTATGATTCTATGATGATTCTATGATTCAAAGCAGGCAGATGCCTCTCTTTATCCAGTATGTAGGATGTTGCTAGTTCTTTTACTGAGGATTATCTTGTACTTATCACAGAGCTCCTCAGATTCATGCATTTGAAGGATAAACTGTCTTGCATTATTTCTAAGGGACTGGTTTTCTTGTGAGTTGCACAATGTGGTTTTGTGTTTATTCCCATGCTGATGTTCAAACTTTATGACTTGGATACTCTAAAGTGTTATTAGATGACAACAATAGCTTCTAATCTCTTGCCTGATCAGCTGGATTTTTTATGTTTAAAATAGCTTAACCTTTTCCTACCACTGTATAGTGTATATCGAGCTTATTCCAAACCCCTTATTGCTTTGACTGAAATATGTATTTAGTAGATAGATTTTAAAAGTACTGTGATTGAAAATCTCCATCCTATGGAGACACTTGCAGTAATCTGTTCTTGGCCTAATGCTAGTTATTCTTTAGCAATGATCTGCAAGAAAATACAAAATCTCTGCTGTTATATATGGCAGGTGACATAAAAATTGGTGGAGTGGTAAATAATGACAGGAAAGATCATTTCTATATTCTGGATTTGCATCATTCCATAACGTGAGCTCATCTGAACAATATGCATTTTAATACAGTCAAATGCAAAGTCATATGCTTGGAAACAAAGAATTTTAATCACATGTACAGAATAACAGAAAAGTCCCCTTGAAATACAGTGATACTGATGAAGATTCAGAGTTTGTGATAGAGTGTCTGAATATGAGCTCCCTGTTCAATACTATGGCTAAGAGAAAAACATTAGCTTTGAATGGGTAAGCAGTGAATGTCAAGCAGGAGGGAGATGAGTTCATGGTGTGACTGAGGTAATTACTAGCATTATCTGTCCATATCCTGGTTTCTCCCATTAAGAAAAAAATCTGAAAAGCAGAAAAAGTTCAGAGAGGAATAAAAGACAGATTCTGAGTCTGTGGAAAAAAAAATCCAATAACGTGTAATTTAAGAAAATTAATCCACCTAATTTATCTAAGAGTAGGGTAACACCTGATTTGATAGCAATCTTTAATATCTATGTAAAATAGTTACTCTGTGATTGTGAAAAAGTGTGACTTCAAAATGTTAACAGTATCTAGTGGATGGAAGCTGGAGCTAAACAAATATGAACTTAAAATAGACCACAAAATGTTTTAAAACTGAGAGTAATCGATTACCAGAACAATTTATCTAGAATCAGAATAAGTTCTCCCTCTCTGATTATCTTTTTGAAAAATGTACTATTGTTTAAACAGAAGTTAATTTAAAATAGATTATCATAACAATTATCGTAACAGTCCCTCTGGTTTTACAATCCATTAAAGAGACATTACAAATCTCAAAATACAACCCAGAATATAGATTTTTGTTTGAAGAAGAAAATGTTTACAAAATGAAAAACCTATAGGAATATATGCTTGATTCATTTTAAATCTCCAAGAGAAGTGTTTAAAAGAAATAAGAAACCTCTAGTGATAGCTGCAACCCAAACATTATGCATCAGAATTTAAAAAGGAAATCAGAAGAGCAGTGACATGAGTTTCTGTTAACTAAGCTGTTCCAAAATGCCAAAGAAAAATAACAAACTGGGAAGATTCAGCACTATGCAATAATGCCATAGTTATCAGCATATTGCTTATGATACATCTTGTTTATTGCCCTTTTTAACTTGCCACTGACTTTCTCTTTTTACCACTGAAATATAGCCAAGATTGTGACGTGAAACTATAGCCATTAGATGAAAGAGTTTTGACAAGACATTTTTTGAAATATTGGTATCACTATATTTCTGTGGCTTGCCATGTGAAAGCAATGAATAATAATATTAGTGAGGCATTAGAAAATGTTTGACTCTCTAGTAATGCTCTGTCCCTAAGTCATGAGAAAGAACTGCTCCCATTGCTGAAGAAACACAAGGTAAAAGATATTAGTATGATAATGACACAAGCAAGGGTCAAAGGATGAGGAAGTAAGGAGGACAGACATGTCAAAAGGATCAATAGGTGTGGTCATTAATTTCAATTGAAGAGGCACAAATATAGACCCTGCCAAGATTTAGAGGACAAGTAGAGGCTGAGTATGATGCAATAGCCATAGGACAGACCAAGAGTAGAACACATTTGGATAAAAGCAAGGGAGAGGAGAAACACTCTCCCTGCATGTAACATTTATTCTTTTTTACAGGGTAACACCTCATTCTGCTACAGGGTGAGCTCAGGGACAGAAAAGGAGAGCAAGCTGCCAAAAGGCAGACTGCTTTTGTCTACCAGGTATAGCTTTTCAAAAACTGCTCGCCTCAGTTGATTCAGGGTAGCATCTGTTTCTCGAGCAAATGATGGTAAATGCAATGACTGAACTACATGGGAAAGAAAGTGCTTAAGAACAGAAACTCGTGGAAGATAAATTTCCCAGACTCAAGAACAGGAGCAGCAGCAAGGGGGAGTTTATCATTTCATACTTTGCCTCTTGCTTTAGAGCCATTATTAACACTGCTTGGTAACAAGAATGTATATAATCTAGGGACGAGGATCTCAGCAGGGCACCATCACAACAGGCCTGAAATCCTAGGGAGTGCATGTGTTGTTTTTATAGCATTGTTATGCATGAGAGTCAATCATTTTTCTGGCTGGATACCTACCAGAATGTAGTAATCCTAGAAATGCAGTGAAGATGAGAGAATATGTGTGTGTGTGTGTATATATATATATATATATATATATATATTTATGGCAAGGTCTTGAGCACTGATGTAATAGAAATAATTATACAAATATCTTTGACATTCTGATCAAAGACACCCAAAAAGAAAGAGTTCAGTTACTCAGTTTAAGCTCCCACATTTCTATTAACATTCAAAGAAATGTTTCCTTCTAGAACAAACAGAAATAAGTTATTGATATAATTATACCAATGAGGAGAAAAACCTTAAAATACTAGTTTTGCCAGCTGATACTAGGAACTTATTTCTTTTCAATATCCCACTTAATGCTTTTTCTTTTGCTATTTGCCAGGGCCTCAGTTCAGGAAAACATTTAAACGTTTGAGGTAACTTATTCTATTCAATGAAACACACAGGTTTCATACTTACCCATATGTCCCATTGACATTAAGCACATACTTAAAGTTAAGCACACAATTAAAGGCTTAACTGAACTGGAGACTAAGCTCTTTATAAAAGAAGTTAGTTACAAAGAGAAAATGAGCAGAGGTTCATTTCTACTTAGTTGCTTTTTACAGCTAAATCTGTGTTTAAAGAGTATAGACTCTAGAAAGAAATAGTTAATCCTAATTCCTCTTGCGGGAGTCTCTAGAAAGAGCCAGCTGCAAAGGAAGACTGATTGGAAAAATAGGATTTTAGGACTGGCACATCAAGGACCATCCATTCTAGTCACCCAATTATTGTAGACAACTGTATTGCTATCCCATGTCAGCTCTTCTTTGGGTCTAGCGGCCAGATAGAGCCACAGCTGGGGACCATTGCCAGCTGCCTGCCCCGTTATCTGGGCCAAACTCAAGTCTTTGGTAGCATTTTATAGAAGCTGTGATTTCTGGAAAAGATGTCACAGTAGTGTACAATCAGGAAGGTTAAACAATGCAATATGCATCCCTTTAGATTATGAAATCTTTAACTACTGTCCATCTTGTACAGCTGTATCATTTATCAGAGATCTTGTTTAAACTTAGATGTAATGCAGACCCACCAATATGGTTAGACAGTTAAGTTCATAATTTAGAGCATTAAACTGTTGCAGTTCATGAGAAGTATTTGGAAGAGAAAATACTTTTCCTTACAGATCTCTCAGGCACTTTTCTCCTAAATTCCCTAAACCTCAGATTGATATCTGAGTTTATGTATCTGTTATCTTTAGACCTCATGCCATTTCCATAGCCATTTATGATTACTGTTATTAATTTTTGTCACATATCATAGTTTGGGTTTCATATCACCTACAAATCCTTCCTTGTAATAAACAGTGTTACGTACTTATGCTTATCTAATTCAATAAAGAAAAGATTCCAAGAGAATCTTTATGCTACAGCTGAATTCAGATAAATAGTCTTTTCAACACTGCTGTGAGTACAAGTGACATTTTTGATCCAAAACTTAATAGAGAGCAACTGGAATAGCTGACTCCTGATTTTTTTGTGGAGATAAAATGAAATTTCAGCCTTCAGACAGTCCTATCATTGATTTTAGTCTTTTATCTCCCATGAAAACATCCCCCTCAAAAATCATTTAGCTGTGGATTTAGCAAAAACAGAAAGCAGATTTCGTCTGTTTTCAAGCTACCCCAGTAATACAGTTACCTGACTTTATTAGGGCCTACAGATGCTAGTTGGAAAACAAACCCACTTCTAAGCTTACTTAACCCATTTCTTACCCTGACAGGAAGTAAAGTATTTAGTATTTATCATTGGCAAGTCACATAGAAAGAATTTAGTGCTGGGAACAAAACACATGGCAAAAAGAGCTAATGGAATAATAAGTGGAATGAGGTGTGTGCCAAGCCATAGTTCAGCATTCTGGGTTCTCAGAAGCTTCATGCGTGTCATTGTAACCTTGCTGCTGACCACATAGTATGGTTCTTTCCTTCACCCTGCCATCCATTCTCCTTACCTATCATGTTTACTTAAGCATAATTAGTATTGCAAACTTTACAGAAGCATTTGGTTGTGTGTTTGCCATAGATTGCTAGGACTTATCAAGTCCTTGGGATAGGCCAATATGTATGGCCTGTGGGTGGTCCCATATGTTAGGCATGGGGCCACCTGCAGCTGGTAAGGAAAATCCAGAAAAGGAAGACTGCCAGCTCTCATCAGATGTGTTGTTGTGCTCTTTCCTTTGCTGACACATACTTACTTCTATGGCCAGAAACCATGTCCTCACCCAGAGCCAATGTTGGTGTACCTCTGGAGGTGTTGTGTGTTTCCTGGCACACAGATCTGGTTGGCTTGTGCCCCCTGCACCGTGACTTCTGGGATCCAGCTGTTGTTGTGTTAGCCCACTTTGTCCATATTCCTGCAATCTGTGGGCCTCCTCTTAAGTTAGTACACTGTTGATAAGCCTCAGTGTACTGAGTGCAAACTCTTGAGGCAAGGCCATGTCATTCTCTGGTGTGCCGAACAGCATGCTCTGGCAGGAGGTGAACAGTAGTATATCATCTACTCTGCACTCTAATCCCCACACATGCTCAAAAAGCACTACTTGTGAAACCATGATTTAGAAGCACACCCTATCTTTAGACTGAAAATGCTGTGGAGTGACTGTGACCATGAGAAGCTTGTGCCTGGGACTGATTCTGTGGGCACTTCCCTTTCTTGAACACCGTTCCAGTTGTGCAGTCAGTGTCAGAGAGGCACTCCTGGGATGCAGGCTGTAGCTAACAGTGGGGCTGCTTTATTACAGTGGAATAATCCTATTAAAAATTAATATATGTCCTGCTTGTGCCATGGAGTACATGAAAAAGAATTCTATTAGTGGTGTGGGCTTTGATTGTGCAGTCCTTATTAATCAGCCTTGTCAGACATATGGTGGTGGATGTGAGGCATGAAAGCCTTAGAGGATGGAACGTGCAGATTCTGCGTACAGACACGTTGGCCAGGTCTTCTCCTCTCCTACCCCAGGGGCATGCAGGCCAGTGTGCTTCCCAAAAATGTTAAAATACTGTTGTGCAAGAGTGTGGGAAGTCAGAGATCTGAACTCCACAAATGGGAGCACTACAACAGGATGATGTGGACAACACCAGGTAGCCTCAGCGTTGCTGCATGGGCTTGTAGGTTGGTTTCTGAATAACTCTACCTGCAGGAGTGGACTTTAAATGTGCAGACTTTTCAGGTGCCTAGCTTCAGAGGAATGTGAGGAGATTCAAGCAGTGAAATGAATTTATGGGATAACAAGGGAACAGGATAAAAGCTCCTCACTAGTTCAAGATGAACACAGGAGGGAAGGAGGTAGGAAACAGAATTTGCTTATGAATGCATAGTAAAGCCTGAAGCAAGTGTGCTGGATGAAGGAGCAGAGAATCTATTTGCATTACTTAGCTGCATGTGGTTATGTTTGTCTAGTAATTGGGCAACTAAAACCTTTGGGAAGTCTTTCCCTAAAAGCAAGTTAAATGAAAGGCAGCAGTTACAGAACGAATGTGTGCAGAGGTGTGGAGAGGAGGAGGGTAGAGGTTGGGTTTGTCAGCATTCTGCAGATTGAGGTGGGAAACTGCTGCTCCTTGTTTAAACATCTGATCCCACTGTAGAAATTATTTCCTGCTATTAAAAAAAAAACTTAAAAATGCAGTGAGGATCAAGCTTAATTGCCTGGTTACTGAAGAGGAGGAAATGGTGACTCTATTGGAAACAATGGTAATAAGAAGATAGCTCATGATCCTGCCACAGCTTTGGTAGGGTCCTGATCCTCAAAGTTGCTGAGTGCAAAGGTAATCTATACAGTGGGACTCCATATGGAAACAGATTGGAGGAGGTCAAGTTTTCCATGGTAACTTTGGCTATCACCATCAATTGGATGGTGCCTCAGTGTTTCGCTCAGTATGGCTCCGTGTGTACATCTTGCCATTTTCCCAGAGCTGTCCCATTGCCAGCTGGTAGAGTTAGCATCTTTGCCTGTTTGGTAAAGGTAAAAAGTTGAGGTCAACTGCTTCTTTTGTTTTGATACATATTTGGTTGTACATCCTGTGCTAGTTGTAACAGAGCTCTTCTGCTGTCTGACTCAGCCCATGCATCTCTTGCAAGCCGCTGCTTACTGCACCTCTCTTCACAGTGCCGAGCAGCTGGTGCTGTGAACAAAGAGGCTTATTGAGCATTTCATGATGCTGGGCACTGCTCTGGTGGCTGGAGCTGAGAGAAGCACAAGATGATTCAGTGTTTGTTGATTTTCCCCCCATTGAGCTCTACACTCTGTCCTGAGTTTGAACCCCAGCTTTCGGAGCTGCAGTTCAGCTACCCTGTACACAGCACTAGGAACTTAGAGCTGTAATAACACCATGAGCTTGAGCCACCCTGTGAAAATCACCCAAGGATGATTCCCGTATCCCCATGAAGAGATATATACTCATGTTTCTCAGCTCTCTCCAGTACATGCAGAGTGTGAGCTGAGGGAGGGGTGAGAGCTGGGGGCACAGCTCCTTCTCCCCTCCTGGAGGAGTACAGACTGCTTCTGGCTTGCCTGTGCCATTTTGGTTTGGTTTGTTCTAACCCCTCACAAAACATTCCTGAAGAGCTTTAAATCCTAGGGGCAAGCCATCCTGCTCGGGGCTTTGTTGCAGCCCATGTTTGCCTAGTGCAGAAAAGCCCCAGTGCAACCCAGGCTGTGTACAGTACATGACAGATCTCAGAGCTGCACGAGGCTGAGATCATCTCTGGGATGTGAAAGTAACAGTCAGGCAGTGACAAGCTCTGACAGTCAATACATAACACCAAAACTGATCGAGGGAGAGTGTATGTGAAAGAAAGTCATAAATAAAATTTAATGTGGTCTCTGTTTTGTCTTTTTTTTTTTAAAAGATAGATATGCAGTTTCCATGGACACCTATTTTTATCTTATAGTATGTTTCCTTTTATTAAATATGCATAACCAGGCTTGCTCAGGAAGTAAAGTCTGATGTTTGATTTTCTTTATGTTGTCACCAGGGAATTACTAATAGGTGAGCAGATTTCTGAAGACATTTAGGACAGTTTTACCTTGCTGATATCGAAGATTGATTAACCCTTAGGAAGCAAGCCAGATATAGGGAAAGGACAAAGAATACAGGGAAAGGCTTACCTTCCCCTAGCATGTCCCATTTTTCCACTGGATTGGTCTTTTCTGTTGTCAGGTTTTCCCCCTATTTATTCGTTCTCTAGTTTTGATTTTTCCTTAGCCTTGGTAGCAGCAAATCATTATTTACAGCTAAAATCTGGTTGCCATGGGAGGTGTTGTCTATGGGACTTGAGAACTGGCTGCACGGGGTTCAGGTATGTGAAGCAAGAAAACCCAGTGCTTTAGTGGGGAGGACATGGGAGGGGAGGTGGGGTGGTTTTTTTTAGAATCATAAAATAGAATAATTTTGGTTGGAAAAGACCTCTAGATCATTAAGTCCAACCATTAGGACACCTTGATTTGGAAGAGGAATCTTTAAAAAGAGGAAAGGCTTCATCTACTTTTTAGGATAGCCTGGGAGGTACAGTGGTGTCTCATTAAGGTGTCCTGCTTCAGAAAGCCTAGGCAGAGAGTTACAATGAACTTAATACAATGCACAACCACAGACAAAAAGTAGGGGTGTAGGGGGTGGGGTCTTTTTTTTTTTTTTTTTTTTTTTTTTTGTTCAATTTTATTTCAGAATTAGTTCTTTTGGCAATCATAGGAATCATAGGTGGCAGACCTTTTTCTGAAGTTTTCCTTCTGCTTTCCAGTTTGCACTAAAGCTCAGTGTTCTGAATAGATTCAACTTAAGGCACAGCACTCTTAAATGATCTGACCTTCACTTTTACCACAGATTAGTAGTATAAGTCAACTTTTGTTATCTTGCCCATGCAGAATCTTATCTCTGGCCTCAGAGAAGGGGGAAAGAAAAGAGTAGCTAAAATATCTGGATTCACATGGCAGTATCTCATATACTCCTGTAAAGTCAAAGAAAATGCAGAAAAACAGTCAAATTGTTATCTTTAATTTTTAAGTCCAGATCTCTTCATTAATTTCTTCTTTGATGCTCAGGAACAACAGCTGATGCCAAGTTCAGCAAGTTTATGTGTTCTGTGTTCAGGTCTCCACCTGGTCATTTGGTTCAGATTCATACTACTTCTCACATTATTGCAGAATCAGGGAACATATATGTATTTGTAAGGTTTAATGGTGAGAACACTGTCACAGTCTCACTGATGTGCCATTCAGAAGTGAGAAGGTGGAAAATTCAGAATTATTCTATCAACTTCACTTCACCCTTCCCGTTTAAAAGGAACAGTGTAAAGCAGGTTGCCCACAAATCTGCTTACACTGCAAGGCCTTCTACCTGAAGCCTCTCACAAACTTTTTATCCATTAGCCCCTTCTTTATCAGGTCCATTTTACATTATCTTGGACACTGTGCAGAGCAGCAAACTATGGAAGCCAAGGCTGATGCAGAGGGAGGTGACTCATTTGGCATTTCATCCTGATCAGATTACTACATTTAATTTAGACATTGGAATCTGACGTCTTCTGACACTTCTTATGGCAGACAGGAGGAGAGGTGGATGGGAAGACAAAATGCGGTACAAAGCTCTGAGATGAGGCTAGGCAAAACAGATTTGTTGCCATTCTTCTGTGTTGCTACACTGGCAAATACAACATAATTTCTTTCTAGCACAGCTATGGAGTCTCTCAGTGTGACTAGGAGGTGCTTTTCACCGAGTTCAGTGCAAGTCCTTTCTGGCCCAAAAAATGCATCTATGGAGAATGCATTAACTCCAGCTTCAAGAAAGGCATGGACAAAGCAATCTCAGTTATATGAGGCCCTGGTGGCCTCAGTTGCTTCTCTCTTATATAGCAAGTATAGGACCCTGGTTGAAAGTTTGCGGTCGGACCAGATGTCCTAAAGTCCTGTTATTAATCAGTGTTTGTAGTGTGAGTGTGAGTCAGGTAATTCTTTAGCAGGGGAAAAATGGGTGCTGCGTGGTGGAACTTTGAATATCACAATGCTTCTGATGAGAGTGTGAAACAGACTTAGATGTGTTTTTATCCCTTTATCTGTGCCTTGGTAAATGCAACTCTTGTCACTTACCTGCCTCAGGGAGCTCACTTGAGCATTGGCCTTTTAGCATTGCTGTCCTGCTGTCTTGTGAGAGGCAAGGAACCAGAATTAATGATTAACATAGTTTCACTAAAGTGCCTCTGGAAGAGATTTTTTTAGCTGAAGCCTCTCCAGTGATGATGATTTCCAGTGGGGCTGATTTCCCAGCAGGGCTAGTGATAACCTGCCCTCCAAAGTGCTATGGAATGCTTCAGTTAGCACAGCTCACTGCAGTATGTTCCACTTGCACTTGGTGTGGGCACAATCTTGAGTTGCTTTTCACACCAATCTTCTTTGGTATGGAAGGGCAGTAGTGATCTGTATTGCTTAAGGTGCACAGACATAGTAATATATGTAGTTTTGATGACAATCAGGGATCCGTATCAGTGCCCCTACTCTGAGAAGGTGGCCTGTGGTCTATAGCTGCCAGTGCTGCAAGTGATCAGCCAGGCCTAATGCTGAACTCTGCAGATTAATGTGTTGCTCTTCTCCCATTATATCCCTTCTCCATGAGGCAGTCTATCTCTTGCATCAGTAATGACCGGCTGCAGAGCCTCAGGGTTTTCTCAAGCTCCTTTTAACTGATCTAGCACTTCTTATTTTTTCCATGCTCTGCCCTTTCCTTGATTGGTAAATTCCCCAATGGCTTTAATCAAGCTGTATTGAGCCTAGCAGCTCTGGCAAGTTTTCCTTTGTTTTAATAAAAGGTGAGTTTGTTCCCCAGGCAGGTTTTGCCAGCTCAATTTCAACTATTGCACATTTGTCTTTAAAAAGAGGCCTCCCATCTCACAACCATAGGCAATACAGTAACCTAGGTGAAATCCTGCAACCTGCCCTTTCCTCTTCAGAGTAAAAAGGGACTTTTCCCTCCCACTTTACTGAGATCAGGGTTTTGCCCAGTGCATTTTTCATTCAGAGCTTCAGACACAAGGGGTTTAGCTGTGCAGCTAATGTTCAGCCCAGCCTCAGAACCCAGATGGCCACTTGGGCTCTCCAGAAATCTCCTTAATTAATATTCTGACAATATTCTGACAATTTAAACAATCTCAAACCTGAGATCTCACTGCTTGTCTTAGTTCTCAGCCTTTCCCTTTTTCAGACATTTGATCAAAGCTGGGAGAAAAGTTTCAAGTAAAGAGACTCTTTGGAAAATTGCACCTAAAAGGGGAAGAGCAAAACTGCTTAGAATTTTCATCAACATAGATGAGTGGATTTGCTTAGGATACTTTTTTATTATTATTGTTTTCAAGCTCTTCTTGACATATGACCTTTGCAGCAACTCCTGATACTTACAAGCAGACAAGCTGGTTAAAGAACTTGAGGGCAGATGAAGGGAATCCCAGATAACTCATGAAGACTGAGAAGCTGAAGTAATATAGACTATCTCAATTCCTGAATATCTCTGCAATTTGTCCTAGGATTACCTCTAGAATATGTTGTGTCTTCTGCCGAGGTTGTTTCAAAAACCATTCTCAGATTTTAATTTTTTTTAAGCTTCCAGCTATCAGTAAAACCAGAAAATTCAAACTAAGGCTAATTTAATTTATCAGGATTATTTCAGACTTTAAACACTGGAAGTGTTTGAATTGTTATTAAGAGTATCTTTGTAATGTATCTAGATTAATAAATAGGCAGTGAAAAGTCAAGATGAGTGCAATTTAAGTTGTCTACAAGCAGTAGTCAAAATTCAGATATTGAACCACAAAAAGTAAGAAATCTTCAAAATAAAGCAGTAGTTTGTTTAGTTCTATGTGATATAACCCAAAATCTGTCATTCTTTAAATAATAATGACTTATTAACAAAGGTAGGAGGGATTTAGATCTCCTCCTCCTCTCATTCAGTAGATCATTGATTAGAAACTGTCACCGCAAGATGGAGATCCAGATTTAGCCTCCCCACCTCCCCACCGCCCAGGAGAAGCACCTGCTGGATGCCATGTGCTGAGCCTGTCCCATTTGTGTAAAAGAATTCAGTGCTTCTAGAAAGAGTGAGGAAGGAAGGGAGAATGTGTGAATGTCAGGTTAGGATTTTCAGCTGGGATGTGGAACTGCCTTGCAGGTCTTGCTCCAGTTAAGAAATACATGGACAATGTCAGAGGACAGGCTACCTCATGTCCCAGGAGGCATGTGTGAACCCTCAAAGCAAAGCCATGCCAGGATGGGCTAGATCAGATCCTGTACAAGTCTTTCCGATGCATCACTGCAATTCCAGATTTGCAATTCAAAGAAGAGACCCCCCGATTTTTTGTTCCTCACCATGTTCTAATATCTTGCTAGGGGGAAAGGCAGAGAAATGAGGGAACAGTTGCAATGGTCCATCTTGGCTGAAAAGACAACATGGAAATCCTGGCAGGGTGGGAGATGGCAGACTGTGTTCTGCTGAGAGGAAGTGAACCTCAGTAAAACTTAGTTGAGTGGGTCTGCATTAAACTGTTAGGTAAAAGGTAACAAAACCATCTACCATCTTTTCTGAGAGTCTTGGCTCAATAATTTTTTCTTAGATAGAACCATTAGGAAATTTGACCTGAATTCAGAAATAGTTTATGGACAACAGAAAACGTTTTCTGGTATTGACTGGGGAAAAAAAAAAAAAAAAGAAAAACCAAAACAAAAAAAAGTGTTTGCCCAGCATCACAGCAATATAAATAGCTTTTATCTCCATTACCAGCAGGCTTATTTTATCTGTCAGTGATGTGCTTAAATCTCATATTTCTGTTTCAAACAGGTTTGTTTTACTGGTGACTTACTTTAAATCTTGTAGCAGAGTTCTGCCAACCCTAATTCCTGAGGCTTTCTAGTCATGGAAGAGGGAGAACCAGGGACAGCTGGTTAAGTTTGGGAGTCCTGCAAATAGCGAGTGAGACAAAGAGGAGTCCATGCATAAGCCACCATGCAAGGCTCCAGTGACTCTAATGCTCTCTCTGCATGGACTACCAATTATACAAATGTCATTAGATATAGGGCGCTGTGTCTGCATAAATAAACCTCCCAGGCCCAGATCAGGAAATTATTGCACTTGTTTTCCAAACAGAACAAAGATTAGTGTGGTGATGAAGCTGTGCACTTAGCATTGAAGACATGAATGTATGAAGTCAATTATAAAAGGAAAGGTCTGTGGTGCACAAGTAATTGGAACAACTACAGTGGCTCTTCTGTGTGGAATATATCCTTAGTGTACTGCTGCAGCCTTCCCACACAGCCGAAGAAAATAAATTATTAGAAAAAATAAACACACCTTTCAGAGCAAGTGTGAATGGAACAAATATTGGGAGTTAGCAGTAGGCTACGTATTAATATTTTGAAAGCCCCAATTGTGAATTTCCATACTTTGAGATATTTGAGGTTCTCCTAAGAATAGCCAGAGCTCAGAATCCTCTGAGTTGGTAATGGCCATGGTGTTGATTCACATCATTACCTTTCCTGGCAGCTCAGTGAGTCCAACATACTCTCTTCATCCTTTCATGTGTCTCTGAAGTGCCTGTTTTCTCTTTCATCGGCCACTGAGTTAAGAGGGCTGCAGATAAGCAGGTTCTTGGAAGGTGCTCCATTTAAAGAAGTCTTCCCACAAATCTCCAGCAGGCAGCACCAGAGCTGATGGTGAGAGGGCTCCAGCTCCTCTCAGGATCTTTGTTTCCCTGCAGAGCTACCTCTTGGTTGAAGAGGAGAAGGATATTGCCTCCCCAAAACTAAGAGTGTATCATTCATATGGTTCCACTACCTAGGTGAGATTTTGGGGAAGTTTCAGTGCTAAGCAGAGCAGTGCTTAATTACAGCTCTATCCCGAGAGTGTATGTAAGCACGACACTGCATGCCTTATTTGTTATGCCTGTCATTAGTGGACTAAGTTTAAAAGCCCAAAAGGCTCACGTGAGCTCTTGCTTCAAGCAGCAGAAGTACACAAGAAAGAATTTGTGTTCAGTATCCAGCATTAAACTAAATTTAAACAAGATTTCATGTCTAAATGGTAAGCAGCCTTTTACACAGCCATTTAGGATTGAAGTGGGGCTAGCATAATACAGAAAAGAAATTAAACCCATAGTAAAAAAAATTCAGATGACATTTCAAAGGAACTCTACCTACACATGTTGTCACTTGCACAGTGGATGGTCCATCTGGCAAGTCATTAGAAGGCTGGAGAAAAAGGAAAGCAGGCACTGAAGAATAAGATGGTATATATTTTTCAGACATGGTGAATTACTGCTCTGTTATCTGAGTGGGTTTTCCTCCCTCCGTCCTTGGTTTTAGTGTTTATAATTTTGTCCATTGTTGTAGTCTTAGGGGGATTTTGTGGAGTCTCTGGCATGTCTTGTTTGTTTAGATTCCCTTCATTACTTCTCCTTCTTTCACTTAGTGGTGAGAGGGGAAATTCTGTCCAATTCCAGGCCAGAAACAAGTGTTGGGAGCTTCAATGGCTGCCTCTTAGGTGGAAAATGGTGATTGAGGAGCCACCCCCAGGCTGGTTCCTACCACAGCTGATTCCTTCTCTTCAGAGCAGAACCTGACCCACAGAATCACAGAATCATGCAACTCTGACAATTCCGTGATTCCATGAACCTGGGCAGGCTTTGAGCCTCTGGCAAACTCTCCTGGCTCCCAGGGAGCACAGCAGGATTTTGCCCACTTTTTGTCTTCCTCTGGTGCTCCTGCTAAACAAGATGCACCTTTCCTTGAGCTGCTCCAGTACTGTGGAGGTCAGAGGAGGTTATAAACAGAAGTCTTAATTCCCTGCACAGCACGGAAGTAACACTCAGCATCTAGTTGCCAAGGATCAAAGTTTCTCCTGAGGAATAATGAACAATGAAGAAGCCAAAAATACTATTAGAAACTATTTGGCAATATACCATGATTTTACCTTGTTTCAAGCTTTCATCTTATGATTGCCTTGATAAATGTGTAGAGCATAGGATAAAATTATGGGATGAGCAAGGAGCATAGCTCGTTTGTTTCTGTTCTATGTCACTGCTTTGCAGAGAGAATGTTCGTGTCAGGGGGCACATGAAATGTTTTTCAAGTTCTGTGTCAATCTTCTACAGAAGGTATCTGTTGATCAGGCTCAAATTTATCTAGGGAGTATATCTGTGTCAGCAGAGAGAAAAATAATTCATTTTTTAGACCTGCCAGTGAGAGCAAACATCTGTCCTTACTGTGAGGAAAAATTATAGGATCCATATCCATATACTCTGTGACAGGTTATCCCCAAGGAAAGGATGAGTCTCATTGTTAACATGATCTGCAGGAGAAAGCAGTATGCAGCAACAGCAAGTATCATTTTCCTAAAACAAATAATATTTATCCCTAACATTTCTGATTTACACTCTTTCTTCCTTGCTTGGAGAATTTTATACCACTCCCAGAAAATCTTTAACCCTTTTTTTGCCTGCATTGCTATTCAGATTTGAAGAAAGGGAGTACAGTTTCTCAAACACAGATCTAATGAGACTGCAGAGTGCAAGGAGACACCTTCTGTCTTTGACTTGTAGCCACAGACTTTGGGCTTCCCAGTCTTATCAAGACATTTAGGACAACAACATCTTTAAAAAGTAAATCAGACGCTGAAGTAAGAGAAAAAAACTTACCATGTCATGTGGCAGAACACTGGCATCAAGGAACAGTGGCTATAGATGTTGGTGAAGACAGGGGAAGGAGAAAGATAAAATGAATTATAATCAGGTTGTCATGTTTACAGATTTATGACCTGTACAAAATTAACAGAGTTTAATAGAGTGGAAAAGCCTTACCTTTGAAGCTGCTGTGGGAATGCATATCACCTTATGGGGTTAATTGAGGAAAGCCCAGTATTCTGTAAAATCTTAATAGTGCCATTTAATTGGGTAAAATATTCATTGTTACATTGACAGATTAAAACAAAGGAATGGCTTACGGCTCACATACTACCTGCTGTGTATTATCTTATCTAACTTTAATGTGTTTTTTTTTATCTTCCCTGTATGCTGGTGCTGTCAAACCATGCTTCTCCCACTTTTCTTGTCCTTTTCTTACTGTAAACTCTGTTTTCCTTTCCTTCCCCTTTCTCTACCCTCAGCAGTGCATTCTACTCCCCCTGCCTTTTGCCACAGACCATGCAGGGTGTTATGTTTTGGAGCCCTATTTACAAACGAGTAGAGAGACAAGCAGCAGCACCTCCTCATAAAGCTCTGCAAAGCCCTTTTGCCAAAGCCGTTGGGATGTCCTGTTTATCATTGTTCATTTTGAAAATTCACAGTGATTTGAGATAGAGCTATTGATGCAAAACCTTTATTACAGGAGGAAGGTCTAAGCTTGAGAAAATATGGGAATAAGTACAGCTATAATATTTTGGGGATGGGGAGGTTGTGTTGCTTTTCTCAGCTGACTCATTCAATTGTGACTAGTTTTCTCCCATTGTGTCCATTCTGTTAATGCTTCCCTAGGATATACCTATAAAACTGTATTTCTTAAGGCTCACTAGCTTTGTAGTCATATTCAGATTTTTGAAAACAAGTCACACATCCTTAAGGGGTCTTAAGTACGTAAGTGATAACTGAAACAGCAAGAGCTTTCCTTTCTTGAGTAAAACACTTCTGCAGGACTGTGCCACAGCCTTGGCTATATTCCATCAATCTCATCTTCCCTGGCTCACTGTCATGGCTTGCTAGTCTGGAACAAAGCTCTCGGACATGTTGCAAGAAATCAAAAATCTTAGAGAGAAAGAGAGCTAATGACCAGAGTCAGAACTATTAACATCAACTAAAGCCAAGTTAAAGGAACATGTGGCACATCTATGCATGGGGCTCTCTTTGTGGCTCTTTGATCCTGTGCAGCTGTAGAACTCAGCATAGCAACACCTCCTGTAAAACAGCTCAGTGACTGGGCTAATTGCTACACTGAGGAAAAGCAGCATTAAATAACACTAGGGTGACCACACTGTTTCCACTTTCAATCACTCAACAACAGATCAAACACCAAGTTCTGCTGATGAAATGCAGTGGGGAGGAACAGGGGACATAGTACTTGTGCTGTACTTAGAGCCTCAGTCTTATCTAATACTCTGGGGAAAGAAGTCAAGAATAAGGCATTTGTTGCATTCGAGGGCCATCTTTTCTGCTTTTCCATCAGGGTAGAATAGGTGTATATTCCTGATGAATGGGTTTGGAGTCTGGAAGGAAGCAAGTGTCTGCAAAATCCTAAATGCACATCAGCCAGTCCCTGGTTTCTGGTGAAACACAGTCAGTGAGAAGCCAGATCTTCAGAGGTGGGATAAAACTTCTGGCCAGAGGGAGTTTTGGCCCTGCAGTAAGAAGTCTTCAGGCAAGCGAAGAGACCTGAAAAGACCTTAGGCTGCCTTAGAAATGGTCTGGTAGCTGCTGAACTGAGCTACATCAAAAAAATGTAGTGGAGTGCCTATCATGGATGTGGATACTTATTATTCAAAAGACAGGTATTTTTTGTTATGAAATAAAGATAGGTTTGAACTGCAGGAGCAGGATATTACATTGCATGTTGTGGGTTTTTTTGCCTTGTAATAGCTCTTGTGCTATTTGCAGATCTGAAGCAGACAGCCTTTTGTCAGTTACAGTTATTGCAGGTGTTTTCACTATAAAGATCCAGGGAATGCAACAAGATAGAGATTAATTTGCAGGTCTTACCTAAAATAGCCTAGTCCATGTATTTTAAGCATTCCTTCCAGTGTAAGACAGTGATAAATTAGAAATCCCTGCCCTGGTAAGGCTTGTTAGTAAATCTGATACACAGTGAGCTGACAACTCTGATGCATGGAGTTTTATACATGCTCTTTGGAAACCCTGCCTCCTGCCCACCTCCCACCCCATTATTAGAAAGTATATCCATCAAATTTTACACGGGGCAGCTCAGATTGCTATCTGGATGATAGCAGCAACATTCTCTGCATTAGCAACTCTCTACAGATAATGTCTTGAGGACTGAGAACAGGAGATTAGGTCTGAATAAATATCCCATGATATTCATATTTAATCATTGTACTTAGAGACCGTGTAATCAGTCAAAGCAGCAAATGTTACTGACACATAGGTTTCATAAAAATATATACTAAACTGAAGCAAGAAGCCATGTCCTTTTAAATTCACCTCAAGCCTGTGAGGACTCCCAGATAGAATGAACTGTGACCTTCAAAACAAAAACTGACAGCTGTAGTGAAAGAACCATGTTTCTCAGGATTGAGAAACAGTAACTTTGGACATATCTACATGGCTGGAGGAAGGGAGAAGTAGCCATTGTCTTTCGAGTAGCTTGGTCTGGCAATTAGTATACATTTGTAACCCTTTTTTTTTTTTTTTTTTTTTTTTTTTTTAAAGCTTCTGGGTTTGGGACAGATTAAAGCTGTTAAAGCCATGTGCTCAAGGACACATCTTGTCAGATCACCACCCGAGTCTTTTTCTGTAGAGTATTTTCCTTCTTTCGGGAAGATGGAGGTGAAACTGCATTTGGGGCAAGAAGGAAGGAGGCAGTGTGAAGGGCCTGCGAGAGAGACAGAGATGGGGACTTGAAAATTTCTAGAATAGATGGAGCAGATATATTGCCGATGTGCTGTAAGTGGAGTGCACCAAAACCAGTTTGGCTGAGGTGAGCTGGCATGAGCTTTCACAATGATGTTTGGCTCCTCCATCACATGAAATATTGTCTGGTTGCTGCTCCATCATTTAACAGCATGGCATTCTGCTTAGGACAGAGCAAGCTGTTCAGTACCTTTGGAGACAGTGAGTACATGTAGCTATGTCTTGAATGTTTTCACTGTAGCATGTAATAGAAAGCCTCTCCACTGTAAGCATTAGCAATGCAATTTTATAACTATCTGTTCAGACAGTGCACAGGAGCCTGAAAAACAACTTGAGACACTTCATTCCCTCCAGGAAAGGCCATCTGAGAATATGTTAATCTAACAAATATGCAAAAGGCTGTCCCCTATTGGTGAACCATAAAGAATAGCACATTTTTTTTTGTATGTATGTGAGATGTGCTCCTCCCTGCCAAGAGTGGAACAATCCTTACATTCTCATAAAACCAGACAGCTTAGAACTGCAACATGCTGCCTCTTTTGCCTTGCAATGTGAATTTGATATTATCTGTACCACCTTTGACAATGCACTTGAAACTAATCAGAGGAGAAATGTCTTATTTGATTATATTTCACCATGAACATTGATCAGTTGCATGTGATTTTTAACTTCAGAGCCGTATGTCTAAAGTCCTTTTGAAAAAGGGCAAAACGTTACCCAGAGATATGTGGGAGCTTGCATTATCTGAGTCTCTGATAAAACACACTCAGGGAGAAATGACTGTACATCTGGGAAATTAAGAATCATTTACTGTGAGACTCTCTGTGGAAGATGGACAGTATCAAAAGAAAGATCCCCAAAGCATCAGTCCTCTGCCCATTCTATGTTTTAATTGCAGTTGTCTTAGCTCATTTTACTTTAAGATTCTTGCATTAATTTCTGGCACTGGAGACTATAAGGAGACCAGAGGAAGATCCACTGCTCACCATTTCAAGTGGCACTGAAAGCATCTGACTTCCCTACTTGGACTCTGAAAAAAAAAAAAGGCATGGAAACTACATAGTCCTCTTATCCTTTTTCATTCTTCCTTTCTGCTACAGGAGACTTGAAGTAGCCATAGGTGTAAAAATAGTTTGGCATCCTTAGGGCAGATCAGTCAGAGGTTCTATCAGGCAGGCTCAGACAGAGTCATGTGGGCTGAGACCTCTACACCTACAAAGTACATAGCTTAAAGGCTTTACTTCAGAAACAGTCCAAGACTGGACTTCCCCACCAGGCACATTGTTAAAAGCTCTGTTGGTACAGACCATCACGTTCACATTAATAGTTGGATGTGTTTGGTACACACCTGGACTGGAGCTTCAGGCTTTCCACTGTTAATACTTCTATCTTAAATAGGTAAAGATCACTTGTCCTGGCCTTTCTCCCTCTATGCCTTGGTTTATGGTAGATCTCCTAAATTTGGTCTGTCCCATGATGCTCAGATAGCCCAGCACTTTTAACTGATGATAATAATTTAACTTAGAATGAAAAATGGAGGAATGCAAGAGAAGAGATGCTTATCATAGCATGAAACTGAAGGTCAAAATATGTCTGCTGTAGTCTCTAGTCCCAAACTTGTGATAATTTATAATCCCTCAGCTGCATGGGATCTGTGAACTCAAACAGCACACGTGCTCCAGCAAGCTCCTCTGCTCCTGGGAGTTAGGATTGCCAGCTTTCCCCCACCTTTTTCAAAGACGAGATTTCAGTTTTGTCAGGCAAATTTGCATGTCCTGGCAGGTTTGTCCTGACTCTCAGATTCATCATTCCTTCATAAAGGGCAATAGCTTCTCCTACCTCTCACCCCCTAACCTTCCCGCTCTCCAGATACCCTAGGGGTCTTGGATGGCATTTCCCAGAGGGAGTAAAGTGTCTCAAGCTGGTTTTCAATAGCTTTTTTTAGAACTTGAGGAGGAATGAATATTTCACAAAGGTGAGTAGGTGGGTGGGGAAGCCTGAATGCAAAATCCACTTGTTGATTTGGATTCAGGGGAGGGAGCAAAGGAAGAAAGCTTTGCAGGGAGTGTTTTCAAGCTCTTAAGACTGTGTTTGTCCAAGTGTCGTTCTTAATCATAAAAATGTTAATAATAAGAGCACAGTAGGGCAATATAAATGACACAAAAGGCACTCTCTCATTGCAAAGCTGAACAGTTTGTGGTTTAGTAGATTTTTATGATAAAAGAGACAAAGGAATAAAAGTTTTTCCTTCTCAAAAGCTACCATACCTAGTAACATCTTTTGCTAATAATAAAAACTAACCCAGCCTCCACCCCCTCCTGACATATGTTCTTAGTCTATTGAAGTCCTCCTGCAGATCTAGAGGCCTATTGACAACTTGTTCCATGTCAGAAAGCTTGGTTTCCTGCCCTACTACAGAACTAACAATGCAGTGCCTCTTAAATAGTCTTAGTAAGTGCAGAGGAGATGGAGTTTTGCAGGCTGCCAGCCTCCTACCTGGGATCTTAATTCAATCGGTTCTTTCTCTTTGTTTTCACTTCCATCTTGTTCTTTGTCAGCAGCAAGGCTTACATACTAACAGAAAGAAATTGTGTTTTGTTTTGTATTGCAGGAAACCAATTTTTGCTGTTGTGGTGGGGTTTTGCCTTTTTTTTTAATTCTTTTTTTCTTTTGTTTTTTTTTCCTAATTTGCCCTAGGCAGTTTGGAGGTGTGATAATCTGAAGTGTGCAAATTTGCCAGGAAGGTGTACAGAGAGAAGCTGCTATCTGTGAGCACATGGAGAGGGGAAAGAAACTGGGAAAGAATAACCAGTGTCATGAAATCAGTCTGTAAAATCTTGATGGAAAGGAGGCAAATAATTTTCTCTGCACAGTACTAGGAGCCCAACTGTAGTCCAAAGAATGAAACCCTCTCAAAGGAGATCTGCAGATAAGCTGTGCAAGCAGCATTAATGCCAACTATCCTTTCAGCTGCAGCACACCAGCTGGTGCAGGCTATTTGTAACGCTGCGTATGCTGCTGAAAGTGAGGCCGTGTCTCCTATTAGCAGTGCAGGCACCTTCTCATACAAGTGTGTGGAATCCTAATAAAACTGACTTCATTCCCTTTCCAACAGGGAGGGTGTCACAAGTTCAAAACACTGAACTGAGATTCTCGGGTTGTGGCTTCCTCACTTGTTCACTTGGTGGCAAAATGTAAGGATGAAACCATGTAGCTCTAAAGAGAATATGCATGACTGTAATACCTACAGTGGTAATTTCCTATCTCTTCCACAAGATGAATGAAAGGCTTGGGTGGGTATCAGGCATGGTTTCTGTGAGTCACTGCAGTATGTAACTTGCACTGAAATTAAGGGAAAAGCCTTAAATAACTTTCTGGGGAGCTGTGTCAAGTTTTATTATTGATATATAAAACTGAAATTATAACACTTCAGGTTGTTTTTTTTTTTCCCCTCTGTTTATGTATATTGCCTGTCCTTGTTGAATGAGCTTTTCCAATAACATACAGATCTTGGAACGAGGAGTTTCCATCTTTTGGCACTGCAGTAGTTTTAGGCATGGCTGTACTATATGGACAGAAGGGTCTAAATAGTCCATAGTCATTGAGTTACCAGGATCTTTGATCTTTGAGGTCCCTTCCAACCCCTAAGATTCTATGATTCTATGATTCTATGATCTAGCATGGCACTTGCCCCTTCCCTCTCTGCTCAGCTGCTGGATCCAGTCCTGGTCACACATCTGCTACCGTAACCCAGGGTGGATCATCAATGGCTTAGTAAAAATGCACACATTGCTACCCCGGTTTGAGCCAGGATTAAGCCAATTTTACTGATTTATTTTTTTTAATTATTTTTTAATATATATTTTTATGTGTTTTTTTCCTCAGTGAACTCTATTTTAGGCAGCACACTTGCTGAAAGTAACAGCAAGTTTGCCAGCTAGTGGACTGATATCACTGTTATATTTGTAGTTACTGCTGAGAGACCAAGGACACTTTGCTCTGCTTGTTGAATCTGCTGCTTCAGACATGAAAAGAGCAGAAAACTTGTATCTACAACCCTCCCGTAGGGGGGGAGCAAACTAGAGAGACAGCAAAGCTGGCCAACCAAAAAATTTCATCCATAGATATACATCACAGTCAGTATAAAGTCAGGGTTCACAGAAGTCAAGCCCTCTTTTGCTCTTCTTCTGTTCATGGCTGGTGACTGGGCAAGACTCTGTCTCTCCATCACCACTGATCCCCAGGCTCGCACATCCCTGACCCTCACAACTCTCCCCTCAGCTCCTGTCTGCTCTGCCACTCTCTCCGGCAGCTCTGGGACATTTCAGAACTGCTCACAGCTCAGGAGATGACCTGGGGGTTGCTGAGGGTAGGAGGAGCTGATAGGGGGGTTGCACATTTCTGCATCTATTTGTGTATATTGGTACATATTTTCTTATCATTAGTATTTAATTAAAGCTGTCTAGTTTAGTGTTCAATCCAGAAAGTCTCTTTCCTTATTCTGTCTCCCTTTCCTACCTGGGTGGGAGGGAATCAAGAGCATTACTGTCACTGGTTTAATTGCCAGTCCTGAGTCAAACCATGACAGAAGCAAAGAGCTGTACCAGGCTGCATGGCTCTAGGCCGACTCACTCTGCCGTGTGGGAGAAAATGCCTCATACACTGTTACCTTGGTCTTTGTTTTGTGTCTCTGATTGAAAGCAAACCTTTGTCTCCTCTGCTGAATGCATTTGTTACCATTAGTTCATTGACTAGTGCGTATACAGCTGTTTTTTAGTCTCAATTTAAAAGGCAGGGAGTTTAAATACTGATATGTAGAGTGCAATAGGATAAATAAAGATGTACTTGAGCAAACATACATTTAGTAATTTATTTTTCTACCAGCAGTTTTGGAGAGTTGTGGGGTTTTTTTAATCTAATCCATTCAGTCAGCGGTCTCAAGAAAAAAAGCTTCTGCCTCAGCTTGGTGTCGATGCTTGGTTGAGTCTTAAAGTTTCATGGTTTTTTGACACTGCACTGAGTCTGAAGCTTTGATGTCTGAGACTGCTGCCTGCACAGAGTAAATCATGTTTTAAAGTTTATCAGTATGAAGAATGTGCCATTTCTCAGGCATCCACACATGCATCCACAGAGCATCTTTCCACTTCTTTTAGCCACCTGGAAGCTTCCTTAGAACTAAATGATTCTTTCACTTAGAGTTCCCACACAGATGTTACTATCTTTAATTGAAAGCTTGCAGCACTTGTGGGCTAAGGTAATGCATACTTGTGCTTAGCAGTGCCAGTTGAGGGCCTAAAGGGAAACAGGAATGCTTTTCTCACTCCACTACTTTAGCCACTGCACCTGGGCCATATTGGTTACGTATCTCCATGTAAAAGCAGTTGCTGAAACTGGTGGCACTGAAATGAAGGCTGGAGATGGTTTTTGTGCATCAGCAGATGCTTCCTCCAGTGATAGTGTTGGCTTACTCTGCTCTTAACAGTGTCATGAAGTAGTGGTTCTTCAGTGTAGTCCCAGGGCTGCCACAGAGACTGATGGTGACTTTTGGTGTGTAGATACAAACAAGACCAGCCTTCATGGGCCTCCCAAGAGCTCATTACATGGGTTGGTGCTGTAACTGTGTCGCTCCTTTGGCTACTGTTCCCCTCTTGGCTGGCTCTGGGGAACTGTGAGCCACATCTGGAGCCCTGAGTGACACCAGTTGTGAAAGTGAAAATCTGCCTTTCACAGGCTAATGGAGCACATCAGGGCATGGGATTAGTGGGATCAGTGTCTGAACTGTAGCTGTTTGAAGCTTTGTCTGGTGTACAGATGATTGCTACAGGAAAGGGCTGTGGCTCCCCATGAGAAGGGCAAGACACTGACTAAGCAGCCTCTTCTGTCACAACCAGTTTCTTTCTTCCCAAATGTGCTTTATATAAGCAGCAGATAGTAGAGTTTGCATGTGTGCCTTTGTGCCAGTTGTAAACTTTTTATCAAAACTGTTCAAACTAGTGGCACTTGGGATTGCCTTTATGTGTCTCCTGGTTTCCATCTACACAAGTGAGAGCACAAGGAAATAGTGCAGGCTAAAACCAGTGCCAAATTTATTTACACAAAGTTGTAAATCAAAGAGCAGCATGTAACACAGCTCATTGTACCCAGCACTGAGTGTGAAATTTGTTGTTGCTCAGTTTAGTGTCTTTGAGGACACTGGAGAGGTGGTATCACTGGGGAGAGAGACTATGAAGGGTGGCTGGCAGTGGGAGTTCCTGTCAAGTGTTCAGTTCAAGTCCCAGGCAGCCTGTGCCTGAGAGCCCTTAGACATGTGACGTCATGACTCCAAAGAGCTAAGAGAGCAGAACTTCATTCCCAGCACAAGTATAAAGATGTCTTAGTGTACCAAAAAGATCCATCTAATCCAACATCACCTGCAGTTATGGAGGACAGTGCACAAAGTCTGCTGTTTCAGGTGTTAATTGTGGTGTGGCATTTCAGGCAAACCTAAGAAATGTAATATCTGTCTGTGAGACTAATGTTCCTACATTCCATCAGTGTTATAAAAAAATCCTCATTGGCCCTCTCAACGATTACAGTTACCACTTCCTGTGTCTCCGGAGGTCTTTTTCACCTACTGGGGAATGTCTGGAAGTCCTCAGGATAGGAAATAAAGTAGAGAGTCTTTTTTCTCCTGGTAATTTTAACAAAACTCTTTCTCTATCAGTCATTCTTTAAAGAGCTGGGATACTTTCTGTTGGGATACAACTGTCTGCAGCTGTAACCTGCAGGAAAAAGCCAATAATTCAGGCTTTTTCTCTCTTCAGAGTGTCTGCACAGAGCTCAATGAGGAATGTACTGAAATGCATTAGGAGGGTAGAAAACCTCCTCCACATACTCTATCATCTCAGCATTTTTCCTCCAGCTTCTATTTATCTTCTCTGTATAGATTGCCTAAATGAAGAAAATTCTTCTAGATCTCATGATTCAGGAGGTAACTGGAGACAAAGAAAGAAAGGGCAGGTAAAACATAATTAAATGTCTGTACATTGCTTCCCTCAGCTGTCTATATAAGTCTTTCCTATGGAAGTGTAAATGCCTTGGCAAAAAGTTCAGGATATTAGCACACTGGGCATGATTTAGACAATCATTGTTCAGTTCCTTCTATTGACTCTGTATGATCTGAGGTAGGTCCCTAATCTCTCTCTGTCTTTGAGCTCTATCTGTAAAATAAGGATAAGTTTATTTCTTCTCTTTTCTCTGGTCTGTCTGTTTGGGCTGTCAGCTCTTTAAGCCTTGGTGTTAGGGGTGGGTGCAAACACAACCACAGCTATGGCTCTGAAATGACAGGAATGCAGGTATGTAAGACTGTACATAAGCTTTAATATCTGAAAGTAGAAGAAAGCACAGTTTATCTGGACTCAGTGATACTGATTGGTTGATTATTTTTATTCTTTGTGTCAGTTACGATCTATGCTTTCAAAACAGCAAATTAGGTATGAGCTGTTCTGTAAAGAACAGGACATTGATGATAAGCCATCTTCAGACCACTGAAGTCAGTAACAAACCTCCCAGGCAACAGGTTTATTTTTAACTGCAGCTTTTGTTTTTCTTTAGAAATGTCTTGCTAGCCAGTGTTTACACCAAGTCACTGGACTACAGAGATCAGTGGCTGAGCTGGCACTGAACACCCTGTCATCCTCAAAGGTACTATAAGAAAGTGTAACAGAAAGCTCTGTGCTATTTAAATTCACAGCAGTAACAACTATAAAAGGTTTAAATGTCCCCATGAACCAGCTTCTTAATATCTGTGTTGATATTAATATCTTAATATGCCATCAATGCTACTTCACTAACACCCCTGCTGTAGCCAAGAGGAGCAATCAGAGAGGTTCAGGATTCAGCTGCAAAGCGGCTGAAGATGCATCTTCCCCCTGGCCAATTCCCACCCACCTTCTTGCAGTTCATCACCCCTCAGCTGTGTTGATACAACAGTTTATTATTAACAGTTACTTTCAGGCTGTTCATTTCAGCAATCCAGGTTATGGCTCCACAAACAATCATGAAGGCACAAGTGAGGCGTAGCAGACACGGGGGTGAGGAGGGGACATGCAGAGCCAGCAGCAGGGGAGTGGGGACTTGTGAGGCTGGGCTTGCTGTAAACCAGGGCAGTACAATGACCCAGGTCTGACTGTGTGCAGCCTGATGTCATCTGGTTAGCTGCATGTGAAGGAGTGTATGAGCCTAACAAATGCATAACAAATCCCTAAGGTCTTCATGGCTGAGCATTCCCTGAGAGAGTATCTGTGCTAATTCAAGTGTCAAGTGTTCCTCTCATGGTATCTAGGACTTGGAGGCAGTGATGGGAAGCATAACACACTGGGACACGTGACAAACTGTGACAGAAATGGGTGCACTGAACACAGACCCTGAGAAATCATAGACAGAGGAGTGAAACAAAACCCATAATTATATAATATGAATTTTCATGAATATTTATTTTTCCTTTTATTCTTTTTTAGAGGGTGAATGGAGATGATGGCTCACTTTCCAGCTTGTAACCTGAAATCTTACTAAAATATTGTTGAACCTCATTACGCCCAAGTTACCAAAACTGACTTTAATTTGCATGCTTGTGCAGAATTTTATGCTAGGTAGGATCACAATATTTATGGTCTCCAGATGGTAGCTGTTTTGATAAACGAAGGTCACATCTTTTTAGACCCATTTGTCTTGGATCCATAGACAAATTGGTTCAGATTTAGGGCTGCTTTGAATCCCAATGAGTGGTTGAATGATGGAACCTCAGCTTCCATGCAGGACAAGAGGGTAACAACTGAGAGCTACTAAGGATACACCTACTGATCAACAGATTGGCCAATGTCACCAAGCACTTTTTAAATCAGAAAAAAACCCCAAACAATCATACCTGGGGATACATGCTAGGAAAATTACTGTCAGGGGAAGGAAGTAATTTCACAAGGAGAATATTGCTAAATTTAATCTTCCCAACAGAAATTGTAGAGATAAGTCCATTAACAAGCTTCTTTTTCTGCTTCTCTTTGCATTATTTTCTCTTTCTTAGTTGCAAAATGTAAGCAAGCCCTTCACCTCTTACATACAGAGTTTTATGCCTACTTGTCTATTACTTCTTTTAGCAAGGGTAGAAAGATTTTTTTGTTATCATAAAATTAATCTTGGATTCTAGGCTTGATTTGACTATTGTGAATAGAGTAACTTCCAGAATCTATTTGAAAATGATTATAGCTGTGGTTTTCTTGTGTGGAAAAATTGTTGAGCTTTCTGACAAACTGGCTTTCAGCTAGCTTTGAATTCCTGACTTCTGATTAGGAGCATTTAAGATGACTCAAACCTGAGCCAAAATCATCTTCACGCTGGAGTTTGTTCACTGATTCTTCTCCTGTCTTTGGGCTAATGACTTCATTTGTCCCACAGGTCCTTTATCCATGCATTTCCTACTGCATGGCTGTACTCCTTTCATCTCATCTCATTTCCTGAGAGACCTAAACTACTTGGAATTCTTTTCTTTGTCCAAATTGAGGGCTCAAATTAGCTATTCCTGATGAGCTGTTCCATTAAATGAATGAAAATTGTTCTAAGAACCCCTGGTGTTCCAGAGGAGAGGGATAGTGAATTGAAGATCCTAGGAGTAAGTGGGCAGCATCCCACAGTATTAAGAATGTCCCAGAACTGTAATATGTTGTTTTCTGCAGACTGATGTGGATGGTTTGGGCATGCTGCTACATCTCTTCTTCGTTGAATTAAGTCAAGATGAGGTCCACTAATAAGGACAGTGCCCTGTATTGTTCACAGTGGGGATTATCCCGGTGTGGTGACAATGGTTCACTAGGAGAATTTCTTCACACTGAAAGATCATAGACATAGAGCCAAAATCTGAGTGCATCTCAAGCCTCTGGGGTCTTTAAGAGAATATCTGTACAAGAAAGTGCAGTATTTGCATGCACCGTGACTATTTTGGGGTGTTATACATGTTACTTATAGAGCATCCAGTACAATTCCTTCCAAGATAATTGCAGTGTTGCTGCTGTACACTGATCTGGATTGTGTCTATAAACACATTGGAACTTTCTAAAGCTCTGATGGCATCAGCCATGGTCTTGACAGATGACATATAGGCTTCTGAAGAGTCTCAAATTATTATTAAGGCAGACCCGACCAGTTTTCATCTACTGTGTTTAGAGATATGGCTAGACTAGAAGAGTCTGTGGTGTAGGAGAAGGGTAGGTAATATTATTCACTAACAGTCACTGAGTCAGGCTCCAGAATGCCTGCAAACTTCTCTGAGACATCAAAAAAGGGCTGCTAGTAATGTATGTTTGTGAGTTAACCTTTTATCTTGTCCTTTTCAACATTCTGTCATGTAACATGAATTACGTGCGACCAGATAATCTTCCTAAAGTGGTTACAGTATGCACCAGTGGTAGTTCTGCTCTTTGCCTGGGCTGCGTCTCCTGTGGGATGTAGCCAAGCAGGGCCTAGTCTCCAGGCTTCTCACTTTTGCAGTTTTTAAGAAACTGAAATTAGCAGTAGAAGGCAGCACCAGCACAGCACCCTGCTCTAGCAGTGTCTTTCATTGAGATCCTGGGCAGAGTTAAGGTGTTTTTCCATGTATCCCTGAGGCTTGATAGTACTTTATCTGGGAGACAGACTCCTTTCTACCCCACCCAGGGAGCCTCCAGCATGCAAAAGTGCTTAATGAGCTGTGGAGCCCAGCATGAAGGTGCTGACTGCATTAAATCATCTTTGGTGCTACGGAGTGTGGAGAATAAATACTGTACATCACCTTCTGAGAGGCTGGCTCCTAACTTCAATTTAATCCCTATTTAGACTGGATCTTTATATCCTCACCCATAAAATGGATTTAACAGCATTTGCCTGCCTCTCAAGACAGTTGAAAAGCACATAAAGGTGATGTCAGGCTTTAGCATGAATGAGCTCTTATGAATACTGTAAATGAGTACAGTAGATTAAAAAGCTAGAGGGCTTTTCTTTATTTTGCTGAAAATGACTAAGATCTCTTTAGAGGTGGTATCCTAGAGGAAAGCTTTATATTTTGTGGAGGTGACAGTGGGGCCATGACCCATCAAATGTAGAAGTACAGGCATAAATATGCATAAAGCTGTCCAGCAATTTCACCCTGGGGAACCAATTTCTTCTTTTTTCTTCCCCTTCCCCTTCCCTCTTCTCTTCTCTTCTCTTCTCTTCTCTTCTCTTCTCTTCTCTTCTCTTCTCTTCTCTTCTCTTCTCTTCTCTTCTCTTCTCTTCTCTTCTCTTCTCTTCTCTTCTCTTCTCTTCTCTTCTCTTCTCTTCTCTTCTCTTCTCTTCTCTTCTCTTCTCTTCTCTTCTCTTCTCTTCTCTTCTCTTCTTTCTTCCCTTTTCTCTTCTCTGTTTTCTTTCCTTTTGTCCACAACAATGCTCAATTAGAAGCAACTGCCCTAGGGAGAAACCTGATGCCTCAGATCACTGTCTTTGGGCTCTGAACTCCAAAAGTGATGGAAAATTTCCCAGACAATTCAGTTCTCCCTTTCTCATAGAAACAAAGGGTCAAATGAGAGAAATAAATAAATACACAAACAAATAAATGAATAGAATTGTTTCATACATCAATTATTTAATCCAAATCCATCAGTTATTACAATATATGCTTACAGACTTTGACTAGTGCGAAATATGGCCACATCTACTCTTTATCAAAGTGTTTTTATTGTACAGAAGAAGGATCAAGTGTGAGTTTGAACTCTGCGTGTAAGAGCAGACTGCACCTGCTTGCCCATAGGTAGAGGAGCTGGTCCTCTGGTGCCTGCTTTGCCTTTTGTCCTGTACTCTTGTGTGAACCCCTTCCCATTCTTGTGCCCATTGTTAACAGCTGATGCAATAAAATCTTAATTTATGCCAGGATCAGGAAACGATAATTCTAAGCAAGAGAGGAATATCATGGCATAAAATCACTTTAAATTGCTACTTTCGGGTTGAATCCAATGGACTTTATTGCTTGTAATTTGAAAATGAGCAAACCATACTCTTCTTTTCTTGGTTTTCTTTCCCAGATGTTTGAAGCACAACCTTTTGAAGCATCCTCTGCTGTTTATTACAACCCAGCTGCAGACCAGAAACAGGTAAGATGCACAAGGTAAAATGAATAGGACTTGTCATTCTTTCTGATTTGTCTCTTCCTATAGGCTTTCTGAGGTTCCCTTGCAGTGATCCCAATCATGTGTGATTATAATGAGTATGTTTATGTCTGTGTGCTTAGTACCAATTTCCAAGCTGAGGACTATGATTTTATTGTGTATAATTTATAAAGTCCTTGCTAGGCCTAATGCTTGCTTCACAAGAAATCACTGTGGCATATTAGAATGTGTCTCATTCTACTTAACAACCCACTTCATCAGCATACTGCCCACAGGAATGCTGAATCATGCCCACTTCACACCAGGGTAAACTATTCCATTACTTTATCAGAAGACTGGCCTTCCTCGTTGATAAATACCTTCCTAATACCTTGTGCTGAGTGTGCCACCTGACAAGAAGGTCAGGTTTTCTTGCACACAGTTGGATGTTATTTCATCACTGGCATTTTACTCTGGAAACTTTGGACTATTCTCAGTTTTTTGAGTCAGCAATCAGATCATATTTATTTAGGTCTAGCTGTGCAAATGTATTGATTTGTAGCCTGTTATTGTTTTGTGTCTTGTATTTATGTGGCTTTAATGGACTGAAAGTGTTTCAAAACTGAAGGGGATTAAAATGGAGAGCTTTTTCTCTGAGTAAGTGTAGGGAATATTACCAACTTGAAATCTGTTTTAAAATGTGATTTTACAGCAGATATACTATTATGTTAAACCCAGAGACACTCTGCCATCCAGTAATTGAGTACAAAGCCTTGAAAAGAGTAGACAGAAGCTATTGTGTGTGGGGGGGAAATACTGAAGCTGGCAACACAAACCCTTGTCAAATGTGAGGAATGAGCTTTGAAACAAGCTCTGACTTTGCTTTACCGTCACTCACTTGGTCAAACAATCTCACTCCCAAGCCAGATGTCACTGTATGGCTGGTGACTGCTTTCTATTAAAGGGCTGTCATGTTTGTCTTCTCCACATCTTTCTCCATATGGATAAAAAGCAGTCCTGTGATCTACCCATTGCCTCCAAGAAATGTATGTGTTCCTTCTCTAAAAGACGTGTGCCCAGACTGCCCCCATCTTTAAGGCTACATATTTCCAAGCCCAGTTTTAGTGTTTTGAACCCTGTTCAGCCTCTGCCAACTCTGAAACCTGTGTTTTCAGCAGTCCTTAGGTGCTGAGGGTGGGTTGTGGAGAAGCTTACAGCTCAACTCTTGACAGTGCTGGAAATGGCACATTGTGGAGTAGACTCAAGCCGCATATGTTGGTGCATCCACTTTGGCTTCCCACTCATCCCTTTTCATGCATTTTCAGAGCATGGCTACACAAATAAGAATATTGTGTCATGCACCTCAACTATCAAGCAAGGAACCTACTGTGTTGTAATAACACCAGTCACATTCATTAAGGAGTCCTGGCAATCTTAATGAATGAGAGAAAGGTACTAATGATCCAATCACTCGCTCAGTCTCGAGATTCCTTAATCTTTATACAACAAATTTGATTATAGGAATTACCATGTGGTTTAAGTTAACTGGATGTCCTCCTATGCATGGCTGGACTTGCTTCCTAATCCTATGCAGTGCGTGTATCCAAGGCACTGTTCAGTGGCTCCTTGAAAATCCCCAAAAAGCAATTACTGGCCTTTCTACATATTCAGGAATTGTCAGTTTCAGGTGCAATAAAACTGAAATTGCTTTCCGTAGATAGTTGGCTGTGATGACTTTTGCTGGTCTAATTTTCCCTCCATTTTGTTGTTTCTTCAGATAAAAATTATATTTCTCTTGTGCCCTGAAATATTAAGCTCATTTTTGACCCAGAGTATCCTCAGAGAGTTATAAAACTTAGATGCTATAACTGCACATTACCCAGTAATTAACATTATAAGACTCGGGCCAGGAAGACAAAGACAAGAGATATGAATTAATGTTTTAATAATCTTCCTCAGATTAGTACAAGTCACACAGGCAGGGATCCCAGTAACTGCTGGTGAGCGATGCAGCTCCCTCAGTATGGACCGATATTGCTTTCTAACTCCCCAGTGAGATGATACTCTGTGCAGAATGGACAGATGGTCACTCAGCTACCTATAAAGTTCTGACTTTGTCCCAGCAGTATGGTGCAATTGTGTACTTTGGATAGAACCACTATTTACAGTGCCACAGCTTTTGCTAAAGACACAGGAAGCTGGTTAGTTTATTTTTACTGTTGTTTCATCTCAGGCTACACAAGACATTCTTTCCTACCAATCCAGGGCACCCACCATTTTTATAATGGAAAACAGGGACCTGTTCAGTTTCTGGTGGACTAACACTGGACTTTAATCAAAATAAATGCACCTGTGAACCGTGCCACTTGGTTCTACAGTGGTGTCACAAAATACTTGTTGAGTAATAGCTCTGACTGTTCCCTCCTGATGATACCCTTCTCTAGTACAAGAGGCAACCTATGAGATGCTTTACCAGGCTTCCCACACGGACACGTGTGCTCTTAGCAAAGATCTGCTGTGATTCCTCCATGGCTGAAGTAACCAGAATAGTGTCTTGTTCTTGCATTTTCAAACACAAAGAATCTTCAAAGTCAGGGCAAAGAATCATTCTGTCATCTCAAAGTGGCAACCCCAGACACTGCAGAACTAAATGTGAGAGAAATGGGTTTATCCATTACAGACTAAGAAGCTGTTCTCTGGCCCTATGCAAGGAGTAGGACTTTCCTCACTTATTCTTTGAGCACAGCTTTTTGCTGGGAAAAACTCCTTGTCTGGCTTTAAAGATTTTGTTCAGTGGTGGAGAACACAGTACAAATCTTGTTTATTTGTTCCTATGTCTACTTACCTTCTCTCCTAAAATGTGACACCTTTCTGTTCTGGTCTAAATTTAACATCCAACCAACCGGCCTTGTAAAAGCTTTGTCTATGGGATGGAAAACTTTCAATTTGTTTTCTAATTTCTATTCCTTTTTAGGTACCTACAGTCAGTGTATAAGATGATACACAGTGGGTTTGTGATGAGATGGCACTGTTAGAGATTTACTATTAGCCATGCTTTTCAGAGAGTCTTAAAATCATCCAAATCATCCTTTTGGCTCTTCTCAGAAGTATCTTCAATTTTTCATCACAATTTGAAGAGATGTACTGAAAAGAGACAATACTAACCCAGATGGCATCTGAGCTGGGGGTTTGAAAAGACAACACAAATTCTGTTGTGCACATTACCATCAGTATAGCAACAAACACTGAAAAGGATTTAATCTTACATTTTTAAGGACCTCAGTGCTGTGAGATGGGTGCAGTGTCACAGAAACAGTGTGCCCCAATTGATTCTACTCCTCCGTTTGGGTGGGCCAGAAAATTTGGCTTCAGTGCTAAAGGGAGTTCATCTGCAGGGGCTGGAGCAGGTATAGTCTTCTCAGCACATTTTACTCATGTCAGTAAACCAGAAAACTGGAAACAGGGAGCAGGTAGGTGAGAAACCGTTATCACTGCGACTTCGTTTTCTTTAATATACCTACTTGATATGTCCAGTATTCAGAGTTAACTTCCAGTTCATCAGCCACTGGTAGTCCAGCTCCTGCTTGACGAGTGTTTAAAAAAAGTCAGTTAACCAATAAAAACCTCAGCCAAGCTCCAAATGAGCATCTGGCTTTGGTTGTTTAGATGTGTCTGTGAGTAATGGCAAGCTACAGGCAAGCCAAGCCAGTATTCAGACATTACTTTCTGGCAATGGGACTTGCTGTGTTATTTTTCTTCTGTATTAACGGAAAGAGCCTGGCTTTTGTTTTTTAACCTTGTAGTTTCAATGCCAGAACAGCAGAAATATAACAGAAATTAAAACAGTAGCTCTTAAAAGATGTGATATCCTCTTTCATCTCCCGTGGCAGCAACCTTGGTAGTGCCATTTCATAGAAAGAATTGCAAAAGTCCAAAAATACGGTAATTCCAGCAATGACCAAAAAAAAGAAAAATAAAAAATTACCTGCTTCATCTTTTTATTGGCTATAAATGCGGTGGAAAAGGCCATTCCACATCCTCAGCCATAACTAGTTAATTATTTTCTGTTGGTTTTTTTGTAGATGCTTCTGACCAACATTAAGCAAAATGTACATTGTGGAACAAACCATCCATAGAGTATATGCCATAATTACTGTTTAGCAATTTCACACTAGCACAAATTTATTAAAACTTCATGACTCATTAATAGTAAGTGATCATAATCACTTAATAGAAAAGGAAACTGAGCTAATGACAGAAGTGCTGATTAATGTTCTTGACCTTAAGACAGGAAGTCAAGTGAAATTAATGTCACTGGGTGTTGAAAGTTATTGTCAAGTGTAGATAGGCTGTACTCATAAGAGGAACCCCCCACGACACAAAATTTGTCTTCTTCAGCAGAAAAATACTCCTTTTCTATGCTGAATGGCATTTCTAAAAATCTCACTGCTACCCTTCAGATAAGCACGTAATTGTATCATATATTGTAAAAACTGGTTTTAAAACAGTTACCTGAACATCCATATGTATGGTTACTTCAGGAGGAACTCTCACAGCAATACTTAATGTGCTAGCAACCACTGGGCATTATATGCAGCTATTTCTCTCTTCTTTGGTCAACAGGATTCCTTTCATGAGCTCAGGTTCAATATTATGCAAGGAACTACCAGCTCACCAGTCAGTTGCCTATTCCTGTATCAGATAGTTGGGCAGCTCCAGAGCTGACAAGGTGACTGTTCCCAGAGCCAGCTGTGTGTCTGGAAAGCTGCTGCAGATGCCCATAGGGGCTGTAGCAAGTGGTGGCATTTGGAGTGCAGGGGGCACTGGATGACACTTAGCAAGGCTGGTGACCAACCTCAGGTCAGATTGATGTCACTGTCTAACATCTATGAAGGCCCCAATGTGCAAGGGCTGCAATGTCTGAGGTAACACAGGTACCAGGTTGTAAGTGGAAAAGTCTCCTGCTTCACCAATATTTTTTATTTATTTTTTCACATGTGCTGCTTGCTTTCTTTGAAATGAGACACTAACTTAAACCAGTATCACCAGGACATGCTAGTTCTTAATTATGCCACAGGCCCAGGCGCAGCTTTTGAGGATGAATGTTCTGGAACCTCTCACAAATTGGTCTCATCCCATCCCTCTGAAGATGCTGAACAGAGATAACCTTTCAGCCAAGAAGGTAAACTTCTTTCTATATGCTAACTCAGGCTGCTAGCACTCCAACACTCAGTTTGAATAATCTGTCTTTGATTATTCAACAACTCCCATGATGGACAGAAAGGGAGAGAGAGTTTCTTGCAAGAATGAGCAGAATCCTGGCTACATGTTAGTGGGTTTTAAGTTCATTTGACATCAGTCAAAGTCACTTGAGGGAAGGACAATCCCTTTCTAATAATGATGCTCAATATTTATCCTACATACACTGTATTAATAATGTAGCCCTCAGGCAGTGTGTTACATAGAGCCATTGATCTGCTCCAAACACAGCTCTGCAGTATTGGCAGATAGTGTTTTGGAGACAAAGTTAAACTGTATTTACAGCCACCAGATACTGACCTCTGACAAACAGGCAAATATCACTGCTCAGCTGGGTTAATACTACACCTTTAGAGGCATCTCCTGTCCAGACGAAAGCCAGCAGCAGCTTGATGGATGTAGATTTAAGTTTTGTTTTTATGCTTGTGTATCTGTGTGTGTGTGCCTTTTGAGACACTTTTGCAACTGCTTCTCTCTAAGATTTGCGCATTAATGTCTCTTTTGAAGGCAGGAGAGATGTGGCACAGTTGCAAACCCAGAGGTAAGTGCCATCTGTTTAGCTAACCTCATTGAGAAAGTTGGTGCAATGTTATTTCATATATATATATATATACATATATAGGCTTGAATGCCAGGTCTTCCCAAAGCAATTGACTACTAATCTTAATTTTGTAATGCTGTAAATCATAAATGCGTTTTGTGTTGTGTTTTTTTTATTAAAGACTCTGAATTAGGCTTTCTACCTCAAAGCAACATATTTTCTAGCATCCTTTTTGAAACAAAAGAACCAACCAAAATACCTAAAACCATCTGTACAATTACTTTAGAGCAACATTTCCCAGTCCCTGTTTTGGGTTGTTCCTGGTTGTTGAGCTACAGCTTTCTAAAATTAATACAGATTAAAGAAAAAAACCTGGCAATGCAGAATTAGGGGATGTAATTTGTATTTGGGGCCAAAAAAGGCCATGCATATCACCAAAACAATTGAGTTTATTGTTACCAAAAAAAAAAAAAAAAAAATTGTTTCAGGAAATCATGCTCCTGTCTCTGCAAAAGAGAATCTAGCATGAACCAGACAATAACAGAGACAGCTTTTGCTGCCAACACACAGGAACTGTGCAAGTGCTGGGGCTGGCTGATTGCTTGGGCAGAGGTGTTGGGAGAGCTGTAGCAGCATGGTAGGAAAATGCTTGGGACCACCTTTCAAAATCCATGTCCTAGACAGTTGAGCAGCTCTACTAGTTTAATGGCATGCTGGAACTGCATCTCTAAGAACATTCCTAAGAGGAAGCTGGCCAATTTACTCCCTCTAATATGGCCATTATATATCTGCTTTGAATATGCCAACCCATGTACTACACCTGCTTATCAGGGTGTAATTTAAAATATTTCTGAATAACTTAACCCATTTAATGGAGATGATTCTATAAATGCCATTAAAAGTAGCTAAATCTGACTTGTCTGGGCATCACTAGAGCACAGTGCATCCTTACTAACATTCCTGCCAGAAGTCAGCTAAATTGCTGGGTGTGATGGGTGCTGTTTAACACCTGGCATGCAGGCCAGTGAGCAGGAAATGCAGTTTCCTCATGAGGACACCTGTCCTCTGTCATGACAAAAAATTGATGCTATGAGGCTTCATTCTTTATTAACGGTGTAATAGATACCTGTGGAAGAAGGACATGTAGCACAACGGCTTATGTGTGTGCACCTTCTTGGTAGACACCTGGTAGTAACTTATCCAGTTGGCCTCTGTCTTGTAATAGTAGCCCTGTCTAGAGAGAAATTGTCAAAGACAGGCAATGTGTGAATAGTAACAATTAAATGTTTGGGTTTGTTTTTTTTAAAAAAGCACAACCATAACAACATATGATATACATTTTATGATATATACACTATGTATTATGTATCTATCTCTATATATGGATATATATCTCTCTTAACAAAACCTTAAAGTCAAACCCATTTCTGACACAATACAAAAAAGAACCCCTCTGGTCATGCACAGGTGGCTGCTTAGTGGTGTTGAACACAGCTCCATTTCATCTGTCCCCAGAGAGGTTGTGCTCAGTTTGTCGTGGAGCTGAACTCTTGAACAGAAGCTTTGCTGCTCTCCCTCCCTCCCTCTTCTCTTTCACAGCCCTGGTGCTGTGGCTGCACACAGAAGGAAGGTAAGCAGGTAGAAGGAAAGCATGATGGTAACTCATACTGTCAAACATTTTGTTTGCCTCTGTGCATCACACCGTGTCTTTGAAATGGTTGAAGACTTGGAGTTGGCACTGCAGAGCTGAAGTACCTGCAGCACTTCATACACAGGACCATAGTAACAGCAGTGACTCCTAAATCAAAGCAACCTCAATAGCTGGCCCAGGAACCCAAGCTGAGCTTTTGGATGCTCCCATACACAGCCTGCTACCTTCCCTTCCCACCTCCAGAAACAATGAACATCTGAGCAGCAAACGATGCCAGGACAGCTAAACATCTCTGCTTGTGTCACCCATACAACTCTAGCCCCTTCTGGAGCTGCCAAAACATGATGGTGGACATGCAGGATGGTGATGGGCTGCTGTGTTAGCTGGGGAAGTATTTTCAGCCCTAAAAGAGCAGCCCTTTCATCTTGGATTCACGTGCATTTCTACCACTCCCCTCTTTCCTTCCCCTCTCTGAAGCAGCAGCTCTGGAAACTGCCTGGTCTGAAAATGGCAGAAGGCTTGGCTGGCCCTTTGCTGTGCAGTTTTTCACAGGTGAGTGTGATTGCTCTTTGCCCATAATATATTCATTTGTTAAGTCTCAGCCTCTTTATGAGTAAATGCTGAAATTATTTTCCTGGTTTCTATTTATCAACACAAGCAAGTGCATCATGAAAACTTTTCTCCACCTCTCCTTCCTCCATCCAGCACAGTGTCCATTTCCTAAAATATCCCACCCCCAGACCCCTTTGTCTTCGAAGCCTTTGCAGCTCCTTTGCTCCCATTCTGTGCCAACAGGAACAGCCCTTTCTCTCTGGCCTGGCAGGCTGCAGGGGTGGGACGGGCATGGAGGCGTTTCCGTGCCAGAGAGTGAACAAGGATGAATAGGGCCAGCTGGCCACTCTTGTGCCCATCCTTCCATCCTTTCCAGCTGATATTCCCTGCTCATTGTCATTTTGCAGGCTACGTTCACTAACACAAAAAGACTAGGGAGCAAGAAAATGCACAGATCTTTAAGGGAAAAGCTTTATTTCTTATTTTCTTAGGTCATACTGGACTGTAAAACATCAGGGAACAATGAGATCAACCTTTAATAAGTTTTTCCTTTTTTTTTTTGGCCAGTCAAGCTTCCTTTTTTTTTCCCCCCTTTTTTTTTTTTTTTATAAATTAGAACAACCAACCAGGAAATTTTTCTCACAAAAACATGCTTTTTAATAAAAAAAGAGAATAATGTTTATTGAGAGGGATTGTTTTCTGGATATATACAATACTAAAGCAGGAGGATTATGCTAACAGAAAACACCAAACATTATGAATTGACTTCCAAAGTGTGGACGGTCCAAAGAGCAATGTCCTCAGAGCAATGTCTAAGTAAGTCAACAGGAACAAGAGAACAGTGGTTTTTATTTTTTTACAACAAATTACCAGCCATTATGACTGAAGACCTGACACATAATAACCTGCAGTGAGACGTACAGAAATCCTAAGACAACATAGAATTTACACAAGAAGGTAACTATTTCTGTAAGAATTTCCTCCAGAAAATGGAAGCATGTTCTAGACAGAGAGTTTTGGAAAAAGAGAAGGAAAAAAAAAAAAAAGGGAAAAAAAAAAAGAAGCAGGAAAGTACTAACATTGAATATCCTCAGTTCACAGTGAATGCCAGTCTTCCTGGGTCCCAATGCTACCTGTTACATTTATCTTCGTTCTTTCTTCCCACTTTCAATTTATCCCTTTATCACTGTGATGTTACAAGGATTACTTTTACCTGAGCCTTCCCCTGCTACTTCCTCTTTGCTGCAGCTCTTGTCAACTCGCACTTTACAGAAAAAGTACAAGTTTAGACATAACCTCAGATGAAAGGGACATACACCATCCCAGCATGAGTGGCAATAATCACAGCTAATCATTTCAACACTAAGTAATGCTACACAAAACATCACAGAAACCCTGTTAAGAAGAGTCAATAGCAATAATTTGGGAGATTAATGGAGATTAATAATTGCCACCAGTTGAGCTTCCCACGTGTTGCAGTGCTTTGAAGCAATTTCTTCCACTACCTGCTTTTACTTTTTCTTACCTAAAAACAATGAAGAATACTGGGAAGGGGCAAAGGTTGGGTTTATGCCTCGCTTCTGTGACCCTCCCAGAGAGGAAGTAATGCACAATTCAAAGCCATCTTTTTGCTTTCAGTTTTTATCTCCACCTCATCTCCACATGACGAGCAGCGTGTGACTCGGCTCAGTCCAGGCTGCACACTCCTGACTGCCAGATGCAATCTGCTGTGAGGCTCTATTCCACCCTTAACAACCTTTAGCAGCACTCTTCCTGAATTAACTTCCACTTAAGGGTTAAATTCTTCATCCCACCCCAAAGCCTGCAGAGGATGTAATTATTAATAATCAGGTTTGGGGATGTGGGAAGGAGATGCTGTGCTCCCATCAGGCACAGTTGGGTTAGCAGGCTCCTGAGAGAACAGGAGCAGTTTCCATGGGCCAATTCATGAAGTCAAAGAAAATATAAATATGATTTCTATGTCTTCTCCCTATCAAGACACACATTCCTACTTCTCAGCAGTGTGCTTTCTGCAGTATCTCCTGCTATAATAAATGGTGGTTCCCTAAACAGTAATTTTCACATCTCCAGGATATGTGGACCGATACAACTGACCTGAGATGCACTGATGTTAGTGATACTGATACCAAGAACTCGGTGGCATCAGTCAACAATTTTCAGTTCTTTCGTGCTTCCAAGCAGATTGAGCAAATTAACTCAGAAGAGTTAATTCTTCAGACAAGAATAAAGCAATAAAAGATACAACATTTTGCACTTAAAACAGCAGAACTTTGAACATCATCCCCTACTGTCAATGTCCAACAGAACAAGTAATGAGGAACTTTGTGTCTTTGGTACCGATGCTGGAAAACTGCTTGACACAAAGAACTTTAGTGCCTAGTCTAGGTGGTACCAACTTAAAACACCACAATCTATATTGATAAGAAATGCTACTGAGAAGTTGGTTGACTCTGTGCTCTTTTAAACTTTTGATAATCTTTAGACTACAGCTTGAATTTGTTGCTCTGCCCTTTATGAATGATTAAAGAGATGGAGCATGTAAGTAGGAGTTGCAGGAATTGGCTTCTGATTATTGAGATGACCATATCTCACATGTATCTATTAAGCATAACCATCTCCTGAAGGCAAACAGAAGAAAAGAACATGAACAAGGGTGTATAAACATCAAGATAATACTGAGTTAAAAAGAGGAATTCACCACTGTCCTTGATTTTACCTTAAAAATAGACCCATCAAAACTGCCCAATGAAACTTCTAGCTCTTGAAAAAAAATACTACTTAATGATTTGACTGAAAATCCAACTGGAAAATACATTAGCAGTATTTAAACATTTCTAAATAAGTTTAAAACTTATTTAAGAGTTTAAAACTTTTAAATCCTTATTCAGTACCAAACTACATTTTAAATTCCACCTAGGGAATAGCAACATCATGTTTTAGCTTGTTCTAGTAAAGCCAGAGCTAAACAGATCAAATAGGAACTTGCAATTTCCTCCCCTGGTAAAGGTGTTGGTTGTTCAGTAGAGACATATTCTTGATTACATTTTTTTTCCTCAGAAATGAAGGCTGTAATTAAAAAAAACCCAACAAACAACAAACAAACACTGAGGCAAATCTGTAAGTGGATTACTGTAGACTGTGGAGAAAATGACCTTCCAAAGTTAAAGGAGAACCTGAAATAGCCAGTAATTGAAATGTCATAGAAAGAACCAAGCTGGAAAGAAAAAGCAAATATTTAAAGACAAGAAATATTTAACAAGTCACTGGATTAATTTATCTGCTAAGATCATCAGAAGCAAATATATTTCTATTTGATGTCAGTGACATCACGTAGAATTTGACAAGCCTTGTGGGTATAAAACAACCTTGGGGGCCTCTTTAGCCCAGAATAGTTTTAATGCAGGAATCCTCTCAGTGAACATACATTTTTCAGTGAGGTAGATCCACCTTGCTGTTGAAGGCAAAACAACTGCATTTAATAAAAGAAAGTTGTAATTGCTGTACAAATAACTGCTCATTCTTCCATTTTTGCTGCTCGCTCTGAAGGAGCTGCTCTTCCTAGAGAACCCAGCTCTTCTGTTTCAATCTAAGTATGAGATACTCCTGTCACTTGACATACACAAAATTTATGACCTTTCCGGGAGCTGTTCTGAGTTTTGCTCCTCTTCTTCACTGGTTCCTCACCACCTCTCCTTCATGGATATATCATTGTGATTAAGCCAACAATTACAAATTAAAACTGAATTGAGATTTCAAGGTGATTCCTTGTTTTCTACATCTCCAGCCTCATGGCACAGGCTTAGCAAGGATGTAGAATTTCACGTATACACTTTCATATACTGACAGTCTACTGATTCCAACTGCAACATTGCTCAAACTGTCAACAGCCTCATATTCAAAAGGTTGGGTCTTAGAGGGACATAATTATACCTTTATGCATACTACTTTTAAGAAGAAACATAAAGACAATAATCCAGTTAGTTATCATGGCAGAGTATAGACACTCGTAGTAATAGTAATGACCATGTCTGTTCCATGATGTTAAATGAAAAAGATGATTTGTATATATTTACGACAGCCCATGATTTAATTTACACACAACTGAGCAGATTAAATTTAAAATTTAAACACAGATCCCCTGTATGTACATCCTGTATTTGGTCAGTTCCTGTATTATTGTTATACTGATATTAAGGGAATGCATAAAGCCCAACCTAAGCTTGTTCACTGAGCACACAACACATGGCATTTTAGTGACTGGAAGGGGAAAAAAATGAAACCATTTTCATACTTCAGTACTGCAGCAAATGACTGCATTGACAAGGTCACCATGCTAAATTGACATCATCCACACCACATCCAACTTCTAAAAATCCTCCAGTATGTGCATAGTGATGCCTGTAAAAACCTCATTAGGTGTCAGACTCTTGAGGCTTTTTTCCCTCTTGCCTTTTTAATAAGTAATTTATTTTTTGTAATTAAGAATTCAGTATGCTTTTAATTTACACTGGGGGGGAGAGGGAAAAGCAAGCTTGAGTGCTCTGTTTTGTTTGTGGACACATGGCTAGCTGTGTAAAACACCATTCCTTCCTTTACTCCATACATAATTGTATTTCCAAAGGTAACTCTCATAGAATCAGATAACTAACAATTTCTTTTGTAATCAGAACTTAATTAGGTTGTTGTTTACAGTAGAAGTGATCAATAGCTTTTATTCTGGATCACACAGTGTCAAAGCTCTAATAATTGGTATTAAATGTAATAGAGATGCTGGAACCAAACTAAATGTAAAAAAATCTTCAAAAAGGATGCACTGTACCGGGAGGTTATTAACATTCCCAATTCTGTTTAAAACGTTCAATCTGCTGAATACAAATGATATTTTAAAGAAAGCTTTGTGGATCAAAGCTGGATTTAATAATTGTAATGTTTATGAATTTGTTTTGAAAATATTTTTAATTGGATAATGTCAGACTTTTGAATTATAACGTTATGTTCATTAGCATTTCAGTAGGCTATACTATCAACTCCTTTTGATATTAAAAATTTGATTTATTTTTTTAAATCTTGAATCTCGTCAGCTTTTTTTCTGTTGTCACTAGTTTTCAATAATTTGATTAACTTTCACAAGGAGAGCAACAGGAACCACATGGGCTTTGCTGGTAATGATGTGCAATATATTTCTTCTCCGAAAGAAGCTCTGATGCCTTTGAAAGTAATTTGCTGTTTCTTATCAGCACAGCATTAAAGAGTAATATTGTCTAATTTGTGGCACGGAGCATCCAAGAATTCTATCCCATACAGAGTACTTTGAAACCTGTATTATGCAACCATAATCAAAAGTATCTAAGTGAATGTCAGAATTTATGAGTGTTTATTATTAGCTAAGGAAAAGCTCAAAAGATGAACTTGTCAATAAGTATGATAATCTCCTAATAAAGTGTGCATTTTACACACTCCCAAAGTTCACTGCAGTTTATAAAACAGTAATTTGTACTTTATAGTCCTATTGCAAATAAGTGATCTGGACATTTCAGAGCAGGCTGGGGCATCACTGTGCAAGTCTCAGTGTAAATTTGTAAATTCAGCATGATGAACTCCTTGCTTGGTGAAGTTATCTTCTACTTTCAGTAGAAAGCAAAACTGATTCCTGTTGAGCGTTTAGACATCACTGCCTCTAACAGTCAACCAGCCATCACAGTAAGGTATGAGGACAGCCCTTAGGAGAAACGCTGCCTCTTTGATGACATTTAAAGCTTTAAAGAATTCCTTCTAGATACCACAGAAAATCACCATGTGCCAGCACAGGCTGTTGGTGCCACCGAATCACATCTACTGGCAATACTGCCATCCACACCATTAAAGCAATTTATGAAACTGGTCTTGCAAGCAGTTCATCATGTCAGCAATGCCAAGGCCTGCGCTCGGAAGTACCAGGGTGAGAAAAGCCTGTCACAGGGGTGAGTGTGCATGATACTGCCTTGCATGGGATCAACCATCCTTTTGTGTCCATTTTAGCAGCCTAAGAAATCAAACACAGTTTAAATGGTATCCTACTACCTCTTTTCCGTCTACAGTGTTGTGAAAAGGCATGAGGTTCCTGGAACTTTTGGAGCTGACATGAGCTATGTATAAACAGATACTGCTGTTGTAGTAGAGCAAACAAATTGTATGTAATTTTTTTATTAAACAAACAGTATAGTAACTGGACTATATTATCACAATGGAAGCACAGAAGACCATAGACTGTACAGCTGAAACCCTGCAGCAAAATTTGTTTCTACTTCTTCTCATCAAATTTAAAGAAATGTATCTTTATCAAGCTTTCCCAATGGCTGCTTCTTGTTAATTTAAAGAATCGTCACCCTTGTTAAGGCTAGATTATTATAACTAAAAGATAAATGCACTGTTAGAAAGTTCTATACCACACTCTATTTTCATGAAAATTCAGCTGAAAGATGTACATTTTACCTGTATGTGCATTATAATGGCTTCTCAGCAGGGAATGCAGAACCACTTACAGTACAGAAACATTTGAAGAGGAAAAAGCTCATACACTGAAAGAGTTAAACATCAGTAGCAATTTATCAAATGAAGAAGTTTCATAAAGTCCACTCTCTGGGAGAACACTCACCATTAGACAAAAAACTGGCATCCTTGATAGTCTGACGTTCAATCAATTTGAAAACCAAAACCATTCAATGAGATAAATAGGATCTTAAGAAAAATGCCATCCTCCTTCTCAGGTAAAAGCCAGAATTAAAATAATTATTATTAAAATAATCCAACCAGGTCGCTTTACAGGCAAATTTACACACTGTTTCTTTAAAACATGGCATGCCCAAAAGCCTTTCGGGTTTGGAATGTAGCACTGCACCAAGTATTTCACAAAGCCTCTAAATATCACAAGAAGCTTTTTTAGAGAGAAAAAAAAAATATTCCAGCTGACTGAAACTTCTAGCAGGAGTGCCTCAGCTTAGCTCCCAGACCTGGAATTCCAGAGAAGCAACAGAGGACAAGAAACAGATTTTTTTTTTTTTTTTAATATTTTTTTTTTCCCCACACGTCCTTTTGTAATGCAGCTACAAGACAACTGATGAGCTTAGGAACAAAGAGAGTGCAAGTGACATCAGGGTGAGCGCTGTGCTTAGATAGAAGCTTCTAGGAAGAGCGAGGGATTTCTCTGCAGATATGTGACCAGTGGAGATTTTTGATGTGTCTCTCCCAATAGCATTCTGCAAGACACAACACTTTCTTTGGTCACCATTATACATTTTCATTGCTAAATACTTATGTCTTGAAATTCATCTTTTGTTTTCTCGTTTCCCACCCTCCCGTTTCCCCCCTCTCTCTCTCTCTCTATATATATATATATATCACTGTCATTGATTGAAAGATACAAAAGACATAAAAAGAGATGCTCAGATGAGTTTAAGGAGTTAAAGGAAAAAACATCAGTATAGCACAATTAAAAAAGAAAAAAAAAAGAATAAAGCATTAACAAATCATTACATTACACAGCAGTGGTTCCATGTGTAAACCTACCCTACAGAAAAACTTTGATAAAAAGTGGCTTCTGGATAATAATAGATAAAATCTAATCCATGGGATCAGAAGAGACAGAGCTTTCTACCTCATGAAAAATTCTCCTTCTCACACCTTTTCCCTTAATTACTGCAATATTTAAATTCCTTGCCTTCTTTGGTACCAAGACGTCAACAGATCTGCTAACATTAATGCACTGTTCCCTCACACGCTAATAGGCTTCATTCTAGTATCTACAGGAAATTCTTACCAGAATCTAAAGAATTAGGAATGGGCTATAAAACTGCCATTGTTTAGAATAACCGTTCAAATCTGGACTGGTGAAGGAGAACCTGAGAGGTATGGTCACATTCATGGGGTGGCTTATGTCAGTTCAGCTGGGCTTGCTTCAATGCTTAGGCTATGTGCTTCCACATTGTAAAAATTAATTTATGTACTTCACTAATTATTAAGCTTCATGAGAGACTCAGTACGAAGGATGTGGACTGACAGACATGGGCACTGATGTAATGTTTACATGCGAAAGGGGGCCTGGGAGGTCAGGCTGAGCAGACTACTCAAACAGCACTGGAAGGTTCATGTCTCTGGGGGCTGTCACTGTGTCTCCTGATGAAGAAGCATCACATCTCCTGATGTTAACATCATCTCTTGCCCTAAATTGGCCATTTTTGTTAGCCACAAGATGGTGTCTGGTACGTTTTTATGTATTTGTTAAAAGCCGTATCATCTTGTGTGCCTGCAGATTATGAACTTATTACACTTGTGAGGTGCAGTGGTAATTACCACGGGATCTGCCTAATCATGGACTACACAGCTATTAAAACAGAAAGTCAGCAGAGGCCACTTTGAGCCCAGCACCACATTTCTGAGTAAGATCATTCTTTGATACATTATGCTATTCAATCTGTAGCAGGGTGCTCCATCTCTCAATATGCCTGCCTCAGTTCCCTTCTTTTTGATTCAAGTGCTTTTTGTCTCTCAGTTTTGCAGGCACAGGCCTGAAATGAAAGGTTCCCATGAGAAGGGAAAAGGCCTAGCAAACTCTGAGCTGGTAACAACTAGTATGTCCTAGTATGGTATTTGATAATAAGGAAGCTGCCAGCATTTTAGTGGTTAACCTTTGTTGTTTGATTTAATTATAAGTAGTAAAATTCACTGCTAATATACCTTTTGCATCCTAACTGCACTTCTGTTCTTATCTCCCAATTTCCCTACATTTTTACTGTACTCATGCCTCTCATCCAGAATAATTAAAACCCCCAACATTGTATGCAATAAATTTTGATTCCTGCAAATAGGCACTGTCTGTCATCCATCCCGTCTGGGACAAATCATAACAATACTAACAAGACTTCAGTGTCAGGTAAGCCCATTATACACTTGACAGACTTTGAACATTTTATACTATGAGAAGCCACTTGTGCAGTGAAATACATAGAATCCACACTCTTACCTCATTAAGACAGAGTTCTGTATCTGTAGATTCATTGGTTTTCTGCTTCTTCGGTGTCTACAAATAAATGCAAAATGTATTCCCTGTAAAACTTACACATACAGCAGCACAAAACAATTAGATAAATTCCTATAATTTTGACAGTGATTTGCACATGATTAGCGAATAAACTCCAAATGTAACTGCATGTTTTCCAATAACATTCACATTCTGATTTGAATGTACAGCAAAACTTCAGTCAGCTAAGGGTACTTAGTAATTACAAAGATGAGTGTCATCAGCTGCAGAGAACGTGTTATGTTCTGTGGCCCCTTAAAATGATGCTGGATGTTCATAAGAAGAAATGCAATAGGACAGTTAATAATTACCATAGTGCCAGTGCATATTAGCAAAACCTTATAACAGTCCCCAGTTTTAGGAATACATAGAACACAGGAGTATTTTATCCTTAACAATTCCTGTAATTTCTCCAATTATTATTATGAAAATAAAAATATCATTGTAAGGTATTGTATGGCTGCCACAGAGTCACTTCTAGAAAGTTGCAAATAGAACATTTCATGTGATTTAACACATATACCTGCAAGTCAAACTGAGCTGTTTGTTTACACTGCATTCACTGATTATTACAGACGGAATATTATTTAATGCAGGAATATTTTAGATGCTCACAGCCTAAAAAATGAAACTGCTGTTATCTTCAGCCACGTCTCATGATGAGCATCCATCTGTTGATATTACTGTGTGCTCTCTACACTGATGCAAGTAAGAAACACTTCTGGTGGCAGCATGACATGAAATGAAAGCAACAGTCTGCACTCTGTCTAGCCTCACAAGGTGTTTAATATTTCCATCGCTCAAGTGAACGTGACTGGGCTGGCAGCGTTCTGCTTTGTTATTACAGTGATAGCAATCCCCACAGTGCTGAAAATATTTTCAGTAAATGCTACTGTTGTTAAGTACTTCAGTGATTCTTAGTATCGTATTCCAGAAATATAAACAGCACTCTTGTATAGGAGCTACCAGTGTAAAATGTACAATCAAGTCTTATAGTAGAAGACTTGGATTTACCCACCAAAACTACTGACTGCACTGAGCATGTCTGATACTTCCTGGAAGTTTTGTTGGACCTGCAATTTATCTCTGGCAAAAAATGAGGATCTGAATGTCACTGTGTTGCATTCCTTTTACACTGCAGAATCCCACAGGTTTTGGCAGAGATGGACTGGACTAGAGCTAATGTGAGGAAGTGCCGAGCGTTCTGATTTTATACCCTCACAAACTTCACTTCCACACACGACCATTTTATTTTATATCTGAGAGCCACTGGTGCTGCCTATGGATACAAAATAGTCTTTGACCTAATTACTGATTCTAGAATCCAAATGAAGGAACTGAACTTCTCATTAGGAAGCACATTCCCTGCTTTTTAGGCTACTTGTATATTTATACAGAAATATGTTAGAGACAACTGAAAAACTGTAACAGCCAGGATTTAAGAGAAAGACAGCTATAGTAAGAATGGATTCAGTATATATGTTCATAGTTTTAAAATATATAAAAAAATAATAGGTCAATTCATTAATAAACACCCTCCATTAAATTGCTCTTACATACCCTTTTTTCTATTTAGTACCATTAAAGCGGTTATGATAAGCATAAATTTAACTATCTAAATGGAAAAAGAAATGCTAGGAAGTAAATTTACTACAACAAGAAGCAACACCTGCCATTTTTGCAGTGTTGCTGGTATTCACAGAGGTTAGGAAACTTCTTTTAATGGTAACTGAGTGGATTTCAACTCCTAAATGGGTGGCTCCAAGGAGATGGGTAAAGAAGGAGAAGCTGGATTTCAACCCTGATTCTCTCATCTCCATACTAGGTTAAATTGGAATGTGAGGCTTCAGAGGTGGCCTCAGGTTCAGAGCTTCAGATCTTGACAGTGTAAACTGTAAGGACCATACAAGCCTCATACTTCTTGGTTTGTGATTCAGTGCTAAACTCCCTAGGTTCACACAATCATCTGTCTATTGGAAACATTGTCCTGTGCTGCTCACGCCTGCTCCAGGCTCGTAACACTGTGCTAACTACAAGTGTACTCTTGGTAGCTGGGCTCAACACCAAACTCAGCAATTATTTATCTTCTGTCCTGTGTTTCTCAAATGAGAGAAGAGAAAAATTTCATCATCTTGTCTATATGCAGTGAAGTCTTCCTTTACTTCATTCAGCCTTATAAAGTACAGCAGCTAAAACATATTTACCTTTGAAAACACTATTTTAAGGGTAAAATTCACAGCTAGAAAAAAAATCAGCATTTAAAGAAGCCTTTCAATAATTTTGATTAATATTCCCCAGCTTTCATTTGGAAGGCAATACTTCTCTGTATCCACATACTTAGTGTAGTCATTCTAACATCAACAACACATTTTCATGTGCATCCTCTATTATAAAGTCCTCCTTTCTTAGAATTGAAAAGTAATTTTAATAAACAGACAGGCTTTTCTCTTATCAAAACAGAAAGGACAATATCTTCCATTTAAAAGTACAGAAAAAAAATGTAATCTCTTTTGGTGGGGGGGGGGAAAGGAGGAGGGAGAGAAACAGCTATAATTTTGAGGATGAGATGAGACATTATATGCCAAGTTTCAAATTGGAAGAGTACATTTTTACTGTTGAGTTATAAATCTGTAAAAACGGGTTATAATGGAAATGCTGGCATAGGCTGCCCTCCTGTAATACACCAGTGCATCACTAAATCACAAGTAATGGGGGAAAAGCCCCACCTGTGTGTTGAGTGCTACAGAAAGCTGATGTCCCGTAATTACAACCTAAGGGGAAAATTCTCCCTGCGCTAACTCTTGGGCAGAAGGGACTCTACATGCAGCAGAACTGCTGTCATTTGTGCTACAGCGAGTGAACACCTTATTAGAGGCAAAAAATCAGGGCTTGGAGGTGACACTGATAGCCTTGGAAATACACCCAGTCTGGGTGTGTTTGAATTATGAAGGTTATCTTCAGCCATCAGGTACTTACCTTACAACATCATCCAAAAAGTTTAAACGATTGAAGTGTGCCCGTCATGTACAGCTGCAGGCAACTCTGACAGGGAATATCTATGTCATCAACATAGTTGGGCAATGAGAGTGGCTTGTTATGCAAGTTGCCAAAGATTCATTGCCAACCTCCATCTTGGGTCTCCCACATGCCTAACATAGAGGCAAGAAGGTACCTTCAAAGGTGCTAGAAGTACCTAATTCCATAGGAGTGAAATAGCACCGAGAAATGGCTAAGTCTGTATTCAAATGTGTATTGTTTTGAATTTTAATAAAAAGCTCTTCTTTGGTGGCAAAAAGATAAAGGAACACAAGCAGGGCTGGGCCAGTAAAAATAATAATTAAAAAAAAATCAGTGAAAGGAAACTGTGTTCTGGAGCCCCTAACATAAGAAGGACATGGAGCTCCTATGGAAAGTCCAGAGAAGGGCTACGAAGATGAGCTGAAGCCTGAAGCACCTCTCCTACAAAGACAGGCTGAGAGAGTTGGGGCTGTTAAGCCTGGAGAAGAGAAGGCTCCAGGAGGACCTCATAGTGGCCTGAAGGGGCTACAGGAAAGCTGGGGAGGGACTTTTTACAAGGGCTTGTAGCAAGAGGACAAGGGGTAATGGATCAAAACTGGAAGAGGGGATATTTAGGTTAGACATCAGGAGGGAATTCTTTAGCATAAGGGTGGTGAGACACTGGAACAGGTTGCCCAGGGAAGTTGTAGAAGCCCCATCTCTGGAAGTGTTCAAGACCAGGTTGGATGGGGCCCTGAGCAACCTGATCTAATCAGGAGGTGACTCTGTCCCCTGCATGGGGGTTGGAACTAAATGATCTTTAAGGTCCCTTCCAACCCAAACCCTTCTATGATTCTATGATCTTAAAATAACTTGCTACACCTACGGAAAGAGGTATGAGATTTTTTCTACTGGGTTAAAATAGCATTTGCTCATGACTTGCTCAGCTGTGACTGCAAAACAAAGTTACCTAAGACAAGTTGGCACTCACCCTGGTGTCGTCAGAACTATAATTCAGTTCTGTGGGCTAGTCTGACGAAGCTGTCCCCATACTGCCAACAAGCTTGCACTCACTTAAGCTTTTACACACTGTAAAAATGAACATCTGCTTTTACAGAGAATCTTACCACTGTGGTAGCCCAAGCAACAGGTATTTACAGATAACCGTATTCATGCACCTCCTGATGAGCTCTTCAGTATCCTCTACATTAGTCACACAAGCCTAGTTTTAGGCAAACTTTTAATACTGGAACTAAAGTCTTGAACTTGGTCAAGGGGTAGTAGAAAAACCAACTGTATGTCCAGAAAATACATGACTCTTATGATCAGAAGCAGAATATTACTTACTTCTTGCCTGGAAACAAAAGAGAATCAGGGCTAGCAGAGGAGCCAGGGGTTTTCTGAATGGAGAAAGGAATAATGCTTATAGAGATATTTCTTCTCCAGACACAAGACTCTGTGGACCACCTCACTTCCTTCTAAACCAAATGGCTCTTAGATGAGTTCAATCATATATGTCCTTACACAGACACACCATAACCTAATCTTCCCTAGTCCTCCACCTAATAAGCATCAGAAGATCCTCCCAAATCTAGTAACTCTCTGCTTCCTACCCCCCAAATCCCTCTACCTCCATCCTTTGCAGACACTATAGCCCTGAATTTATTCCCATTATTTGCAATTATGCATCCAGCTTCCACAAATCGCAGCACTACATGGTTGATAAATGCATTAAACACTGCAGTGTCTCACCAGGAGCTGGTACACACAGTATTTATGCCTTGTCATCCAGCAGTATTTTGATATAACCACTACAGCATGTGTATCTGTGTTACTCATAGCAAGGAAAAGGTCTGACTGGGGATGCCTCCAACCAGCTTTAATTCAGGAGCAGAGGGAAGAAGCATGTAAAGGGAACCAAATGCAAACAGGCACAGAGTGAGTATCCAAACTCAGGAACCAGTCCCTTTCTGTTAACTTCACATTTTGGACCTTATGTGCTTTATGGAATGTATTCTGTAAGTGAGAGACAACAGAAGTATAATTTTTCCAGCTATTTTTAATGAGGGTGCCTTTCTCCTCTCCTGAGATGCCTGGTTAGTTATGCTCATATTAACAAGCCTTCCTGAAGAAGAGAGTCAAAGCTCCCAGCATACATCCCTCAAATGACCATGCTTCTGAAGTAGCTGTAACAAATGAGGGTGCTTTTTCTTTTTGTTCTTCTCATGTGTTGATTAGTGAGATTTACTATGCAACTAACCTGTTTTTCCAACAGCAGGACACAAACAATAAGCAGAGAAATATACAGGCTATAGAAATGCAATCAGTTCAACTCTCCTGCGCTCACTAAGCAGTGGGGGAATCTATCACAATTGTCAATAGCATTTTCTTATTAGCACAGCAGTACTATGCCATGCTGGAGTACAAATTACTTTTCCATAGGGAAGATAAGGAAAGTGCAGGTCAGAGACACAGAGCACTAAAATAAGGATCCAATTCAGCACAGAGTAATTTTGAAACCCATACCGGCCAGAGTGCAAAGCTATTTAAGCTGTAAAAACAAGCAGCTTTGCACAATCCTGTATTAGAAAGTCAGATTTTTTCCTCCTTCTTGCTTTTTGCTTTTTTTTTTTTTTTTTCTTTGCTGAATCAGCCCTCAAGATAGAAGCTTGGGGCCTGAAATTATCGGTTGTCATTCTGCATAAAAGCACTACAGCACTGTCATCCCACTTCATAGAGTGAAGAAAGTATCTTCTGAAAACAAGCATTAGCAAGACATTGCTGGCACTAGTCTCTAAAGCTATGTAGATAACACCCAGAGCACTAAGAATCAAATCATAAGCTATTCAGCTGGGAGACATTAAATAAATCCAACCAACTATCCCTTGTGCCTAAACGTGCACCAGGGAAACACACACCAAGTTTGAGGCTGCAGTGCAGTGCAATGAACAGCTGAAGAGCCAGTCCCTTCAGATCCCATCACCTCCCAGCCCTAAGCTCCTGTCGTCCAGAGCTTTGTGCCTGTCCTGAGATTACACAGGTTGTTCCCATTCTCCTACAGACATCTTGTCTGGATTTCCCCCCACAGCTTTGCTCTAGCTGGGCAGGGCAGGGGACCCCAGGCAGTCAGAAGCACTGCAGGGTGCCCCGACTGCCTTTGGACCCAGCTGCCCTCTGGTTTGCCAGTTCAAGCATTCAGAATTCATGGGTCAGGCACTATCTGAAACCAGCAGACACACCATGCAGTGACAGATCTACCCAGCTCACCTGCACAAAGCTGTCTCCTTCTTAGGAGAACACACATGGCATTTAAAAAGTCCCCTTATCCCTCAATATTAATGGATTCTTGCTGGTTTTGAGTCCTTAAGCATCAGAAACAAGGGACAGAGGGCAACCTCAAAGCAGGGGTTTGTTTTCTGGTCAGGAAAGGGAAAAAAGGATGGCAGGCCTCCTGAGATAATTTCCACACATCCTGTCAGAAGGAAAGGGGGTTGAAAAGGCTTCCCCAGAAGGCAGGCAAGAGGAATCCTCAGGGAAGAGGGACTGGGACACATATAGGTCCCTGTTTTGCTAAAGCCAGCTTTCCTGCTCTTTGTGCACCAACGAGGTAGCACTGCCCAATCTCTTCTGGACAGGGCCAGGTGGGCTGGGAATAGTGCCTCTTCCCCAGGGCACTGGATAACAATGGATCTAATTAGCTCTGGTAAAACAGGCATCCAGTGAAGAGACTTGGGTCTCTTCATAGCTGTAGATGGAAAAACACTTCACAGCAAACATCACTTAAAAAAATCTGAGAAAGGGTCCTAAAAGTTGATTAAATGTGATACATAAAGAGAAAAATCTCCTTTTAACCTCTTCAGTCTTAAAATTAACAGAAAATTTGATTGGGGGTGAAGTGGACTGGGACTAATCCTCCCAAAATGGGAAGAAACAAGAATGGAAGACAGGAAAGATCATCTATACCTTAGGAATTGTTGCTGGACCATTCCCAGATCCTTATGTCAGTAAAGATGAGCCTTAATTAAGCCCTGTCTCTCACTGCACTCATACGGCTGGAACAATATCGCACAGAACCTGCCTGACAGCAATCTTCAAGGTTTTATAAAACCAGAAACACCAAACTGATCAAACAGCTTACAAGGACCAGAGACAGAGATCTTAAAATATTTATTTCAAGCAATTAGTCTCCCAGTGAGCACAGCACAAAATACGACACCCAGCCAAGACAGCTGAACTGACTGGCTTACCTGCCATGGCAGCACAGTAACTTGCTAACAATTTTGTTTTCTTGTTCAGTCATTCATTTATCTGAGTAAAATGAACTTCTATAGTCCTAGATTCTTGCTTCCTATTTTTAGGGGATATTATGCAATTCTGTCTTTTTATGGATTTGCCTCAAGCAAATATTTTTTGCATTAAGAAAGGAGAAAACAGAATACTAAAAAGCACAGAAGGAGTAAGTTTTGTTAGTTTAGTATCTCAATGGCTTAGGCTGCCTAGATTTTGGGTTGGGTTTTTTTTGTCTAGTTATAAACCTGAACACCCATGTAATCCAAAATCATGATGGTTGGGATTTTATTATTAAACCCCATCTCCCCAGTGATTCACCACAGCTATCAACCCAGTGCCGTACACAGCATATACAGGTAGCATCTGGCTCTTGTGCACTGAGCAGCATCTAAAGGAAAGCAGCATGAACACAAAGCTGTTACAATCCCACTTAAAAGACACACTCAGCTTTTAGTTTTGAACAAAGGTAAGCTGCTGAAGAACTACAGATCCCACAACACTTCCCCAGGCTAGAGTGTGTGCCCTTGCATATCCGAAAAAGCAAACAAAGTTGTTCTGTTTGGCAGCAGGTGAAGTACCTACCTTCCCTATTAGCCTGGGCTACGTGGTGCACTGGAGTGTGGTGTAAACACTCCTGAGCAGCTGTCAGCCACGGCTACTAGGGGACTAGAAGCAGCTCAGCCAGAACAGCTGAACAGGCCTGCATTGCACTAATGAGCCTTGCAAAGAGGCATGGTGCTAATGTAGACAGTGCCTCTACACTGTGCCTCAGGTGTACAAGACTCTGCCTTGTGCTGCACTGTGCTAGGCAGGGATGCACCACACCTGTTACCCCCAGGTGAGTTCTCCTTTGCACTGAGCAGATGACAGGATGGTCTGAGGTTAGAACTCTCTGCTAAGGAAAAACTGGGAGCCTCCCAAGCCAACAGTCAGCATGCAGGGAAAGAGCTCGGTAGGGACGCTCACCACATCAGTCAGCCTCACGAGACATCCAGCTCTGAGCTGTCAGTAGGTGGAAGAGATTAAGAAAACAAGGTCACACACTGCCTCTGCACTCAGGCAGCAGGACCAGGGGTGGTGTCCTCTGGTTCTGCAGCTGGAAGGAAAGATCAGACAAGCTTGCTTGAACACCAGTCTCACAAGGCCTTGAGCACTGAGCATTACAGGAAGCTTCTGTTCATGCTATGCCAACCTTAAGCAGCTGATATTATTGCTGGTTTCTTGAGCACCATGTTCACTCATAAATTTTAAAAGGGAAAGAGAATGACCAGGAACATCTGCTTTTGGTTAAGTGACTAAAAATGTTCAAGACTTTTCTCTTAATTAACCATATGTGCAAGTATGTGCGTGCGTGTTGTGAGCGCAGTTCCGCACAGAAAGAAAACACTTCCCGAAGAAAATCCTTAAAAGGATTTCAATACACTTCAGACAAGTGGCTTTGCTGCAAGTACAGGGAGGCAAAAGCAAAGGCTGCACATACTGAAGAACCCTTGCACACAAAAGCAGAAACTGCCAGCCACTTGTCTGAGCACCCCTCACACAGCTGTGCTCTCCCCTCCTCAGTCTCGTTCCCACATCTGGAAGCCCAGAGTGTCAGTTTCCCACACCCGCGGTGACGGGGCTGTCCCCCGAGCCCCTGGAGTCCAGACATGATTTAGAGACTGGTTTGGGTTCTTCTTCTTTTAAAGTAATTCAAGTTTGAACAGCTGTGATTTGGATTAATTGGTGAATTTTGCATTTTTGGCACAATCTGCTCTCCCCAGGAGTACCACTGAAATAAAAACGGAAAGCATTTTCTCCCTGTTCCTCTAATCCTGTAGCTGAGTTCTGCAGGTGCACAGATGTAGCCTCAGAAGTACCTCAATATCCATGTTCCTTTCTAGCACTGAAATATTATTCAAAATTAAAAATCTGGAGAGATTTATTTATTTATTTTTTTATATATAATGCAAGCAAATTTACCAAGGTGAGTCTGTAACAAAGATCCATTTATGGCACATGGTGGCAGTTAATTCCGTAAGAATTCAGCCAGATCCACACACATAACATGAAAATTTTCACCCAAATAGTTAACATTCTGGCAAAGTTCCAAGTCACTGAAGATGAGATTTTTTAAAAATGTGAAAAGTAAGACAATTTCAACTTTAAGCATAGCTGCTAGCTGTGTCTACAATAATCTGTTTTTATTTTCATTAAAATATACTATATACTTTTTTAGAAAGGGCATTCAAATTTGCTGTTAGCATTCCTGATTAATAAATTCTGATAGCATTTTAATTTCTAGAAGTGAATTCATAGAACAGAATTTTGATTGCTGGTATTTTATCTTCTACAATAAGCATATGTTTCAACAGATTGTCATGACTGAAAAAAACCCCAAACATCCAGCTGGTCTTGTCCACAGATCTCCATTAGCTAAGCTAGATGTTGATTTGTCCAGTCAGCTTCCTAAATGTTTTTAAGAGGCCCTGGCAGGATGGATCTTAAAATGCAACACTTGTGAGAGACTTTGGTGTAGCATCCTACACTCATTCTTCCCCTGCTGGAGTGAATGAGTGAAAAATCATCTCTTCTCAAAAATACTAGGTGTGAAATCCTAACACTAATTCTCTTTAATGGGCTACACTATAGTGGGCTATACTTTAACGGATGATATTATTCCTCATGTCCATCATCTACACGTGAACAATGCTCTCACACACACCAGTTGCACTGTTGTCAATGAAGCTATTCAAGTAAGCAGAGAAACCCTCATGGAAGAGGAGTCTGCAGAATCATCACCCTTTCAGAAAGGTCTCTTATTCTTTTCTGCCCTGATCCCACCTCGTCAATGGGAATTCATCCACTGGGCAGGTAGCAGCAAGTGAAAATGAAAAGTAACTTCCTAATACCAGCCGCAGACGGCCTCAAATTTGGCTTCAGTAAAAAGTACTGAGACATTTTTTTCCATCAGTGAAACAAATTTCTTAGACACAAGAAGAAGTGAGAATGTTAGATAATTAACAATTATAACCCTCTTAAAACAACTCTGAGCCTGTAATAACCAGATTATGCAAATCATTATCAGATTATGCAAAATGGTATTCACAAGATCTGATCCTGCTTTGTTTCATCACACAAAAGATTCACGGAAGGACAGAAGGCTTCCATTTATGCTTACATTTAATAAGCCAGGGAAAACAAATAGACACATGATAATAATGCAAGTAATGGAGATCAACAGGATCACTTTGGGTATATTTTGTAAGATTTCCATACTAAACTGAAAGAAGCTTTTGAAGGTTTGTTGTGACTAGTTTGTCTTCTTTTTGATGTATTATGTTGTGCCAGACTGGATAGTTCAGGGGATTATTAATGGAATATAGAGTCTTATATTCCAAGGTAGCTAGTTTAATCTAGCTCAGGTCAATACTGACAACTATTCTATAGTATTTCTGAAATGAGGAGGTGGTTCTGGAGCACTTCTTCTCTTAAGAAGACAGGTTCAATGCACAAAAGTAGCACTAATTTGCACCTCAGGCAGTGCACTTCGTCAGAGACTAAGGAATTAATGGGATATAGGTTTCTAATGTGGCAAAGCACTCAGGATGTTTTCCCATGCCCTTCATTTCCCTTTCTGTGAGATGAGCTGCTCTGTTGAAAGGGTACAGCCCTCTGGTATCCTCAGCTTTTTATAATTCCATCACAAACCCTACAAGAAAAATCTTGAAGGCGCCCTATACTACCAAATTGTAAGATACTTTAGTGGGACTCAAGAGGGAGATTAGAAGGTTTCACCTAGAAAAACATCTTGAGAGTGCTATCTGAAGAGAATCTTGATTGATGATGGTTGGCAGCAAATATTTCCCTGAGTGCATAACAGTTTTATTAATAGTTCTGGACTGAGCTGAGGCAAGTAGAAAACAGAGCAAGTGAGATGGGTTATTTTTGCTATCTACCTACTCAGGCACATCTACACACAAGCACCAGCTTTGTCTTCCTAGCAAGTTTCAGTTTGTCATCAAGTTTCCAGAAACGAAGCATGAAAGACAAAAAACACACCTGGGTGTGTGTTGACTGCAGTAATGATACGGCTTGTGTGTTACTCCTACCTCCAGAGCAGTGGGTGGAAAGTCACAACTAAGACAGTATAAGTAGAGATGAGGGATGAGTATAATGCAGACTGTGTGTGCTGCATATGCAGGCTGCATGTGCACACCAGCACTGATTTGCACTAGTATATTGAGCTGTCCCAGTGAGGAGTTTAATGGATTGAGGAGATGCCATGTTCGGTGGCCAAGATGGGATTAGCCTCTCTAATACTTGAGAACAGCATCCTTAAAAGGGATCTCAGATGTCACTATGCTGCTCACACTCAGTGATCACTTGAAGAGCACAGGACATGGCTTTTCTGATACGCCTTGCAAGGATGAATGTAATTGCACTACAACAGGCTTTGCACACAACAAAGGGCAGCAGATGATGAATGAGGACTTGCAGAGCATGTATGAGCAGATGCATCTCACTGGCTTGGAGATTATTTGGAGCTGCAGTTTTGCCAGTTGCTCTCTTTAAATGTTCATGAAACACCAGAGTCCAGTTCCCTGTTTCACTGACATAAACCCACTCAACTTGTATTTTAGGGGCTGTCCCTGTGATGCAGACCCAGAGCGACCAGCTCAGCTCCCAAAGACCAGAGCTCTCTCACTATGGGCACTTACCAGAGAGTTGTACTGCAACTAAATGCAACTTTGTATCTGAAGAAGAAAAACTTCCGCTTAATTAATAATTCCTAAGTAACCTCATGAAGCTGCTCTCTGAGTGTGGACAGGGTGTGTTTTTTATCTCAACCTTTTTAGTTGTCTCTATAACAATCTGAATTTCTCATTTGCAAATGACTGAATCCTTAGGAATAAACAGGAAACCTTAATTAAAAGCAACAGGGATTAGGCCAACTCTTGATGACAGCATGACTCTGCAAACAGTCGCAAAGAATTTGTCAAACTCATTACATTCAAAATCAGTTAGAAAAAAAGCATTTTTCCTTCTGAATTTGCATTTGACTTCTGAAATTGTATACAGTCATTTAGCTCCCTCCAGGAACAGATCCCTAAATTTGCCCTCGGAAGCAGATAATTACAGTGTGTATGCACAGTGACATGGAATTCATCATATAATGGTTGTTAGGAATTTAACTTGGATACATGCCCCTGTTAATGCACTGCTTTTTCTAGAGGAGGGCAAACCATTGCAAAAACCACACTAAATGCTCCTTGATCTGAAAACCTCTGATTGAACCACATCTTTACATTTACGCAGTTAAAACTTTAGGAACAGGTTTTCACAGATGCTTGCAACTGCTTTGCTTTCATCCATGCACACTCAATTTATATGCCCACTTATCCATCCCTCTCCACCAATTAGGTACTCACAGCTGCAGGTAGCTATTTAGATCCTACCTGGTACGTATCTTATGTGCCCAGTACATAACAAATTTGAATGTACACATTTAAAACCTGAGCATGAATTCAGTACCTCCAAATGCTTCTGTACTTGTGCTAATGCATATCTAGCCTTGAATTAGAGGCAACTTGAGCCTTCTGAAAATGTCAATCTGGAAAAATAAAGTTCCATGTAATGCAGTATTTAGTAAATTACTGCTTTGAATACCTAATTCTGTTTTAAGAAAGACACGAGGGAGGATAATCCTATAATTCTTTAGGACACATGCTGAGCAAATCTAGGAAAAAACATCCTGCATTATGCACAACAGTCAGCCTGCCTACTTGTGTCTCAGAAAAAACTAAACATGCAGGAGGGCTTAATCTGAGGTGGGATTATTGGGACAAGTCTACTGATTAGAACTACATCTTGGAGTGGAACAGTTAGGCTGTCCCCCAAAGTACAGATTAAAATAAATGTTTTGAAATCCTATTGATTTTGAAGGCAGGGAACTGAAATGGGTGACAGCATCTCACATTCTGGAACTCAACAGCAAGTTGGAAAATGCTGTAGAGTAGATGGTTTGAGGGTAGCACAGAGATCTATTATTCAGGTTAAGACAGCTGATTAAGAGACATAGGGGTAATAACTAAGTAGGAGATAAAGGGTATCATTTATTTCCAGTATTTGATTACTAGTGTACAGTGAAGACTGTAAGTAAAAAAAGCAAACAGGTTAAAAGCAGAAGGAAAATATATTTATGTTTGGATGTTTTGTTGTCACTAATGCTTTTCTGTTAAGAATATGTTAGCCAGTTTGGTTAGAAGACTGCCTTTCATTTTCTGTCCTATAAAATTGGTTTGACTACTTGAAAAATTTAGGCATGCTATGGAAAAGGTTCCAAATTTTAGCTCTTCAACAGTATAGTATTTTTGCAGCTATGCTGCCTTGTCACCAATGTATGATTAAGAATCATTACTTATTATTCTAATTTCCATTGGGCTTTTCTGTATTTCATTTGCTGCTGGTTACAGGGAAGAAACTATTCCTAAAAAATCTTTGTTGTTACTGGCATGATTTTGATCTTATCTGCCACATGAGAACTGCAAACCCGGGTAGTTTATTTTTTAAGAACCTTAGTTTGTGGTTTACGTAGAAATACCAAAGAATGATGTGTATATACGTAAGGGGTAACTGATAATTACAACATACACTTAAGGATAATTGTAACCTACACAACAGTAGAGTTATCCCATTTTTACAAGAGTATAAACAAAAGCAGAATTTGATGAGGTTGTGTGATTGCCTCTTTAGACTCAGCTGACTTTCTACGCATAAACATACTTCCCGTTCTTGGGTTTGCTGTTGGCAGAGGAAGGCAACGTACCCTCTTTAATCAAGGATAAGCTAACAGGATTGTCTCAGACTTCTTTCTTAATTGCACCCCAGCATGGCCACAGGCCCCAGCCTCTTCCCCTTTCCCACTGCAGTTTCCAAGGCAGCCCAGCTAGTGATGGCCCAGTGACTCCTCCTGTGCCAAACAGGCTCAGCATCCTTCCTGCTCACTCTTGTGCAGTCTTTCCCTCCCCCCTGATTCTGCATTTAGCCACTACAGAATGACAGAGAATACAAAAAAAATGTATACTGATAAAATTCATACCCGAATAAGTCTATGAGGTAGTTGAGTTCCCACAGATTAAAGAATGGACCTCCAAGAAGAAAGGGAGAGGCGGGAAAGAAAGAAAAAAGGACAGATAGGAAAAGGATCTAATGAAGACTAATGGGTAACTGGAAGTGAGGATTCAGAGATGATGCAGATAATGCCAGTAAATTGAGAATAATAATGTGAAAACTCAGGTCACGAAAATAGGCAGAACTAGACTGGGTTATTGTTTCTTGAAGGGGAACATTCCTCCATGATATAATAGTGCATTTCTTGAATTTCTATTTCCAATAGGGAGGGCTTCTAAGAGTATAGGAAAGTGTTTAATAAGGATCTTTGTGTTTAGAGCTTCTATCTCAGTATGACTTAAAGAGAATCTATTTCTAAAAGCAGTGTGATTTTCTTTTTGCTACTGCAGAGATGTTTAGCCATTCAGAAGAGAGATTCCTCCCCTGCCACAGAACCATAATGTTGCCATAAGAGTGTAGGAGGGTGAACAAAGCTGCCACATCCACTTCCACAACTGGCATGTTCTGCAGGATGTATAAAAGGAGAGAATATGGTAAATACTACCCAATTCTTATCTTTAAAATTATTATGGGCTGCAAATAAATCAGAGCTATGAGCATAAAACAGCGAAATTTAAACCACACTTCGCTATGATCAACCACTCAATTGTGACTCAATAAACAGCACGTTTGGTGTTCTCTGGGAAACAACTGATCTATGCAAACAACCTGTAGATCATTAAGAAGTGCAAGAGTCCACAAGTATCCACAACAAGCAGATTGCAAGTGCCAACAAGGGTAAGAACAAACCAGGGAATTACAGCACAATCTGAATGCAGTTGTCATCCATGAGCTCTTCTCTACCCACTTGTACTGCCCAGGACTCATAAACATACCAGGGAACCAAGACTTTGGGAAGAGACTTTGGGGCAGGCACCCCTGCCATCCTATGCCAGGATCTGGGACCATCTCTGGGAATTTCAGGGCATAGGAGATGAGGCAAGCCTCATGACCCTGCACCAGGACTGTGCACAGCACATCAGGGCCCCTCTCAAGGACTCAACCTTCTCCCCCATGGAACAAGGAGGTTTGTGCAACAAATGGGTACGCTGCTCCCCTGACTTCTCACCCCCTGTGCACCATCCCCCCACAGGATGGAGAAGACATTTAAGTCATAAAACTGTATGCATCTGTGATTTAAATGCTTTGCTATCCAAAATTGTCCAGCCTCCACACTGTCATTTGTCTTAAACTGCCACACTACAAAACAAAAAAACGTCAATACCTGCTTCAGTGTTTAAAAATAGATTTCAATTATAAAAGTCTAGTGAAATCCTTTTGCATGCCTAGCAAAAGCAATTCCTTGCAAAAATGGCAGAACTAATAAAGAAAGATTCTATTTGTTAAATTTTTATCTATTCTGACAGCTGTTGAACTATTTTCTTACTTTAGCAGAAGCATCTCTGTATTGATAACTGTATCAAATAGCTGCAATAGTAGGAGTTTTACTTGGGTTTTCCTCACGTATCTCTGTGGTTATACTTTCTGAGCATAACATAGTGCATTAACATAGTTTGTAACAGTAAAATATTGTTTCTAGAGCACTCAAATACACTACAGGGTTTTCAGAATAAATAAAGGCTTTGAGGTGGCATCTTGGCTTCACTAAAGTGAACAGTAATTCATTGGGTTTTTAAGGTCAGGAGCAGCTTTTCATTATGAGCCAACGGAATAGCTAGTATGATGGGATGCAGGACTCCTGCAAGCTATTCCAGCTAAAACAAAAAAGTACTAATGATATTGAGGTTTCTATTCTTGTTCTCTGTTCCATTAGAAACCTGGTGGCACAGTCACTTTTGCCTGCACTTGCTTTTCAACAGGGTCAGCCTGGTGGCACAACCAGAGTTACCTGCACTTGAACAAGTACAAATGGAAGCAGAGTCATGGCTAAAACCTAGTATTTGCTAACAGTAAATAATATGTCTTAAACAAAGCACTTTGTCAAGTCCCATAAAGGCACAATATATTATGAGCTGTACTTCCAAAGACAATATGATTAAATATCTAGCACTGCAATGCAATGACCTGGAATTTTTATTAGTGGTAGTTAGGCCTTAAAATTAAATGATAAGACTGTATTCCATTTTATGGCTGGTTTTTGCAAGCTACAGGGAGCTATTTGTTTTAAAAGGGAAAGAGATGATGGACTAGATTCTTGATTGTGAACTAAAGTTGGTTGACATCAGGAATACATTTAATATGATGAAGAACCACATAAAGTAATAACATGGGCTATGAATAGTTTGATTTGGCTTATCTGCCATGATCCAATTTTCCGATTCAGGTCTATTCTAGCACTTTGTATTTTTGTGGGTATTCCTCTAAGAGGATCCTGATGTGAAACATAGAAACAACTGTGGCTTAGGGGAACACTGCAAATACTACATCTGCTTTTAGTAGCAATAATTTGCAAAATTATTTCTGAGGATAAGAACTATAATCTCTCCATAGAAATTTCAATTTTCTGTAGAGGTGTGTAGTACATTTTAATATAGTTGTATTTTTGTAACTCATTAAGTTGGTTTTTAGTAACCTCATACTCATTTTCAATTGAACAATTATTAAACTATAAAACAAAATTGCATGATCCCTAAAACTGTAGCCTGGAGTTTTACTGTCTGCTATAAAGTGCTGTATTATTATAATACACTAAAGATGCTCAGACTATTAAAACTTTTTTTTAAAATTAACTGTAAAATGTTTTATAATTGATGAAACAATTCCAAAGTATTAAGATCTCCACAGCACACATGCACAATATTTCAATATAATGAAAAGCATGCTAATCTAAAAAAACATAATTTAAACTGTAATTCCAGTATGCCAAATAGACCCTTTTGCTGCCTTTCTGTAATGGGAGTTTATCACACCCAACTGCCAACATTAACAACGTTTCATCAGAATGTTTAGCATTAAATACAAGGTCCAGTCTGACAGAGAGCTTTACATATCATAGAATCATAGAGTGGTTTGAGTTGTAAGGGACCTTTCAGATGACCTAGTCCCAACCCCCTGCATGGGGGGCACTAGATCAGGTTGCTCCAAGCCCCAAGGCCTTGAACCCTTCCAGGGACGGGGCTTCCACAACTTCCCTGGGCAACCTGTTTCAGTGTCTCACCACCCTCACACTGAATAATTTCTTCCTAATGTCTAACCTAAATCTTCCCTCTTTCAGTTTTAATCCATTACCCATTGTACTCTTGCCACAAGCCTTTGTAAAAAGTCCCTCCCCAGCTTTCCTGTAGGCCCCCCCTTCAGGCACTGGTGTTTACCAGGGTCTGATTATAACAACATAGATGTGCTGACTTACACTGTCAGAGAGTTTTAGCCTGTACATTACTCCACAAATCGTGACTGATCTTGCAAAGGGGCCTGGTAAATGAGAACATTTACCAAGGCTGGTAAATGAGAACAATTTTCTGTTGACTACTGGTCTCATAGCAATGCCAACACTAATGATCCATCTAAGCCGGTAAGGCATGACCCTTGGCTACATCCTCCAACTGTGCCTCTGATGTTCAAAAGAGGGAGAAGACTTCCTGTACTTAGAAGTTAATAAACTGTATTACTCAGATCTGTAACTTCAGCTGGATTTCAACAAGCTTGAAAATGGTCTATCTTGTGTGGTCCTGAAATCCTTTGCCACAGAAGGTGAAGAACCCAAGTGCAGCCTTGCTCTGAGTGGGAACAGTCTACGTGATCATACCATTAGTACATATGGATCTATTTGGTTGCCACTGAGGTCCACTGTTCCCACAGTAAAGCAGGCAAACTGCCAACTGCTTTCCTGCCTACCAACACCAAGATTTCCAAATGCATGGAAAACCCAAATCTTATCCCTTGTTTATGGTAACTTGGCCTTCTCTAGTTCTGTCTGAAAGGTGCAAGCGCCATGTAGTAAATTAATAGAGCCTCAGGGAATGTTATACTTCTACATTTTTTGAGGTCCCACTCCAGCATGGTGCAGAAACAAAGATTAACCTCCCTGAAATCAATGCCAGTGGCATAAATGGAAAAAGGAGGCCCTGTGTGGGTAAAACACAGGCATTTTTTCAGTGTTCCCCAGATTAGAAGATTAAAGATGAAACTTTAAATTATCCCTGGCTGTCAGATTTTAATCAGAACATGCAAAGCACATACGACTTCTCTAGGTACAAGAGAATTGCTACTGAAGCAAATTAGAGATGTTGCTTTCTCAGAAGAAAAGCTGTCAATAGGTGTTCTTTAAATCACTTCTACCAGCAGGCTGACTCTATTATGCCAGCTAATCCTGGAAATACAGGAGGTAAATTTAAATATTTTCATTACAAACATTTCATTAATATTTTTATTATTATTTTGTTCTGGCACAGCATTGGGAGCCTTTTATTCCCTGTCCATCTTTTGCCCCAGACTGTAACTTTCTGTGTAGCTGCAGTGCCTGGAGGCAGAGGTCCAAACACAGCTTCTCCTGAGGGATGGAGCAGGTGGGGCAATGGAAAGGTCAGTGCACAAAATGGAAAAGATAGAGAGAGTTCACTAGGTTTATTGAAAGGATGGGGAAAAGAGGGTGCCAGGCACAATAGGGGAGTTAATGCTGATGCTCAGGGGATCAGTCAAATACCTCTTCTCCCCATTCCAGCAACATCTCAGCAAGTTGTGCTATCCCCTTCATCAACAACGCACCTACATGCTGCCCCTGTTTCCTGCTTATGTTCACCCACCATCCATTACCATGAAGCTCCAGACCTGCTGTGCCTTGATCTTCAGGACACAACACTGAAGCTTTTAACCCCCTCCAAACACCTACACAACGCTTAAGAACAATAATAACAGTTAGCACACGGGAAGCTACTCTGAATAATCATAGACAGTACTTCAAATACCAGATTAGCAGATCACACAGTGCTGACAATCTGCAAGAGAGAGACCTACAAGCAAAAAGCACAGTAATTTTCAGTTTGTGAGTCATGCTTAAGCCCTCATCTCCTCCAAGAACTGAACTCTGCCTCCTGTTTTTGTTCTAAGACTTGCCATACCAGTTATTTCCTAAAGGCTCTAGGTTTATGTGGAATTATGGGAATTTGTGGAAGAACAGGTAGCAATACGACCCACATAGATTCTAAACACTCACTAATTTTACATGCAAATAGAAAGAATCAACATATTTAATTATCTGTCTCTTTCCTTCCTTGTTCCTCCAAAAATGTTTGAGCCTTTCAATTCCCATCTCATACTTTTTAAATTTTGCTGCTGAGAATATGAAGACACTGACACACTGGAATCAACTTGCTTTTGGTCTGAAGGGCTGGATCACACCCATCTGCTACTCACACTTCTCCAAAAGCACAAACCCTTAATGCTGCACTTAGGTTACTAGAGCAAGACATTTGTAACAAATGTGGGAAAACACAGTAGAGAACTATCTAGGGAGCTGATATATTTCAATGCATAAATTTACACTGAAAAGTCCTTAACTCCCTCGATTTCTATCATTTTTGTGCAAAATGCCCTCTAAAATACTAAAGCAAGCCCAGTACAAAAGCCTTAGGTTTTTACTTAGTTCTGCTGATAATGCAGTAACAAATGGTCTAATCTAGTCTAATCTATCATTTGAAGTTTATTTCGTAATCATTTTTCAGTTCCATGCTTCTCTCCTAAATGCAGAAGCAGCATTATTCTTGAAGAATACATGTTGTGAATACACATCCAAACTCATTCTTTTGGCCCTTTCCAATAATCCAACGTGATGGCTCAAGCAGTGGTGGAAGAATGTGAGACTGAAAGATCATAACCATGTTTTGACTGGTGTACAGAACACAAGTTATGATTGAGAATGAAGGGTGACCAAATATGTCAGGTAAATGGAAAACATTAGAGTGCAGCTATCAGAAAAAAAAGAAAAAAAAAAAAGGATAAAAAATACTATTGAAATATGCCTGTGTAAGGAGAACACTGTTGGCATTCTTCCTTTTTGTTCACAGTATTTTATAAATTATTTTTGTGTTGCTGAGAAGCCTTTGAAAGGTATCAAAAACACCTCAAAAAAATTACTGAATTTAGCATTTTGTATGAAACTAACCACTATCTGCTCTATTTTAGCAAACTTTGTTAGAAGCCAGGTTTATAAAAGAGTTTATAGGATGCCTGACAAAGTTAAGCATCTTCCTGGAAAGGATGGAATGCTGATTCAGTATCGGAATAGAAGAAATCAACATTTCTCTGTATCAATTTGAAATAAGAAAACACCACCATAACAGAAGACCTGTACATTCTTGTAGCAATGGTAAGTTGAAACCAAGAACAATTTCTAAACGGTTCCACTGAAACAAAAATTATCTAGAAGTCCAAACCTTCAACAGATATTCAAAATAGATACTGAATACAGGTAAAGAAAGAGTATCTCCTAATTTCTTTAAGCATTCACAACCCTTCTGATTTCCCAGGTTTGCATGTGAGCAGGAGTCCATGGCACAGTGACAAAACCATTAGTGTATTCTTACCATTCTACAACCATTTTGAACAAGTCAGAAAAATCGTATCAAAGATTTCTCAGCTAGTGACACTCGGCAGATTGGGCTAGGGCCCTGTATTTTACAAACCTAGGAGGTTAGTATTTGTTAATTTCTATGGCAATTTATACTAATCAATCACTTTCTGCTCTTTCTTCCCTTACTGTATTCATTTCTATTGCAATTTATACTAATCAATCACTTCCTGCTCTTTCTTCCTTCACGGTATTTTTAAACCCACCAATTAGGAAACGCAGCCTTGTAGCATCTCAGTGACCATTTCCTTATCCTCCTCTGCCATTGTCTTTTTGTGCTGAGACTAAGGCTTTTAATTCTACTTTTCACAGCATTTAGGGTATATTGCCTTTTTGAAACCCTTCAGCTCAACTGCTAAGCACATAACAAAGCCCTTCAGATTGCTTTTGGTGGCACTAGTTCATGTTTTGAAAATATTACAAAGGCATATTTTTCACGGGAGGAGAGCCCTGGAATTAATGCACTTCTCCAAGTGGGATATGAATGCCTCCAGTTCTTTTGTAAGATTTGCATTGAGGTTTCAGTCTTAAATGCAAAGTGGCACCACAGTGTCCAACAAGCACAAGTTTCTTTTTTAAGAAGTGTGGGCTTGTTTTGGCTCTATTCGCAAGTTATTTTTTGAAAAAGGCATTAGAATATGAGCTTTGTTCTTTGTGCTCCAGCTCTGACACAAGGATGTAGTGAGCACCAAAATGTTGTATTTCACAAGAATAAGACTGCTTGATTCACATAACTTCAGTGACCTTTTAGTTAAGACTTATCTATAGCTTCTACAAACCAGTCAAGATCATTTATTTAAAGGAAGCTGTTCTCCCTACAGACCTTCAGTTCCTGTGTCCAGTACATCAGGGTACACTTGAAGCCATAACACAGCTTTAAACCAGTGCTGATAAACTCATGTGGGTTGTGATTTCAAAATGCCAGAGTAACAGGAGAAAGGATAGGGAAGAATTCAATTAATTTTCAAAACACTGGAACATCTATTCAGGCTCGAGGATCATTTGCAAATCAAAGGGAATCCAGTGGGATTTGTGATCATTTGCCATTTCTTCAGTTTGTTATTTATCATGTGTGCTTTGGTAGCATCTGGAGACCTTACTCTACAGGGGACTGCACAAACACTGAGATTGCTCCCATAAAGCAGCTTTTTAATGAAACATAAAGTGAAATAATAATATTCCATCTAGGTCATGCTTTAAATGCACGATATTCCAAGTTTCAGGTTTAAAAGGTTACGTGTCTTTTTAGCATATTCTATTTGGCCAAATGACTACTGCCTATAGACATACATGCTTACAACTATCTCCCTCTCATCAGTAACTTACAAAGCTTAACTAAAAACAAATGCATAGATCTGAAAAGCAGAACTAAACCAGAAGGACCTAACCTCAACACCATCTACTATTAACCCCATATACTCCTTGACTCCGTAATGCCTCTGAAAAATTTTAATTCATGGCCAATTTGCCAATGCAAAACAAATGGATAAACTGGAAGAAGATGAAGATAAGAGAGTGGTGCAGGAAAAATTAAGAAAAAAAAGACATTTCCGAGAGATGCAAATGGTCCATTTTAGTGAACATGGAAACTTTTGATACAGTTTAATATGAAGAACACACCATCAGTTTTTTATAAGTAAGTGAGTTATGAATGCTACAAATGTGGAAGAATTGGAGAATCCAGAAAAAAAAAGTATCTTAATATCAGATGAGACCTTGGACACTTTCATTTGTGTCTCATAGCAGTTTTCCTTTAGTAAAGACAAATATAAACAGACCAAGCAGATCTATCCCTGATCTAATTTTCCACTTAAAGCACCAGAAATTTTTGTAACCCAAGATTCTAATCTGACCTAAGGATGTTCTCATCTTACATTTCCTGTTACCTCTATCCTGCCTTATTTCTGAAGTTGTCTCCTGCCGAAGTTCTTCAAACTTTCTATGAGCTGCATATATTGCCTTCAGCAGGAGATGAGCCACTTCAAGTCCAAAATCAATCACACACCATGAATAGCCTACTTGAAGTCTCACAGAAAATCGCTACCGCCATTGGTCAAAATCACATCACAACCTTGACCCCAGTACAGCAAAGCACCTGATTTAAAATAGCTTCTAACCCTGTCCAGCTTCTTCACTATGCAGTTTGTAGCACCACATTTTCTCTAATATCCAGACCTACTCAGCCAAAAAACCCTTCAGTTTACTGCCAATAACATTAGAAAGAAGGCAGCAGGACACGCTAGCTGACATTAAGCGTTCCCTCTGAATTTGGATTACTCAGGGGATTAATTTAACCTGACATATCCTGGCAGGGTTTGGAGAGTGCCACCTTCATATCCAAACCTGTGATAACAAATTAAATACTATACCCTGTTTCTGAGTCAGAGAGGCAATAAAGTCCACTTTGAAATATGCATGTTGCTGATTTAAAATAAGAATATCTTTTACAATATATCCAGCTTGTAACTACAACACGGGAAATAAACAGGTATTCTAATTCAAGCAGGCATCTGTTTATGCAGCAGGAGAATACTCTGTACACACATCTATGGAAAACTCTCCTTTATGCACTGCATAAGGAGTACAAGTCAGTCTTACCTGCAGGTTTGCACATGCTGGTGAATCGTTGTGGGTGGGTATTTCATTGTTAGCGGTCACTGAACCTGTGATTCTGAGTTTGAAAGCTGTTGTAGTTGTGGCTGCAGTGGTGTGCACTGGTATGACTGGCTGCCACATGTTCACATCAGTACCATTGCCAAAGGCCTGAATTGCATTTCCTGCAAAAATAAATTACAGGCAATTTTCTATTTCTAAACAAACAGCAGAAAGCAGAACTTACTTTATTATTCTTATTCCATTGAAAATATGTATTTATAGAAACTCAATTTTTATGCTGAAAAATGTGTCTTCAAATTTGACTATATCAGAAACATGAACTCAGAGTCTGGGGTCACATAATTATCTGGTGCAGCTTCTTCTTTGTAATGTTCCAAATAATTCCTGACAGAAGCTCTAGAACTTACTGTAATCACATTTCTTACCATTCAAAAGCCTCCAAAATTTACTTTCAAGATTTAAAATACAGTTTCAATGTTATGTCCTAATTCGGACACATGATGTTACACAGCAAACTAAAAACAGAGAGCAAGCAAAATATTACTGTATTTCTATATTTTGTTGTAATAAAACTAATAGCCTATAACTACAAAATGGTTTAAACTAAGACAATTTTTTCCTTACAGTTTTCAATCAAAATCTGCATAATTAGGTGAGGGAAGCATGCTTAAACTAAAACTTCAGAATATAGAAGTTAAAAAGCTTATCACAGTTTCATGGGATTAAAGAGTGTGTTTATGGCAAGAGTAAATTGATTGGGGTTTTTTATAAACAAATAGAAAAAGAGTTTTTAATCAGGTCTTCAGGGATTCAACATGGATTTAGGGATTTCTTATTTCAAATTCTTTGTACAAGGAATCAGACAATTTCACTGGGGACTAATATGTAGAAGTTATTAATACTTCTTCTCAGTTGTATTCCTTGCCTTATAAAATCATTTACATTTAATTTTCATCTGAAAAAGATGTACTTTATTCAGATATTAGTTCTCAGAACTCCAATATGTAAAGAGAAGAATGTGTAAGAGTCACCACAATAAGCTTGGTTGATGGAGACAAAATGGAAAGAAGGGAATTATATTTTTCTTAGGTTTACCTGAGTAGGACAATACAAAGCACTGTGTTCCTATTAATTCCTAAATTAACAGTAACTGTTTCCATCATTACAAGAAGGATCACAGAAATACATGCAATCCCTTCAGTTTTCTAAGTAAAGTGGTCTTTAGAATTAGTCTTTATTATTTCATAGAATCATACTCAATGATCCTTATGGGTCTCTTCCAACTTGACATCTTCTATGCTTCAATAGTTTGCATTAACTATCTCATTGCTTTATACTTTTCCTCCCACTTGCCAATTCATTTTATTGCAGCAGAAAGCAGGTGTGAACAAATACTTTGAACAAACAGGTTGACAGACTGATTCCAATTCAGTCCAGTAGGAATTCTAAAGGATGGAAATGAATGTCAGGACACTAACATGTAGCTAAAATAAAGTCTTAAAATTGATTTCCAGAATTTAAGATTGACTAAACTCTAACTGGGGAGGCAGCAATTAGGACCACTGTAATGTTACCGATCATTTTGGATCTTCCAATAAAGAGGATAAAAATATAAGCAAGATGATAAACAGCCTCAAATTTTAAATGAATATATCTTATCTGGGGCCTGTTAATTTGTCTAATATATGTAAAAAGGAAACAATGCAATGTTTGTCTTTATTGGGACTAATTATTAGACTGTAACTTTCACTAGTATTTTTACACCTTCTGAAATCAAAACTTCCACTCTGGTTTCAACTTCACATCTGTTGCAAAAGGTTTTTCAATCCTAGAATGGAATTTCTAGGCAAGTACATACAGACATGCAAGAAAGACCAGGTTTTCAGGTGTTTATAGGGGACATGGTAAACTGAGCTTCATATCCCAGCTCCACATCGGGCTCAGTAGGAATGTGACCCTCAGTTTCCTGCTTTCAAAGTCCCCTAGCCCTCAGGATACAGCCTTGGCTATTCCGCTTTGCATAAATAACCAATTGGGTTTTCAAATAAACATTTAAACTAGGTTTCTCACATCTTCTGTAAATGCCCCAAATCACTGGTTTATTTTCCAGTTTAAAGGGGAAGCATATACTTCAGCTAAGCAGACTAACAAATTCCTAGTTCCATCCCATGTGGAAAAGTGATTTCTGTTTTGTCTAAAAAAAGTGAGAGGGATTCTAATTTCATCCAATAAACAAATGACATTTTCTCCAGACACTAAAAGGCCCATTAATGACAATGACGTTTATTTAAAAAAAAAAATGGAATTTTTCCCACCCTCTGTCAGAGAAAAAACTTTGTACTAAACTAGAAACATCCTAAATTTCTTCATGAAGAAGACATCCTTTTCGCTACCTGAGCTTGCCTCTCTAATGCCATTTCAGAGGACAATCACGTATCCTTTCAACTTCTGTTCTGCTAGGCTAGGGAAGCCAAGCTCTTTTGGTCTCCTCATTTATCTGAAATTAAAACTCTGATGCACACTCCACATCATCCAATTACGCTGCTCCAGGCAGACAGGAAATTTGAAAAGAGAACCTGCCAAAATTGACTCCACTGAACCATTCCGAAATTTGTAATAACCCCTAATTTGGAAGTGAGTTTGATGGGGGAAGGGGGGGAATGGGGGGGGGAAGAAATCAATAATTTAGAAAACCTTTACAATTGGTACCATCCAGACTTGTGTTAAAACCAGGTATCTGAGATCAGGTAAGTAGCATGAAAAACAGAAGCCTGGCTTCAAAATGCAAGCACAATCCAATTTATACTTATGTACAGCAAATCCTTCATATCATAAACTACAAATCTTTTTTTTATATGAAGTTCTTAAATTATACAGAAATCCCTCAGATGTCGTGCTATTCTGGTACAGATGCTGCCTGTTAGGGTCCAAATATGATCTGTGATATAGACATATTTCTGTATGACATGACTTTTAATTCCTTTCCAAGAGCTTCTTGCAAACTTGGCCACAAACCATAGTATCAGGCATATTTGCCCATTTGTTTAATTCTAACACCTAGAGCAGAACGATGCCTATAAAGCGCAAAGAGATGGCCTTGATGTATCATAACATATTCAAACAGCAAAGTCATTCCAGAAAACTTGCTAAAACACATCTAAAGACGTCTAATTTTGTACTCACTAAGGCATATATTGTCCTTGAAGAAATTCAGAAATGTCAGGCAGTCCTCTATGTCGTTACCACTGTTGCTGCAGTCACACCATGGGGCAACGCTGAGACTCTTTGAGTCTATGTAGTTGGGTGTCATCGATGTGCCTGTTAAAGAAGAGTGAGGTACAGAGCTGTCAGCAACCTTTGAACTGAAATGTCCTTCCCACACGAAGCAGATAGCAAACAGCACTTGCTAAGTCATGTATTCAGAGCAGGAATCCCACAAGGTGGGAACATCTTAGAAAGGGCTTTGCTGTCAGACCAAACCTAAGCGGACCTCTGTCTTTAGAGTTATATTCTAAAAATCCAATTTTTCTTCCTTGCTTGTATTTTTTCTCATTTTTGTTCTAGCTGCAAATAAACGGCTGAAACGAGACAGTCAGATCTGAGCTTCCTCCTTGAGTCTGCAGCCAGCCTGAAAAACAATTTCTGAAACACTTGAGCAAGGAGAATGCAAGTCATGCTGAGAGGAGCCCTAATACCCCATGGTGCTTGTTAGGGACCTGCTAACAGAGTGGGTTATGGTGATGAACAAAGCAAAAACATAACCAGCATGCAGAAAATGCTACAGTGGATTCTTTGCAGGTAATAAATTACTATTAACCTTGCTGTGTCACTACTTTTTCAATACAGAGATTGTTTCCTAAACATTGTTGACAACTCACAACCACAGGTCCATTCTGACTCTATTACAAATTCTTGGGTAAATATTCACATGCTTATATGTTAACTCAAGGCTACTAAGAATGAAATGAAACCAAAGAATGCACTTTGTGTCCCAAAAGATATACAGCAACTGTTCATCACTCATCTGGATCAGGCAACGGTTACACAATCAGCACTTACTCAAACCAGTAGTGCCACTGAAGGCATCACCCCAGCAGGCCAGAGATTTCAAGCTTCCCTAAGGCTTGAAACTTGTCTGACCAAACAGGAAAAATTAAGAGAAAATGAGTAGGTATTCCAGAGTTGTACTGGTGACAGCTGCTTCAGGAAACATGCTCCTCACTTGCTAATCTACAGTTCTAGAATAGGCTATATATCATGAGGAAATGTGCTCACATCTCCTCAAAACTGACATCAAAGCAGTCATTAAGAAGATGGACTAGATGAAGGATAAATACTAGAGACCTAAAGTGTACACTAGCAGAGAAAATTTGCTCCACAGGTCCAGGGTCCCAGAGTTTGCAATGCTACACAGCAAAGGGCTATCAAACACCAAGCTAAAAAAAGGAACATGAGAAATAACACAAATCACAGAATGACGTCAAATAGCCTTTCAGTCACCAGGCAGCACTAGGATCTGAGCAAATCAACATGCAAACTGCTTTGTACACGACATGGGAGTCAAAGGAGAAGAGACATTAAGGGCTGGCCTGAGAAAGGCAGTAATGTACGTGAAAATTACTGCAGTCCCACTGCCAAACTCACAGAATAAGCATATTTTGTCTTGTTTTGGGATTTTTGGAAATTAGAATGCAATCTCAGACCTTTATCTATTTCCAGCTTTTAAAAGATAGTTGCTGCCATAATTGCTCAAATTCTACATGAGATTAGCAAATGAGTAAATAGCTCACTTCAAAATTATTAATTATTAAATGAAGGTAGAGAATTTAGTAAAACAGGCAAGTGTCATTTGCACCATTAATGAAAACTTGACAATAGATAAATACGAAGAGGTTGATACTAAAATAAAACAAATGGAAATATCTGCCCATTATCCATTTGATGGTTCCGTATGCTATTTCAACCATGTGACATGATCTGAAAAGAAGTGAGAGAAAATGAAAATCAAGAATGCAAATGGAAAGAAAACAGTGGGCTTCAAAAAAAAAAAAAAGCTAAGTAGCGAATGCTCAGTGAAGGGTTAGAAAAACAGAACGGTATTGAGGAAATGAAAAAGATCACTGAGGTAAGACCTTATCACAAAGAGGTAATCAATCAGGTAATTAAAATGGGTCAAGACAGGGGTGAGAAGTGTAACAGATATGAAGGCATGATTAGGGTTGATGAATATAGGAAGGACAGGGCAAGGAATGTGTGTACACAGCACACAAACTGTACATCCAGCAAAAACGGAGTGGCTGAAGGAGCAGCAAGTAGAAAATCAGACTGTCATTTAAACCTGGGGGCAGATGTGAACCCAAGCGGATTATATGCTTGATTTCCTGGGGTGGATTTTGGGTTTTTTCCCTCCAATGTGTGTGCCTTCCCCCTGCAAGCCCCCTCCCCTCACCCCTTCTAGCTGAAATCTTGAAAATTCTGCTGAAGGACACTAACAGATCAGAGAAGCCATGGTGGTTGGCAATTAAACAGGACATGCTTGGTTTTCTGTGTTCTGTGTATCAAATATTTCTGTGATGGTCTCAACAGCAGGCAGTCAGGTTTCTGTATTTTAGACAAAAGCAGAATTGACCTGAACACAGCCAAGAGGTTGATCAAATTAAGTCAATTAAGAATGAGGAGATGGATGGTGCGTCCAGGAGGGCAGGCAAGTGACTAAAGTTCCTTTGGCCCAAAGTGACTGCAGTTTATTCACACAAAGTCTCATGGAATTCCTAGTAATCCCAGGGAAATTAGATGGATTTTACTGAAGACATGGGAAAACGTGTCAGAAAGTGAATGCTAAAGAAGATCTTGAAGCTGGCAGTCAGAGCAATCTCCAACTGAAGTGGGAGGGCAGACAGGTCCAGATAGCTTGACTAGGCTGTAACCAAAGCAATGAATCTCAAATATGGCTATATCCAACCTTATTCTGCTTTTAGCAATTTTCGTATTTTTCCTTTATTTTTTTATAATTAGTTTATCCCTATAGTTATAACAAGGAGCCCAAAGCAACAAATTAAGATTTTCAAAATTCCTGTAAAATATATGTAACTTTAAAATTATATATATAGCATCCTGATGCAAACCTTAAAGAACCCTGTATAGACTGTTCTCCATTAACTGGTAAAGCACCTCATACAAAAGCTGCCTGAGTCTATTCCTACTTAAATAATTTACTTCAGGTGGGATTCCACTAACTTCAGTGAAGTTAACTCTGATTTACATCCCTGTATGCAATGTCAGTATCATATCCCCTGTACCTTCCATAAAGAACCCTCAATTCGCTGAACAAACTTTATGGAGGCACAATTTTTGCTATGTTTAATGAAATGACTAAATGAAATACTATTTTATCTTAATGAATAATATTTTATCTTCATTAAAACACTTGGAGATCCTGAAGCTCTAGTGAATGAATGGATCTGAACTGCTTCTTCCCCACAGCCTATCAATCTCTTCTTCCTGTGTCTTTATATATATTAAGCAGACAGATGAAAGATTGTGCCTCTGATTTTTATCTCAGCATCTTATAAATTTTACAGTCTTTAAATACTTTCCTCCACTTTTATGTCAGCTTGATACTGGAAGCAGGAATTTACTGCTTCAGCACATGAAAATTTTGTTTTGGTTGTTTTCTTGTTTTACCAGAATTCCTACCAAGAAGTAAAAACTCCTGTAACACTAGTCAACACCCATCTTTCTGCATGTCTCTAAGGGCTAGCAGAAAGGAAGAAAAAGGTTTCTTTTTCCCTTTGAAAATGAGATCTCCTTTTGATTTCAACTCCTTAGGGACCCATTCCAGATTTCTGATGTGCGACAGTGTTTTGCAGAATGGTTATCCACAGGAACACAAAAACACTTGACTACAGTAACTGGGTAATCCTTGAGGTTAAATTGAAAAATGGATCCAACAAAACTGCCAGCAAAACTCACAAGGTCCAGCAAGAACTTCTTGGCAGCTCTTACCCAGAAGTATCTATTACTAACAGTTACTCTTTGCCAGCAGCTACATTTCTTAATCTTATTGACTAGATCACTTTTCAAAGATACTCAATTCTTTGTTTTAGAGTCAAATGACATTCTGTCATAACTGTTCAGATGTTATACCCTTCCCATACTGTCTTCAGCTCTTAAGTCACAGAAGCATATCCTTTGGAACCATCCCATCTTATTTCACCAGTCGCCACATGAACTTACCTCACTTGTTACCTGCTAGAATGACAATAATAAGCCAGTGAATATCCCTCTCAGTCATTTTTTTCAGCAAAACCTACCTGTTTTAGAAATATTTTATTTTGCATATTATCTCCAGAGATATTTATTTAACAGCAGGATCAGCTTCAGGGCCTCAGCTGGGACCTTCACACCCAACAGAAGGGGTATTACTGCCTCGCAGCAGGTGCAGGCTGTAAGCTTAAAACCATCTTATCTGGTGGCCTTTAAAATTTATTTGTTTCAGAGTTCTGACATTCACTTATTCTTTCACTGTCCAACTACGGCATTTCTACCAGTGCCCCTTCAAGAGATGATCTCTCTTTTTCAGGAATAAAATACTGCATAAAGGCATCCTTGTGCCTGCTGACAGTCAGCAAGGTGACAGCAAACAATTAATTTTGTGGGAGAGAGGAGAGGATTTCAGAAGATAAATTTTGACTCAGTTCACTTCTATTGACAGGCATCTTAGAAAACTGAGTGGACAGAAGGACATCATGGGAAGAACAGCAGCTGGAAGTGAAACAAGGCTGGGTTGGTCTACAGTCTCATTCCTCAAACATCCTGCAAATTTTCCCTGAAGACCAAGAGTTATTTACCCAACCTTGTGATGACAGCTGCAAAATCAACCAAGCTGCATTTTCACTTGTTCTTTATAACTTCCTACTTCACGGTCCTGTCCAAACTCAACTACTCTCACAAGCTTTACTTTGTAAAAAAGCTTTTACTTTCTTTACTTCCTCTCCTTATCTTCTTCATTTCCTTGCAATGCACAAATTTATACCAGGAAACTCTGAAAGGTAAAACACGGTCGATACACTTAGGTGGAGAATTTTGCCTTGTGTCATACAGTATAATATTCCACAGCTTGTACTTCATGTGGGCCTTCAAATACAGTTTGGGTGTTTTTTTAGACAGAGCAAGCCCCCACCCTTCCCTGCCTTCTTACCAATAAGCCCCGAGTAAGAGAGGAGGCAGTGAGCATAGTTCTCCTTCAGGCAGCCACTAGCAGACCGTGGCTCGGGCCGGCAGTTTGTGAAGAAATCTGCAAGGCGAGACCTGGAATATGAAGGAAAACGCATATCTTCAAAAATCAAGCCTGCAGGCATCCTTACCTCTTCTAGTCTTTTCAGTTTTAGTTTTGGACAAGGCTTAATATTCTGTAACTTAAACATGCATTGGACATGTTTCAGATGAGAGTCTCTTTCTAAGATGTGCCTCTTTCCAGAATCCGTTTTTGAAGTGAGAACAAAAAAGTGCAAGAAAACAGTAAAAAGGGACAGAACAACAGGGAAATTTCTGCCCTTTACTGAAAGAAATGCTCGGTGCTCTCATGCCAAAAAAAAAAAAAAAAAAGACAAAGAGTGATTTAATCATATGAGCAGTCATTTTGCCTGGATCTGAACTGCAACTGGAACCTGTTATTTTACAGGAACAGAACATGCTTTCTGCTCCTTTACTGATTACACAAAACTGTATGTGCTCACAGAGTCTTTCTACTACATGACTTGAGGCAGGACCTGCTTTGGTACTGACCTAAGTTTCCAGGGAACGGGCTTACCCCGGCTCTGGACTGGCCTGCAAAACCAGCTGGCTGAACTGGGGCAGATTCAGATGGCACAGTCTCCACAGCCCCCTGGAGCCATGCCACTGAGAATCTACAGAATCTCAGTCTACAACACTGAGCCCAGGGCTCAGAAGAAGGAACTGTGTGCTCTGCATCGAGTTCTGGCGCGCTGAATGGCTGTATTATTTTAATTCACCTCAGTTACTCCATGCCCAAGAGGGGGAGAGCACTGCTTACTTATTGAAAGTACTTTAAGACTAGGACTGAAGCTGTATTGCACAACAGATCACTACTACATTGGAAAACAAGGAAAGGACTAGCAGCAAGAACTCTGCTGGTTATTTGTGTTTGAAAGGCCACATAATGTTGCATTTGAGAGGCATCATCGAGGTGCGTCAAGGTCCCACATCCTACTGCCACTCTCCTCTCCTCAGCTCTGCTCATGCTTTCACTTAGACTTCTAAACTTGACGCAGTGGCTTTTGTTTATTTATCAAGTGGCATTTAGACCTTTGTCTCCAAGAACAAAATTATGTAACTTCCCTACTTCAGTGTTCTCTGCGAGAAAGGGATGAAAATGTCCTCTTGCCTATAACAACTCACAGTGATGTTTCAGGATCAGGTGCTTAATCTTTGCAAAGCCCTCTCAAAATCAGAATAGCATCAGCTGTGCCTTTTCATCACTGCTCTAGCACTGTGCAGATTTGCAATATAAATGCTCTTCTTTAGTTTTGCAACAAAAACCCCAAAGTTAGCAGAAACAAGGGATTTGCAAGTGATTTACTTTATTTGTTTACATGCTCCAGAGACTAATTATCTTTGTTTGCTTTATTGTTTTACCTATCTCAGAGTGGAACTGGATATACTTCATTAATTGGCCTGAAAGTAGTGATGGGCAAACTTCAAAGCGTTCACAGGCTTAGTTTTGAGAAAGCATCCCATAAATAGATTGGATGGAAATGGTACCCGAATTTATCTGAGCTATTCTCATGAACTCTTTTTAGTTCCACCCCTCTCTAAATGCACTGACAGCAGCAAACCCATGGTTGCCTTCAAACCACAGTCAACTCTAAGCTTTTCAGGCCCTTCCTTCCCTTTTTAACCAGTTAACCTTGAGATGGACATCTCTCTGTTAACCTGCCTTTAATAGCTTTAAAAAGTCAAGCTCTCTACTAGTCCTTCAAGATGCCCTTTATGTTTAGAGATTTCTAAATTTCCATAAAATCTCTGCTTTGCTGGTAAATACTGCATCTACAACAGGACAGTCCGAGCAGGTATGGGAAGAGATAAACAGCAGCACCATGAAGATAATCTGGGCAAGGAAACCCTGTGTCACTGGAGGGATTCCTCTCAGAGTCAGTAATTTAGATAGTGGCTTCAATCCAGCCTTTGGAGCAACTGAGAACAAAGACAGTTGACAGTTTCTAAGGTTTTTACAAATTCTACTAGTACCTGGATGAAGTCTGTTTTAGGACAGAGGAGAGCCTATTACATCTATCTAGTATGAATAATCTTTGCCATGGTAGAAAGAGCAAGCCTGCTGTATGTGCAGTATTTTTGCATTTCTAAAACAAAGTAGCTCATTATTTATGTGAACACAAATAAATCTTTCTGGAGCAGCAATTAGACGATCAGCACCTTGAAAATCTTGAAAACATTTCTTGCAATCATTTCATTTTTCCTTCTTTCTTCATCATTCTTACATGTCCAGTTCTTCCCCTTGGATTATTAGGTGGATTGGTCCAGAGATCATTTAATACATTCCTCTTCTCTAAATATTTGTAAGGACTGATAACCAGTCATTTACTAACCAATCTGCTTAAAATATTTGTTGTAAACCCTAGTGGAGGCTAAAAATTGCTCTGCTGATCCCTTTTGCTTACAGCTTGATTTCTATATTAATTTCTGAAGAACTTCTGTGGTCATAAAAGGTAATGATCTGATAATGTTGCACATTTAAGTTTTCATAAGCCAAATATAGTTCAGATAGCTCTGGTCCAGGCGTTACTGGACATCATCATCCACCTCCTCCCCAGTGAGTCATCTAAATTTCATACTATCAAAGTTCTCACTCACTCCTCAGCTGTTAACTACACCTGATATTTATGTGGATTCATTTCCACTGGAGATAAAGGCCAGCAAATAAAGAGACATACCTCCACCTGCTATAAAATAACTTCATAATTTTCAGTGAGAACCTGCTGATTATTGCTCACTGAAGATCTGGCCCCAAACACTTCCAGAAGACTAGCACTAATGAAACTGGGTTCATCAGTAATACCAAAACAGTGGTATTGCTGTTTCTCTAGAGCAAGATAAATTAGCCTAATTAGGAACTGTAGAGTCATTTATCTTTAAGTACTACAAATGATATTACAAACTTGTGTCTAACCCATGGCTGAACAGGTTGGTAATCTAGAGGACAAACACACTTGGAACACGTATTCCTTCAAGTATGCACCATTTTAGATGGGCAGTGTATGTATCTATTTGCTAGATGGGTGGATAGAGAGACACAGGCACTTTTATATTGTACGTAACATGTAGCAGGAACTTAAAAGGAACTATTAATTTCATTTTCTGTTGAAGAAACACAAATCCTCTTTGTGCACAGCAGCATTAATCATTTTTTTCCTTTCCTTTGCCCAGAAAAACAAAAACAAAACTGAAGAGAACCACAGAGAAATCTTATTTTTTGAACAAAAAAAAACCAAAACACATCTCTTTGTGGGGCAAAAAAACCACAAATGAATCCTATATTCACCCTGGAAAATCTCCTCAAAGTAAACTGAACATCTTCTGGAAAGCTTACTTCAAATATTTTTTATATCATGAACTGAAAAAATAAGAATAATCCTATTGGCAAATTCAAAGAAAATCTGCTCAAACAATAAACAGTCTTTCTGAGAAGAGAAAAAAGTCCCAAACCTGCTATTCTCTAATGCTTTTTATTAGCACCAGTAAAATCATTTGTAACAGTTAAAAATACAAAGAAAACAAAGTTAATTTGTTTTCCTTATGATAGTGGTTCTTCAAATACTCAGCAGGATAAATCAAAACTTTAAAATTTTGCTTACAAATAAGCTTTGTTAATAGCAGTATTGTGTCTAATCTGCATATAATTTTTGAGGCAATTTAATTTTATATTAGCACAGCCCGTTGAGTAGGCAACATCGATCAGCTTTTCACTATTTCTTATTTCCAAGGTTTTGTAGAAGTTCTTTGATGTTCTGAAATTATCTTTGATATTTATCAGTTCTCCCTCTTTAAAGTTGGTCAACTCAGCTGCAGCACTGAGGCAATATTTAAAAGCCTGATATAAATGATGAAGCTGCAGGAAAACCTCTAAAACTGCATTTTTAGTTTGAACCTGACATAAATCATGGCCTATTGGAAAACGGCTCTATGAACCAGACACGTGAGTCCCCTTCAAGAAGTTCCTGTACTGCTGGGTGGGCAGGAGTTAATTAACTTTGTCCCTCTGGCTGTGTGTACCTTCAATAGCTGGTACATCGGGACTGGGCAGAGAGAGAGAAATCCCTCTTAGCCTTGCCTTTGCAGTGGTGATCTTCAGAGCAAGAAAGACATTGAATCCACATCTGCTGACTGCACACACGTAGGCTGGGATGTCCAAGTGAGTGGTCCCAGCTGCTCGCCCTGTCAGCAGATGCAGGGAGCGAGGGCTGCTGTCCTCTGCGCTCACCTCGGCGAGGGCAGGTGAAGTCTAGATGTGCTCACTGCCACCTCTCTTTAGATTGCTGCTTGTGTCTAGGTACCTATTTATGGCTCGACAGCAGAAATATCAGGAGTAGGTAACTGCCAAAGCTGAGCGACTGGGGTGACTACACTAATTAGTCAAAGCTGCTCTAGCGTCTAGACACCATTTGGCACACACAGCATAGTCACGTAAGGGAAGCGCTGCATCAATATTCAAACCAGCAAAGAAGTATAAATCTGACACTGAAAAAATTCAGACTAAGTCAATGAATATGTGTCATAGTGATAAATGATACCATTATAGGAAAAAAAACAAGCCAAAATACTCGTTCTTGTGTTGCGGGGGCCAAACGCAGTATCCTCCTCTGTGCCTAGAAATAGCTCCCGTATAGCTTGGGTGCTGCTGTTTCTGCTGGGACACAGAAGTGGAGAGAGAGGCTGGTACATGGCCAGACTAATGGTGTCATTGTTGCAGGAGCTTCTCTATTTCTCTGTTTCATAAAGACACAGTGAGTGGACAGGGAAAAAATCAGGCAAGGGCTACATAAGAAACTCTATCAACCAGTGAGCCAAAAAAAGCCTCAGAGCAGCTCTATCACGAGGGGTGACCCTCCCAGCACCCAGTTATACAGGTTTGAGCCTTGTTTTTAAATTAGAAGACACTAGAGCTGTGTAAAATACATCTCACCCCTCCTTAGCTACAGACACACACTATTGAGCACCTGTGGGCAACTACAAGTTTTGACAGATCTTTATAAATGGTCACTTTTATGTATAGTTATTAAACAGCAACTCTATTAATTTTTTTCATCAAAAAGGTTATTTTTTCTTTAATTGCTACCCTCCTTCTCCAACACAGAAAGGCCCCAATGGCCCTGAAGTCCCTGCCCATCCCTGGGACTTCCCCTACCCAACCCAGGACCCCACTCCAACCAAGTCTTTTGCAACACTGGCAGAAATCATTACAGGATCTTGGACCCCAAATACCAGGTACTAACTGAAAGAAGCTAGGTTTTTTTCTGATTTCACTTCTGTTTGCTTATTTTAAACGACTGGCAGCCAAACTCCACACAAATATTTGATTCTGGATTCGATTTATCTCTAAAAATCGTGTTGTTTATCTGGAAGCAAAATACAGACAATGCCCAATTACATGCAGGCAGCCTATTTGGATTGTGGAGGAACTGGATACAGAAACAAACACCAGAGACCACAGAAGACTCATTCAGATGCCTTTTAGCAGCACGAATGCTTGCTCAGAACATCAGGCACAAACACGACAGTCCAGTAAAGCTGGTTCCTCCAGCTGAGCACCTAACACTCGACCCAAACTGGCTGTTTGACTGTCTGCACCATGTTCTCACCCTGTCTGCCAACATCTATGTTACCCAGGCTGTTTACCAGGTACCCTGAATGATGATGAGCTAACTATTAGAAATTCAGTCATGCAAAATGAAAAATATTTCCATCTACACATATCTGTATTTTTAAGTTATCAATACAACATTCTGTTTTTCTATGAAGAAAACTGATTTTTCTGACTAACAAGTGCTCTAAACATACCCCACATCCATGTTCTATTATTGCATTTTATGGAAAACAAAATAACTTTTATACCATTATCTGTCAAAATTGTCATCTCCCCTTGCTCATGTTATCTTCTAGGCACCTGTTGGATCTTTCTACACAATGTCTGCTACAGAAAATCAAAGGAACTTAAGGAAACACTAAACTCAACGTTTATCAATGTTAGTTAAATCCTCTAAGTTAGTCAAGAACATGCATGAGAGTTTTTAATTTAATATATTAGGTCTCCTTTGGGTTTAAGAAAACTACTAACCTCAAATGTGATTCTAAACAAGTATGATTTATTTGCAATTGGGTAATATAAATATTTTTATACTACTGACATTTTGTGTAATAAAATCAAACTTGAAAAATATGGTGCAAATCCTGAGCACAAGGTAATGCAATAAAGAATTAGAACACTCAGATGCAGTGACACAAAACAGAATTTTCTGTTTGCAAAAAAATTACCTCAGACCATTTTTGAGAGGCCTGTTTCAGAGAACATCTGGAAAGCATTCCACAGGAAATCAAACCTATATTAAATATGTTTTGCAGGGCTCTGTTTCCTTGCATTGGCTTTAAGCATGCATAATGTGTTTCTGCCTTCCCAGCTGCAAAGAAAACACTTCTCTGAGAATCTTCTACAAAATGACAGGCTGAACTGCCAGTCTGTGATTTCTATCAGGGGATGCTGCTAAGAGTTGTATTTAGTCTATCTGTCTCTGTACCAAAGCTCTTCAATAACATACTGAAATCCACTAGCTGCTTTTTGAGTACTGTGAGTTTGTGTATTTTCATTTTATTTAATTTCCTTTGTGCTGTTTAATTTGTAGCTTCTAAATATAAATTACTATCATGCTTAAAGATGCCCAAGCGTCAGAGTGTCTCTTGATAGCGTGTTCCTCAGGAAAGAACTACTGCAGCACGGATAGAGTTGTTCTCACTTCATTATCAGGGAAGACAGGAGTGTCTTTGAATTACAAGCTGCAAACCTAAGAAAATCCCTGTCTTTCTCAAAAAGCAAGCCAAACAAATTAATGCCACTGCAGATCCTTGAGTATGCCTCTGGATGCTTAGGTGTTTATTAACAACTATATTCTAAGTGCACACTGAAGGAATGCGGTTCCAAGTACCTAAGAAAGATGTCCATAACAATAATATTCTTTGTAACCACTTGAATGAACTACAATAGAATATTTCCAGCTCAAGCATGAAACTGTTGTGGAGTTTGGAGACAGAACATGATCTTAAAAGCTCTATACAAGTTCTCTCTTTACCAGAAAAGTTTCTGTTGGCAGATGCATCAGGTTTCCTAAGGTTATGGAGGGATACTTTTTGCATGGGAAAATCCCTCAGTGGCACTATCAAACGGTGGCATTCCTGAAGGGAACAGCTCCATGTCAGAGACTGGCCGAAGGAAAGAGAGGTGCTCAGTATTGTCCTTGCACTCATTCATGCAGGGTGTGTCAGCATAGCTGAAACTCATCCTGAAGCTTCTCTAAAAGCTGTTCTGACTTCAGTAAGACAACAAATATAAAATCAGAACTACAGCTGATAAAAGCAGATTAGAGTATTTTTTATGTGAACCCTTTTATTTCATACACAAAAGAGCCCCATCAAACAGCAAGTTCAAAAGTTCTGGCACTAGCAGACCAATACAGCAAACATGTTTTACTTGCTTCTAAAAGCAATATGGATATATAATGCTCATACAGAAAATTCTGATTTGTAGTATAAAATTGGAAAATAAATGTGTTTTTTATCAGTTAAGGATGATGTGGCTGTTTTAGGAGGGTGTTTTTGTCTCCATTGTCAAAAAAACCTGAAGACAGCCACTGAGGCTGACAGCTGACAGCCTGTGCTATGTCCAGATGTTCACAGAGGTTGCTCTGAGAGACACTGTCCCTTCTGAAGCATATTTTGCAATGCTGCATGATGGCCAGTTACTGAGATATATCTCCAGCATTTTCACAATGCCTCATTAAAAAAGGGAGCATTATGATTGTGAGGAAAACCACTGTAATTTATGCTTGAATTGGAACAAAAGAAAGTGAACTGAACATTCAAAAGACACTGTCAAGTTTTAATTTAACAGAGGTCTTAGTCATCTGTGCTTTATAACAGAAAAGCTTGTAGTAATGGTTTCTAGAATGTTCTAGAACTAATATAGGGTAAGCACAAACATGTGAATGTAAGGTCATCTATTAATAATCCTAGGCAAGGGTCACAGTCAGCTCACCCAGAAAATCTATATTCAACAGTAAACACACATCAGGAAACTTTCTTTGTCACTTGTTTTAAAGCCAACAGATAATCGAAGCATAGGAAAGAACCACCAACTCTGCCAAGAAGTCTTTGCGGATACTGGTACATTTACATGAGGCTTCCACTTAACAGTAGTTCCTCCATCAGTAACACAGTAGTGCTTAAAGCATAATGAAAGCAATGCAATTCCTATTCAGTAAACATACAAATGCTAAAATTTGAAAATATGCATGTGGCTGTCACTTGCTCTGTTAAGAAACAAAGTTTTATTTTTAGTTGCAGTGCTTACATTTTCTTGCAGCTATTTTAATAGATGAACTGCCACCAGAAATATTCTCTCACTGGGGCCTGATGTAGAATGATATAAATAACCTTTACAAAGTCCAGCATAATGGAATGGTAAAATCACTTGACATTCTTTTAATTAGCACTGCCTGAAGATTTACCTACACAGAACAGGAATTGCCAAATTCATCCCTGGAATAAATCCACTGAAGTCACTGATGTCAGAGGAAGTACACTGGGAATGGACTTGATATAAGAGCTCTGTTATTCACATTAAACACAGAGCAACTTCTTGCCTGCAACATATACACAGTTTGAGGTAAATGAGAAAACATTTTGTTTTATTAAAGGAAATGCTATTGTGTGATACATACACCTTTTCTTTGCCCCAGAAACAGCGAGTTTGCCAAATGTGACTGGGTGTATATTACAAGGGATCAAAAATCTTCTCGTTACCAGACGTAATAGATTAGCGGGTGGAAAGTACTCGTGCAAACCAGTGGCTGCTAAACCCCTGCTCTCTGCAAAAATCTCTCAACTAACAATTCAACAAATCAGTGGTAGCAGTACTCCTATCGGCACCCCATCCAGCAAAGCAATTAAATGCTTGCTCAACTGTAAGAACGTGAGTAGCTCCAAATTTAGATACGTATGAAAGCTTAATGCCATATTTAACTTTCCTAGATTTCAGTATTTTTGACTAAACATGGGTGAAACTGCTTCATGAACATATGCAATTTAATATTACCCCCCGATAAACAGACAAAACAAAATGGGTCATGTTTACCCTGCTGTAACCCCCTTCCTAGCTTGTCCTTCTAAGCTGTAGTCTTCTTATTTCTTATATTATACAGACAATTTCCCTTTCTTACTTAGAATAACAAAACAAGCCTTTTCAGACATAATTATGATGAAGGACCACATTTGGATGATACAAACACCCTTAAGTTCTTAGAGATAAAGTTTAGTGGTGGCTGTGGTGGCTCCAGCCCATTGAATCATTTTGGCTAAAAGGGGACTGATGTGGAAGGCTGGGTATCTAAATGTGGCCCATTAAACTCTAATAGTTTGTATCCAAGTTTACTGTATGATTGCTGTGTGTTCACACATGCATGCTCTATTCCCTCTTAGGCTTTTTCCACCCTATAGACAGGTAATACTGAATATTCAGTGCCACAGTTTGTTTTTATTCTTAATAGCAACCAGGGAGGACTGGCAGGACCTCAGCCCGGTCAGGGGTGCTGCCAAGGCTACAACATGCAAAGCACAAGTCTGCTGAACCAAAGAGCTCTGACAATCTTGAGGCCTAACGTGTTTTACAGATAATGGGCACAAAAGAATTACACTCCCTTTTCGTGGAGATGGGGTTTCAGGAATCAGCAGAAGTTCTAGCTGACTGATATGATGCTGCTAGGAGAGTTTCAAGCATGCCTGACAAGGGACCTCTGCGTAAAGATGCTGTCTAGTTACTGCTTCTTGGAGCATAAAACCCCTGTGCTTCAGGCTCCCTTCATTGTTAAAGCACAGAAATATGGAAGTTTGGTGCACAAATAAAGCTGAGCCATTTTTCTAATTACTGTATCCTATCCTTGCTTGCCTCTTCGCTTCTTTCAGAGAAATGTCAATCACCCAGCAAGCTTTTAATCTTCAGGACCCTCTTAAGCAGAACAGGGAGTATATAAATGAGGACTGGCCAAGCAGATCCTGGCACCACAGAATGAGATCCATCTACACTTTCACAGGGACAAAGCAGTCTTGTTTTGCTGGTTGTTCTCATTTTTTTATTCCAGAGGGATTTATAGATATGTTTTAAGGAGAAATTGATTCATTTTGAGTTTTATTCAGAGGGAAGAAATTTAAAATTACCTTTGTTTATGAGGGGAAGGGGAGAGTCTAGTCAGCTAATGATAGACATCAATATAATGAATCATGTAAGGGACTAGAAGAGAAGAAAATACTACAGTATTACAGCATTTTCTATCTTTACTTTGCCTTGACTTGAAAGGGTTTTTGCTTATTTTGCAGGGACTGCATTAATATTTTTTTTTTCCAGGCTAGCAATTCCCCACACACATGCTCCACTACACCATCATGTTTTCTCTGAAGAGCACACGAGTTTCTGTACCACCCCCTCTCCCCCAGATCTCCTTTTTTTAATTTGCTGAACTGTAATCATTCCTCACTATTAATTCATTATGAACTAATAACTGTTTTTTTTCCACTTAAATATAGTACCTCTAGCAATACATACATATATGCAGATATATATATACACACACACACTTGCATATACATATAGAAATCATTCTTCAAATTCAGACTGTGCTTAGATGTGAGCTGATCTTGTGAGCACACCGCAGTATATGGGCCGAAAGGCAGCTTTACATTTTTGCCTATCCCACTTGGCATTGTGCAGACACAGGATCTTTCCTGGCAAAGCCTTGATGTCACACACACAGAGAGCTGGGAGGATGTGCAGGTACCCTGAGCCCAGGCTAACCCATCACACTGCAAACACCCTACATCTAGTGCTGGGGGAGTCAGGCAGCACGTGGGCTTTTTCATCCGCTCCCTGGCTCAGTCTCCAAATGTACAGTTATAGGCATAGCCTGCACGTCTCTAGAAATCAACTGTCCCTGTGTTAATGTCCTCAGCAGCTTTACAAAAACTATGTTGTTGCCCTGGTTTTGCATACCCACAGCAAAACAATCATCTCAAGGAGCTGCCAGACAGCTTTGAGTGCCAAACTGATATAAATACCCCAGAGTGATGCAAATGCAGCTCTGTTATACAGAGCTCTGTAATGCTACTGTGTCCTTCATTAAAATATCCATTAAGTGTCCTTTTAACACGTAAAGCTAGAGCCAGTCTGAGACTGAGCAGTCAGGCTTAGTAGCTGGCCAACTGAATTGTAAGCGATAGAAGCTACAAGGCTCAGAAAGGGAGGTTAGCACCTGTGTTTTCCTTCTTATTTGCTAAATTACAGATGATCACTGGGCTGTATCAGGATATTGAGGGAGGAAAAGAACAACACGCAGAGGAGCAGGTGAGGAGGTTCTGTAAGTGGCTGTAATAGAGAGAATTCAAATGTGGCAGAGAGGCGGTGAAAGTCAGATAATGACTACGAGATCTGGGCAGAGGAGATGAAAGGACACTAAGCAAGGGGAAGAGGCATAAGAGAAATCAAGGGAGAAAGCGTGAAAAATGAAAGGTAAGTCTAAAGAATAGAAAATGTAAGGAAAAGCATGTCTTTCTTCTTTCCCTCTTCGCTCTCCCCCTCCACACCCCAATAGTGCACTCCTCCCTGCTACTTGTTAATGCAGTAAGTGAAGCAGGCTCCCTCCTACTACAAGGTGCTGGCCTCCCCCTCTGCTACAGCAGGACAAAAAAGGCTGCCTGCACATTTATAACATCTCATCATAGACTTGCCTACAGTGCTGAACCACCCCCTCCTCTGGCAAATCTCACCCATGAGGGCGTACGGTTTGCAGTCAGTAGAGGTGCACGTTGCAGGAACAGCCCAGAAGTCTTAGTCAGAGAAGCCACTTTTACAAATACTGGTATAAAGCACTTGCAGAATTGCACAAGCTTTATGAAAGAGGAGCACAGATACAGTGCCTCGCTTTCCACGATAAGGGATCATTAAAAATGTTCTACGGAATATGAAGAAGGAAAAGTGATTTCTTGGCAAGTTTCTTATGTTCTCAGAAACTTCAGCAAGCAGCTGAGCCTTGTTCTAGCTTTTACTGTGGATGAACTCTCAGGCACTAATCAAAGAGCTTGCATACTTTCATACAATATTCTTATACCTGTAGATGCAGGTATCTTTCATACAGAATTGAACAGGTGGCTGCAACAAAATTAAGACTAGATAGGACAGATGACCAGAAACTGGTCACGATGTAAGAACAAAGCAATGGAACAACATTTCTAAAGATTTAGCTCTGCGAATAAATAGTGCCAAAAATATATTTATTGTATTTTCAGGAAGTTGACCCACCTACTGAAATCTAATAGGACATTTCATTAATATCCTTCAGCCTACCCATCAGATAAAGTTATTTAAATGTATTAAGCAGCAATCTTATCTTGCCCCCCACCCCCTTATCAAATAGCTGTAGTAGCAACATGTGCTTTTTACAGAATTGAAGGCAAAACAGTAAGAATAGTAATATTTTCAGTTAAAATAAATAAATAAATAAATAAATAAAAGGCCAAACAGCTGTCTTCTGAAATTAGTCATGAACTAATTTATGGCTGTATCACCATAAAATGAGCCTCAGTGACTCGATCAACCATTTTGCATATAGCAATTGTGGAGGACAAGAAACATGCTGTTACCAGACTCTTATTTTAACAAAAACTGCCTCATTTTATTTTACCCTTCTTTTCAGATCTTTGCAGCATATGACTAGATTGATAGTGTTCTTTTAATAAATAATGTGCCTGAATCATTATCATTCTGGTCAGTGCCAAGAGACAGAGGTATGCAAATTCAA